>NC_056731.1:1379732080-1379852080 GCF_019279795.1 Protopterus annectens
AAAATATAGTGGCAGCAACACATTGCTTTGTGAATGGTTAAGCAATCTAAATACCTGCTGTACATGCTGCAAATAAGTTCTCTTATTACTCTTTTTGGTAGCATTATGAACTAATTAAATGTCAGTTTTTAATTGGTATGTGAGTACACAGGAACGCTGATATTAAATATGAAAAAATGTGTAATGCAAAAGTAGTTTTCTGAAGAATATACACTTCATATGTTCTTCACTGTGATTTTTTAAGGAAAAATAGCAATCTTCATCTTATAAACTCTGATGGAAGAAGCATTTGATTTAACACTAAAGGCTAAGAAAGGTGTTCTCTTTTCTTTATGTAGAATTATACTATCAGTTTCATTACCCTTTATAATTCAGTTTGCCTGACATATTAGGAGACAATGGATACAAGAAGTACTAACATCTTGAATAAAGCCTAAACAAGGAGGCAGTTCACTTGTTGTCAAGCAGATGTGGAAATGGAAAATTCTTGCATTAGGTTTTTTTAGCACTGCTTCTCAGTTTTTTCCCCTTAGATTATTATCAATTCATCAATTTTCCTGTCTGGAGGAAGAGAAATTATATAAGTTATACATTTATTTTCAAGCTTGCTTCCAGCACAGCTTTTCCATTTTGTCCCAGTAGGTCCATGCAAATAAATATTTCAGGCTATAACTGTGTAATTTGCATCTTTAATAAATAAAGTAGATTTAATGAAATTAGATGCATCAAAGGCATTTGATTATATTAATCGTGATTACATATGCCTAGCACTAGCTTACTATTCAGTGTCCAGTTACTTAATTGCAATAATCCAAAATATATATAGGCATTCAGAAATTATAATTAATCTTAATAGTGGGCTATCATCACCTATTACAATTTCTTCAGGTGTTAGACAAAGAGGTCAACTACTGATATCTTTATATTAGCAATAAATCTGTTATTGCATAAATTATATTAATGTATGTTAATACATAACCAGCATAAAACAATTCTCTCTTTAATGGCCTGTGCTGATGATATAATGCTAATATCAAAACATTTTGGGCAGAATATTAAACTAATAATGCTGCACACAAAGCAAACCTAAAATATTGTAGCTTAAGTTATTAACTGTAAAAATTAAGAGACACTACAACTAAGTACAGTTGGAAATACTGTTAATACTTCTTTGACTATTATTCTGGTTAGATGTTCATTTAATTTTTGGGGATCATTCATTTTATAGTTCAGAATAAAAGTACAACTGACTTGGCTTATAATTTGCATTGAAAGAAAATAATTAATTTACTAAATAAATCTATAATAAAATGATCTCATCTCATTAACTGGTAGTTTAAATATTTTAGGATGTCTGCTTCACCTTTAATTTTCTTTCCTTTACAAAATTTTGTTTAGCTCCTGCAAAAAGTCAATGGATTTTTAAAGTTAAAAAAATAATTAATAAATTCATTTGGAGGGAGGGCACACTATATATCCCATGCAAATAGCTTTAGTTCCTGTTGTAAAAGAAGGATTATCATTGCTAGATATACATGCTTGCATTATTGCATGCTCATTTATCAATTTAATAACTATACAAGTTGATTCAACAGATCATAAAACATTAATAACATCATCTCTAAACCCACAATTGCTAGTTTCTAGATCATTAGATTTTAAACTGCAAGTTTTTTTTTTCTCTCACAAGTAGACAATTCTTACTTCTTTTCAAAAAAGTAGAAACTTCATGGTTTGACCATTTAATTGCACAGTACTATCCTGTTTTTAGAAGTATATTTGACCATCTTGAAAATATGACTTGGAAAGACTAATGTGATGGTAAATCTTATAAACACCCATGTATTGAAATATATTATAGCAGATTTGAGAAAATTATTTTAGTGATGACTTGAGAG
The DNA here is from genome assembly GCF_019279795.1 of Protopterus annectens. Taxonomy (NCBI): domain Eukaryota; kingdom Metazoa; phylum Chordata; order Ceratodontiformes; family Protopteridae; genus Protopterus; species Protopterus annectens. The sequence goes on from NC_056731.1 coordinate 1,379,733,979, forward strand.
ATTGGTCAGAACTCAGTATATTGGGAAAGAAAAGACAGATTTCATTACTTTAAAAATTTCAATCCAGTCCCTCAAATAATATGATTTTTACAGGTAAATAAAAACAGGAAAAAGCACTATATAAAACATATTAATTTAAGAATAAGCAAACAAAATGAAAAAAAAATCATAAATCATTAAAATAGAGCAATTTGATTTAAAATACTTTATGGGATTCACTTTACTCATGATATACTTTGTTTAGTGCATTGTGTGAACAATGCCAAATGTTGACACTGCAATTTTGAGCTGGCAGTCTCTTATCATTGTTGGTAGTCGTGTATTCATATTCAAGAGTATTGGAAGGTTATATACAGAAACACTATACATTTTTTAAACTATAATATTGATTTCTCTTCAGAAATTTTCTTATTGGACAAAAATGGATGTTATTCAATTCATATTAGTACTAAGTTGTATTTAGCCTTTATGCTAATGAAGTGAATGATTTAAAAAAAAATGGAAAGCTACTCCTATACAAAATATGCCTGAGTAAAGGTGGTGGTATATTTATTTTTAAAATATAAAGACATTTGATATTTCATTTTTGTATTTTCTGTTTCTTCATTCTTTCTCTTTTTCTATATTTAACATTTTTTTTATTTTTATAATTTTTATGCTTGTTCTTTTTCTTTAAATATCATGTGTATATATTTATTAAAGATAATAACAAAAAAGAAAGAAAAAAGAAAGAATTGATGCAGGTTGCAATGTTTAGAAAGGTTCCCCAAAACTCCTTGATCTGAAAGGGCATTATGTCTGACTATTTACAGAAGAAAATATTTGCACAGATTGGCAAAAAACACTAAATATAAAAGTACACAGAGAGGTATATTGCTCAAAGGAACTGAAATCAAATCAGGTGACCATCTATGTAAGGGCAAAATGCACCTCTTCAGTCTGGGGAAAACAAACTACAAATTCTTTGTACCAGAAAAAAATCAAATAGCACACACACAAGCACACACACACACACACACACACACACACACACACACACACACACACACACAAAACTTCAGTATTTCTAATGTACTTTGTGAATAGGAAATAGGAGGTGCACATTCTGCATATCAGTGTGTGAATGGGAAAAAGGAGGTGCACATTCTGCATATCAGTGTGTGAATGGGAAAAAGGAGGTGCACATTCTGCATATCAGTGTGTGAATGGGAAAAAGGAGGTGCACATTCTGCATATCAGTAGCAATCAGAAAAGCTTAATGCATTAGCAGAGACTTTTTTATAGTCTCATTGTCTTGAATGCTTTTGTTTTTGCAAAACAACTTAGATTTCAGAGATTGAAAATAGGAGTCCCACTGTTCATCCTTTGTGGGTACCAGGGAACACTATGACTGCAAGCCTGTTACATTTTCAAACATAAGCCATGAATGGATTATTTTCTTACATCAGTAATTGCTATAGCAGAGAAAAAAGTCAGGTGCAGTCGACTTCTGAGAGTGCATCGATTGGCATTCATAATGGCTTTTGGCCAGAATTCTGTTCTCTTACCAATTGATACTACTTTCCTTACAGAGTTGTCTTTGGTAATGATAAACCAGTTGTCTGGAAAAGCTGATGGAGTGATGGAGTTTGACATCACTGGGTAGAGGTGAAAGTTGTTTATTATAAGAAAGTAAATCACTGCTGCTCGTGTTCTGTCATTCAGGTTTACTGTTGTCTCTGCTACCATTTCTTCTTATTTGCTTTGATAATTGCAGTTACTGGTACCAAGCTTGATTTAAATGCATTAGATTACAAGGCAAATGGAAATAGGAGTGATCCAAAGATCAGCCACCGGTGAAACTATTCTTGTGCACCATGCATAACGATTGCACTGGATATCTTTAATTAATAACTCCTTTGTAAACTAAGGGCACAGTATATAATGAAGTAAAAAATGTATATATATTTACAATGGCCTAGATTTGTGCAGATAACTCTTGGAATACTTGAAGACGGGCGAGAAAAAAGGCTGCTTTGCTTCCTGCATGGTCTTGCCTCTTGCCTCCACCCCTTCCCCCTAAATTTCCAACAATTTCCTGTATTGGAAAACTGAAAGGAAGTCTTGTTTAATCTCAACCATCAGAAGTCTGCTTTCAGCAACATCAAGAAAGAGTGTATGTAAAACTAATGTATGCCTCCAGAGGGCATCTTCAGAGTAAAGTGTCTAAAAGGGACATCAACAGAATCATATTTTCATCAAATGAAGTAGGAATTAATTTTATCTGTCATCTGAATAAGCTCAGATCTGCTCTTTAAGTGCAGCTTCAACAAGTTTCTTATTCATATCATATATCTGGTGCAAATCTCTTCCTGATATTACACCATATGGGTATGGCAGTTTATTTATTTATTTGCTTATTTTTTTTTTTTTATTAACCTGGATCGTCTGATTGAGTAGAGACCATTTTCAGAAGAGGTCCAGGAAACCAGGGAGCAAAGTTCTACTCATTATGAACATGGAGAAAAATCTCTTTATACTTTAAATAGTGACTGTTAAATAAAAAGGCTTGTATTGCCAGGACATATACATAGATATATATGAGGAACCTTTTATATACACACACACACACACACATATATATATATATTTATATATATATATATATATATATATATATATATATATATATATATATATATATATATAAAACTGCGGTGGTGGTGCTGCGGTAGCGTTGTCGCCTCACAGTAAGATGTTGTCCTGTTTGATTCTCAGCTAGAGCGTCTTCTGTGTGGAGACATGCGTGAATGGCTGTACCTTTGTTGAAGGCTGTGCGTCAGGGCTGGCAACTTGGCATGTAAAAATCTACTGCCAATCATTAGCAGACTGGAGTTCCACTGTGGCGACCCCTAATTGGGAAAAGCCGAAAGACACAACAATATATATATATATATATATATATATATATATATATATATATATATATATATGTGTGTGTGTGTGTGTGTGTGTGTATAGGTTCATAGGTGCTAAGCTAATGGCCCTGGAGCCTTTACAAGTGTAGCCCATAGGATTACCCTGGCATCGTGCCACCTGACCTTAGTTCCTAGTGCCTCTATCGAGTAGAGCCACTGGAGTGATCCCCAGGGTGAATTTTCTATTTCCTATCCACTCATCAAGATTCCTCTTGAAGAGGGCCAGTGAGGTGCTCTGTTTGACATGTATGGGAAGTTTATTCCAGAGCACTGACCCTCCAGCATGTTCTGTTGATTGTGGTAATAAGGTTGAGATCTCTGGAGCATGTGGTGTGGACGGATTGGGATTTCTTTAGATGTAGTATTTCTAACAGAGCTGTGTCAGACATGGCTTTGTAAGTCAAGCAGAGATCGCCTCTAAGTAGGCAATATGAGACAGAGAATAGTTGGAGATTTTTGAGTCTGTCCATATAGAACAAATGTTTAAGGCCTAGGATCCTATTTGTGAGGTACTTTTTTGGCCTCTCCAATTGTTGAAGGTGCCTAGTGAAGTACATGCCAACTGGGGCATTGTACTTGATGACTGGCCTAATGAGAGAAGAGTAGAGGGAGACAATGGCCTCTTTCTTCCTGGATGTAAAACCCTTTGTAATGAGATGTGCCACATAGAAGGACTTTCTGACCACAGTGGCAATGTGGTGATCAAAAGAGAGGTTGCTATCAACCTTTGTTCCTAGATCTCTTATAATGCCTTATGTGTTCAGTGGACTACCATCGATGTGGTAATTCAAGGGAACTGGGTTTTTCCCAAGGGGGATGACGACATATTTTTTGGCATTAAGCTTAAGGCCATGGTTCTGGCACCAATTGTTGGTCTCAATAAGGCCTTTCTGTAGGACTAGGTTACTTTCTCCTAACAGTAAATTTATGAATTTGAAGGAATTGTTAGATACAAGTAAGTTAGAAATGGAACACGGAAGAAACAGTAGTTTCCCTTGTGGCAAATGTAAAGTGCGCAATAAGATTAGGAATATAGATGGGGTTAACATCAATGGTAAGTTATACAAGGCAAGGGATCAATATAACTGTGAGACTTGGTGGTGATTTATATTATAGGGTGTGGATATCTTCCAGTACAGTGGTATATAGGGCAAACTAAAAGGGTAGTGAAAAAACGGATTATGGAACACTTAGGTGACATTAGGAGAGGTAGATTGGAAAGCCCTGTAGCAGAACACTTTGTGAAATATCATTGTGGTTCAGATTCCACTTTTTCTTATAGTGTGTTAGCCAAGCCCAAGTTTTGTCAGGGAGATTAATTTGTGAAAAGATTGATGTGATTTAGAAACAAAATGTATTATCAGTTTTGGTACTTTACACCCAGGGAGGCATTAAATCTTGACATTAATTTAAATGTGATTTAAAAGTGGCTTAAATATCATTTTTTTCCTTCTGTTCTGTTATCATTATTATTATTTTTATATAAGTATTATAGATAAATTTGCAAATCTTTCCCCATATTAGGAACACTATAATATATTGCTTAAATAAAATATTTTTGTAAACAGTATTTAACGTGAGCATAGGCACTTTAGAAAATGTATGCAATGTGGCTTTAAGCATTTATATATTAAATAAGGGTGGGAATTGTTATAGTATATTTAAGTAAATTAAATAATTGTTCAATTAAATGATCAATGAAAGATGTATTTAAATATGTGCTGCTTGGAGTATTAAACATTCCTTGAAGGCGTAAGCCATGGTACCGGATGCACCAGTAAAGTTTTTCCTGCAGTTCTGTTTGTGTTCTTGGAGGAAGATATGGGTGTGTGTTTCAAGACTGACACAAAGAAGTCAACCAAGTTGAGCAGGCATGATCTACCCTTCACAAAACCAAACTGTGTAGGATCCAGAGATTAGAGATTCCCTATATCCTTGTTTATTAGGTCCATGATGATGTGTTCCATAGCTTTGCATATCAGACTTGTCAGGCTAATAGGGTCATAGGTACATAGGTAGGTACTAGGCTATTGGTCCTAGGGCCTATATAAGCCTAGCTAAAAAGGTACCCTGGCTTTCGCCACCCAAGAAAATTATTTTCCTGTGCCCCTGTCGAGCAGAGCCACAGAAGTGATCCCAGGGGTGAATTTCCTATCTCCCATCCAGTCATCAAGATTTTTCTTGAAGAGTGCTAATGAGGAGCTTTGTTTGATATAGATAGGTAGTTTGATCCAGAGTATGGGAAGTCTCTGGGACAGGAATCTATCCCTCCAGCATGTTCTGTTTATTGTGGTGACAAGGTTTAGGTCCCTAGAGCGTGTAGCTTGGAGGGACTGGGATTTCTTTAAGTGGAGCATGTCCAACAGCTCTTGGTTTGACATAACTTTCTGTTAGGCAGAGATTGCCTCTGAGTAGGTGATATGCGACAGAGTAAAGCTGGAGTTTTTTGAGATGGTCTGCATAGGGCATCTGTTTGAGGCCAGTAATCCTCTTTGTGAGGTATTTCTGTGGCCTTTCCAGTTGTTGTAGATGTCTTGTGAGGTACATACCAAAAGGGGTGCTGTATTCTATAATGGGTCTAATGAATGATGAGTAGAGGGGAATAATGACCTCTTTTTTCCTGGATGAGAAACCTTTTGTGATGAGGTGTGTCACGCAGAAGGATTTCCTGACTACTGTGGCGATGTGATTATCAAAGGAGAGACTACTCTACATTTGTGTCCCAAGGACTCTTATCACACTTTCAGTGTTAAGTAGACTGCCACCTATGTGGTAGTTCATGGGTACAGAGTTTTTACCAAAAAGGATGACAATGCACTTTTTGGCATTGAGCTTGAGGCCATGGCTTTGACACCAGGCATCTGTCTCAGTGAGGCACTTTTGTAGGATGTCCACATCTTTAGGAGTTTCGATTATGGTGCCTAGTTTGCAGTCATCTGCAAACTTCATTAGCTAAAGACCTTCTGTGTTAGCCTGCACTTCAGAGAAGTAGATACCAAACAGGAGAGGACCCAGGACTGAACCCTGTGGTATTCCACTTGTCACTGGTCTGAAGTTGGATTTGGAGTCTGCTACTTTCACAGTGTGGGTTCTGTCAGTGAGCCAGTTGGCAACCCATCTTGTGACATAGGGATTTATACCTAGTTTAGTGAATTTATCTATAATTCCAGAGTGGGGGATGTTGTCAAAAGCCTTGACGAGATCTAGATAGGCTGTGCGAACAACCTTACCCTCATCTACGGCTTTGGTGACTGCTTCAAAGAAGTCTATCAGGTTTAAGAGACATGATCTCCCTTTTACAGGCCTGAACTGGGTGGGGTCCAGAGTTTGGAGATTACCGATATCATTGTTTATAAGTTCCATGATGATACGTTCCATAGCCTTGCAGACCAGGCTCATCAGGCTAATGGGGCGGTAGTTCCCAGGGTCCGTGGTGGCTCCCCCTTTGTGGAGTGGGATAACCGTTGCTATGTGCCATTCAGTGGGCATAAAGCCTGAGGTGAGGCTATGATTGAACATGATACTTAGGTGGGGTACTTAGGTGGGGTACCAGTTCATTCTGTAGTTCATGTAAAATGCAGCCTGGGATGTTGTCAGGTTCCATGGATGCTATGTTCTTGGCTTTGGAGAGTGTGATTTTTACCTGTGCAGTCATGATTACAGGAACTTTGCATTCTTCCAGTATAGAGATGGGCCCTTTAGGGGGTGGGAGGAGGGTAAAGTTAGTACTGAGCCTATCTGCCAGGATGTTGGCAATATCAGTTGGTTCTGTATATTTAGTGTCATTGTGCTATAATTCAGAGCAGATATGGGTGTTGCCATTGAGATTCTTGACATAGCTATAGAATGCTTTGTGGCTGTCTTTAGACACAGTGGTGATTTTGTTTTCATAATAAGCTTTGGAGGATTTTATGAGGGATCTCTGCTTCTTACTGAGGCTGACCAGGGTGTTCTTCCAATCATGGGATTTTACTCTTTTTTGCAACAGTTTCTTTCTTCTGTTGTAAAGTTTGTTTATGGCAGGGGACCACCAGATTGGCTTCCTTTTTTCGGAGGATAGCATCTCGGTCCTGTTAGGGGCTGCATGATCCATGCACTCGTATAAGTGCTTATAAAGTGCATCTGTGTAGGATTCAGCAGTCGTACCTTTATTGTCCATCTGCATGGGTGTTGTGAAGTTTGCCACTTCTGTCTCAAGAGGTGTGAAGTTGGCCTTAGAGAAAATTTTTAAGGTGGTTTCCCTAATGGGGGGGGGGGTGAGAAGTGGATGTCTAGGGTCATTAGCTTGTGGTTGGATCTGACCTCTGATGTGGAACACTGGTTGCCCATATTGGTAATGACCAGGTCTAGGATATTGCTGCCCCTGGTGGGGGTGTGGATAAGTTGATCCAAGGCATTGGAATTTATGAATTCCAGAAAATTTTGAGCAAAAGAGTTGGTACATGAGTAGTTTTCCCAGTTAATGGTGGGATAGTTGAAATCGCCCATTATTGGGGTGTTAGGTTGTACCCTAATATTTTCCAGTGTATCAAGAAATGAGGAGTGGGAATATTGGGGCATGGTGGGGGATCTGTAGTAAGCTACAGTTTGGATTGTGGTCTTGCTCAGAGTTAGTTGCACTTGGATAATCTTGGATGCATTATGCTGAGCAACTAGCCTGGAGGTGTGGATTTCCTTAATGAATATGGACACACCTCCACCTTTAGTGTTTCAGTCCAAGTTAGGTGGCCAAAAGGTGTGGTATGAATTATAGCCTGGTAATGCAGGGATGCTCTCTGGAGCCTTGAACCAGGTCTCTGTCACTGCACAGATGTCGATGTTCTCCATTTTAAGAAGTGCCTCGAGTGAGTGCATTTTGAGGTTTAGACTTCTAACATTGAGTAGCATTACCCTCAGATTTTGCTTGCTTGTACCTATTACAGTGGTGAATTTTTCATTTGAACCATGCCTAAAAAAGGCACTATAGGGGTGGCAAGAGCCTTAGCCAGTATCTGGAATCCCAAGGGTGACAGGTACAGGCCATCTCTGACAAAGCATCATGGTCTGTCGATCATGTTATCCCAGGCAGACAGATACTGAATCCCCTTTGAATGACACCAGAAGCTTAGCCAATTGTTGAAGTCAATCATTTTATCCTTGTACTGTGGTATCATTCTGGGTGATGGCAGGATGCTACTCAGGGCTAGGGTCATACTTGCCTGGGCTACAAGATCAGACAGCTCCTCCATGTCTCTTTTCATGTAGTCCAGGGAGGTATGTCTCAGGTCATTCACACCAACATGGAAAATGACAGAGTCATATTTGTACTTGTTGTGGAGTGACCTTAGTGCGTGCATTATGTGGTGTATCCTGGCACCCAACAGGCAGCTGACAGTAACTTTCTCCTTGTTTAGCCTGGTAAGTGGAATATCAGTGTGCCTCCCTATAGAGTCACCTATGACCAGAGTGTTGGGTATGTTGTTATGCCTTATGGGCTGTGGTTGAGCGGCACACTGAGTTTGTGGCCTGTGTTCATTGGGACAGCAAATAAAAAATGCAAAATAGTTTCAATTGCTTTTCTTAGATATAAAGTACTTAATTTGCTTTTTCATGCTAGGCAGCATTCAGCCATGTAGCCATGGTGCTTAAAACTGGGGTGAAAACACTAAATATTGTTGCGGTATACAAAGGTATATTATATGGACATTTTCTAGTGAAATTTGCCTACTACCACCATTTACCATGTGCAACAAAAGGAGATACTGCCAGCAGTAATTATATGTTATTGGTGAATATCAAAATGATTTATACAAGATGGTTGTGTTACAGATGTATTAGAACTGTATGTCATGAATATCAAACTGTTTGTACAGATGTGTGTGTGTGTTGAAAAAGTATTTGCAAAGTGCTGTGTTTGAAATGTAACCACAGTGAGCCCTACTGAAAGAGAATAGAAATGTACATGCAGTATTGTAACTGTTTAAATGTATATATTTTTAACAATGGAAACTGGAATACAGGAGGTTAACCTCAGTCCGGCAAACTTTAGAAAAAATATCTGAAATTAAATTACTTTATAGGCTATGCAATAAAGAGGCTATCTCTCAAGTTTTCAATGCAGCTAGAGACACAAAGTCTGTACTAGGAAGTTTTCTGTATTGTCTTTGGAGTGAACTAATTGCTACTTTTGATGCATGAAGGAATGCAATTGCTTTATGACTTCCAGAATCTGCCAAATATCTGAGCAAAAGCCCTTGTCTGTATATTTTTACAGGTAGATGCTAAATGCTGCCAACTTCAGCAATGGAGGTTTACCTGGAACTAGAAGTAAAATGACCAGAAATTATGTCATTCTGCAAGCTATCTCAGCAGTAATATTTTATATATTATTTTGAGAAGTCTCTTAGTGAGAGAGCATTCTGCATTCTCTCTCTTGGACCTGACAACAACAACAATAACCATTCACCACATCTGCCTTGCTCTAATAGTAAGTTACTAGGGAATAATATAATTCTCTTAGATTCAGTCAGGAATATAGTGAAGCTTAGTTTCGATATTTTTCTTTATTTGTGTGAGCCTGTACTGCAATGTTATAGTAAATATCTCCTGTGGTTTTGAACTCTGATGTCACTGTGAATATATATTCAGTATTGTCTTTAGATTCATAGATTAGTACTAAGCTAACTGCCCTTGCGAGCCATTTTAAGACTAGCCAATTGTCCCTTGTGAGACTCAAACCCTGCACCTTGTATTTGCAAGGCAAATACCTTAACCATTAGGCCACTCTCCCAAGCTCTTTTATTATTTATTATTAAATATATTAAACATTTCATTGTGGCTGATCTGTGTAGAAATATGTAAGATTTGAGAGTACTTGTATATTTATTTTACAACACTGTGTACACCACTGCTAATAGCCTTGCTCTTAGTCAAACTACCATTTGTATTAATATTAATATTACACAGTAAGACTGAACAGCCTTTGCTAAGGGCCCTAAAGTAGCTGATAAGGAGTGACTGGTGGCAGTGAAAACTACCTTATCATCTGGAAGAAGGGGGCATAGCTACTAAACCTGTGCCAGCCTTTCTCAGGGGTGTGTGTGTGTGTGTGTGTGTGTGTGTGTGTGTGTGTGTGTGTGTGTGTGTGTGTGTGTGTGTGTGTGTGTGTAACTCAAACCTCAAAGAGTGTGTGTGTCAGCTACTTGGGCAGGGGCACAAAGCACTGATTAGACAGAGATGGTGCTGGAGGTCTTGGCTTGGTCACTCAGCTGAGATCTCAACTCTATAGCTGTGCCAGTGGGGAGTCTTATTGGAGATCTGGAGAAAGAGGGAGAAACCAGCCCCAGATTGATTGTGGTCTCAGTGTGTTCTTGAGGGAAACTGCACTTGATACAGAGAGCTGCATCGGGAAATACTGTGTGTGTACTTGTCATCCTCTCAGTGAACATCCCCCACTGTTGCCAGTGGTAAGGATTGAGGCTCCTTGATTACTGGTCCAGTCAAGGGTCATCACACCATGCATACCCAGATCCCCTCAATGCAAAAAATCAGACAATGGCAAAAAATAATTAGGGGATAAAAGGCCCCAAATCAGAGACAGATTATAATTATTGTTCATATAGACTTTGAAAGCTACTAGAATAACAGGACTTGTATTAACATACATTTTTCTGAAGGATATGAAGTCTGAAACTCAAATATCTTTCATTTAATGACTTCAGTCCTCAAAGATTTGCCAAAAAACACACACAATTTACATTGAACAGTCAAAATTATGAGGCAAATATCTGGATATTCAGCAAACATCTTACCAGTTGAGAGGTATGCGTGTGTGCATACACACACACACACACACATATATATATATATATATATATATATATATATATATATATATATATATATATATATAGATAAATAGATATAAATATAGATATAGATATAGGCACTATGGTATTTGCGTACTGCAGATTAGTAGCTCTGTGAGCTGAGCTGTCTCTATAAATACTTCAGCAATTATGTTCAAAAATGGAACTGATTTGTGACTATGGCTGGTACTTGAAAGTTAAAACATATTGCATGTTAAATGGGATAGTAAATTGTTCCTTATTATTGTGTTTACTAGGAATTGTATTTGTAAAATGTGCATAGCCACTCTAGCATACGTGTCTAGTCTGTGATTTGTACTATGGTATAAAATAGCTTATTTTGACTGCCTACAATGCACCTAACCTGCTAAGACCTTTCCTACTCCCAGGTGCCAGAAACATTTACTAGCATTCAGTGTCTTCTCCCACCATGAGAGAAGTCACCATTTCTGACATCCACTATGGAAGAAAAAAGGAAAGATCAAAGAGGAATAAGTGTGTTAAAAGATGCGGAGTGGACATCAGATGGAACTGTGCAAAACCCTGCCACCAGAGGCATAAAACTAATTATGTAACGTATTCAAATGAAATTGATAATGATAAAATGAGTGCATATGCAGCCACCCAGGTTGTTTGATCTGACAACACAATGGTAGATACTAGATGGGCCAACATTCAAAATTAGTCTTTGTTAAGGAATTGCAATAGTGCATTATAGCCACTGGTTCCTACATTGCTAGTTTGCAAATAATAATTTTCTTAGTATTACATGATCCGTAGTGCTCATATATTTCCCACTCATCCCTCACAGTGCTAGGTTCCAAGGTTCAGTCCTGATTTCCAGTTACTGTCAGTGTGGAGTTGGCATGTTCTACCCATGTCTATAGCGGGTTTTCCCCAAGTACTCATTTCCTTCAACCTCTTGAAAATATTCTGACTGACTGGCTATTCCAGACTGTTGATCTATGATTTACTTACCTTTACCCAGGTCAAGAATAAAAATTGTCTGAGAACTACTTAATGTTCCCAGTTCATTAAATAAATTAATAATGAAATAAAATGATTTGTCCAGCCACTAGTCACAACCCCACAAGTATATTCACCTCTCTTCTTAATCACCATCTGTCCCACATATTTTGGCATCAGTACAAACTACTGTCCATTGATCAGAATGTTTTGACTGAAAAAGATTTTGAATAGCAAACATGTGGCTTCCTGCCTATGGTCACTTAGCCAAAAGACAGCTGCAGATAGATTTAGCTACTGAAGTTCCCGACATTCTAATTCTTCTGGCTGTTTCAAAAGATTACAGGTTGGCAAAAAATGACTGACTTGCTATGCTTTGCTTATCAAATGTTCATGAATTAGATGCCATTTAATATTTTGCTAATATATAATTATGTATAATTTGAGATCTGTTCAAAATCAATGCTTGAAGCGTAAATAAAACTCGAATCATGACTAGAAACTGATGAAAGGCAATATTATTAATTTTTGTTTTGAATTAGTTCACAAAATACATTTTCTTATGGAACAGTAATTAGAATAGCAAGTCCATATGTATGTACATAAATCTTTCTAAATGCATTTTGCCTCATCATTTGACTGTAAAACTTTTATAACATACTAACTACTGCAGAATGAAATGTCATTCTATAAACTGAGGATAAGATTGTTGTCTTAAAGACTGAACTTTTAGTTTGTGGTAATGGTTTCAAAGATACAATGCCAACCTACAATGACAAGTGTTAAAAATGTTGACAATTATATTTCAGTTAAACAGCATGCATTTATACTCATCAGTTCTCACAAGCAGGTATCCAATACAAGAATGAGAAACTGCAAAAACTGAAAAGCTGATTAGAAGAGAACAAGTTCAGACAGAGTAAAGCACAATCATATTTATGAGCTATCTTTACCCATGTGCAGTTCTTCTCTCCTCAGAAGTCCTGAGTGTATGTTCACTGATCATTAAATACACCTGCTGAAGGTTAATGAACATAGCTGGAGGTCTGTTAACATGACATAAATTTCCTTCAACTCAGCCACTTAGAATTAATATAAAATAACAACTGTGAAGTATTGCAGTATTCCAGACATGTAGGTCACAGTGCCAGAATCAGTTCTCCTCTTCAGATATTTGCAGACAACTGGACCAGAATTCACAGTCAAATTGCAAAATGCACTGCTTGCTCTTGTGCTGAAGTCAAGAACACAGAGACAGTGAGCAGTTCTAGAATCACACAGGGCTATACAGCAGCAAGAATGTAAATGACTTTATAATGGCATGCAAATGAAGAATTGCAGTCTAATGAGTGCATAACGACATACAGATGAGGATCGGATAAAACAATCACTATTCATAGGCAGGGACAGGTAGTTTTGTCTTAGTACAAGGGCAAAAATACATACAAAAGTTGTGGAGCTGCAACTAGCACATATCCTTGAAACAGCAGCAGATGTCACACAAGCATTTTACCAGCACTGTTAAAATTCTCACTAGGGTTGGACATGGTGGGACATGGTGGCAAGTGAGGACAGTGAAAGCGTAAATGTTATCATCACACCAGCTGATGGACCAGCATCTCCAGTACCATTTTTGAGTGGAATAGAATATTACACAGCCATTGTTTTTCTTGTAAGGCCACAAACTGGAAATGGAAAACTTGTGAACTCTTCATGCCAGTGAATACCTAGCTTGTATCATTCCAGCTACAAAGACCTTCCAGAGACAAAGTTGGGACACATTGGGTACATCACAGCCATTTGCCTATATAGTACTCAACATGTCCCTAAATAAATTGCTGCCAGATATTGATGAGCACATTTGTTTCTCCAACGCAAGAGGGAGGCAGTCATCACAATGCATTGCTTTGATAATTATATCACCTACCTCCGCAAAGTGCTAGGAGCTATAGGTTGATGAAGGGATACCATTCATCAATTGCCAGGTAGTGTGCAATGCATAGGCAGTTATAAACAATGTGTGTGACTGTGCTCAGCATCCTGGAAGTGTGGCATGCAAGTCATCTCTTTCACCACTTTCTACAAAGTGACATTCCCTAAGACCAGCTATTAGGTAAGGGCAGGCATATTGATGCATCTACATATTTAAAGCCACAGACATTACATGCATACATAATAGCCCACTGTCTCAGTCTCACCACTGTATGTCACTATTGTGTGGAAATCCAAGACACCTTTTGGAGCTCTGATTGATAACAGCTGCATAGAACCCACAAAGCATTTCTGACCATCAATATAATGCTGCCCATATCAAAGACAAGAATATATTAGAGTATATATTCTGCCTACTGAAATCCTGGTTCTGTTACTTAAATGCATCAGAGGGCACTGCATAATTCCCCTGTCACAGTCTGTCAGCTGTAGGTACCATGCTGCAAAGTGTACAGTATGATACTGTGGAAGCAAGCAGACAGCCACCCCTCATTATCAGGACCCTCTACACCTGCAACAGAAGGACTTGTCACAACCTCTAGCTCAACATACTTCAGCAATGCCACTGATGGTGATGGACAGGTATCAGCAGCCCAACCCAAACACTTCCAAATAGCATCATGCATGGTGTATAGCAATGCAGCCAGTGGGACAACATCTAGTCTACCTCTGTGGGGTATGACATGTAAACAGCTGTTGTTCAGTGTCACATAAAACAATATGATACATGCAGTGTTCTGTAATGGCCATGCTGGACAGTGCATAGATGAGTCACACAGACATCCACGCTTTACACCAGACAAGAAGGAATGTGTTGTGTGTCAATGTTACCATCATTTACAGTGGAGTCAAAGGGCACACACATATACATGGCTGCCTACACAGTCATGGAGTGTGGGGTTACTGCTCAACAGAGGCAGTGACTGGGTGCGTGAGCCACTACTGACCTATGCCATGCGGCCACTGTAATGTTAAGTTGTAGTGGAGACACTAGTGGCTCATGCAGCAAAGCCACTGCAGTGGGTGGACATAGGGAGCCTAGATGACTGAGGTACACATAAAATAACAGTGACAGTGCCACTTTACAAGCTGTAATTTCCTGTGGTGTGCATGTAAAAGTTGAAGCATGCTGGCAATTATCATGAAATTTACCTGTGCTGGCTGTCCTCTGAATCTGAACACCAGATGCACCTGTGGGGACATATAGGCAGCGGTCAGTTTGTGCTTCCTGATATCACTCTGGACAGAATCATTGTGTATGGTATCCAGTGTGATTATTGACCTGACTTGTCTCTATTTTAGTTATGTGCTTCCTGACCATGTCAAGTAGCCATTTCCACTCCACCTAACCACTTTCTCTTTCTTTCCATGCAGGAATGCTAAGAATTATTCATCATCTGTGGTGATTGCAGAGGTAAATGGCTCTCTCCATTTGCAGTCTTTCCTGACTCTATGGTGCATGCCTTCTGAGAGACCCACCCTATCTTGCTATTAACATGTCTCCTGAATTGCTGTGTTATGTGGTTCCTCCTAACCAAGGCACTGGCATAATGGACCAGTTTGAGTGCCTCCTCTGCAGAACAGGCATGGTCCGCAGGTCCAGAGTATCTGTAGCAGGACTTCATTCTCAGTAGGACTGAACTTACCTACTCTGTGGCATTTGCAGCCTTTGGAAAACATTAGAACACCCTAGAAAAAAGTATACAATTTTAGTAGGCAGGTGACGTGTGGGTACAGTGCAATAGCACTGACACGCACATATATTGGCCTGGCTATTCAGCACACAAATCAGTTAAAGAGGGATAGGCATTGTGCTTGACAATGGAGTAGCACATTGTTTATCAAAGTGTGTAGTAGTAGGGGTGGACCTATGCAGGGATACAGCTTGGATATGTAACATAGAGAGGTCCACTGAGAGATACAGGAGATGGCAGCTTTGCTGAATGTGGGTATGGGAGCTCACATAAGTACATGGGAGGCACAGGTATTTCATAGCTTGTGCACAGCTGTCCATTGCAGGCTACCACACACAGTCCAACTCAGTAATGCTACCACACATCTAATGGTGTTACCATTGCCTAGTTCCAAGCAGAGACGTATATCCTAAAGTAGATTGAAGTGCAAAGAGGTGTAGGTCATGTTGTAGGTCTACAGGTGTCCAACCTACACTTTTTTTTTAGCTGAGGGGTGGTTTTAGGCAAGCATAGTACTGAATATTTGATTTGCCATACCTACATCTCTATTATTAAGTGCTATTCAAATGGTTATGACACTGTTTCCATTAACTTTAGTTTAGTACTGCAGAACATTGTGTTCTTCTTTTGGGCTGCACTATGCCAGATAATACTTCAGACTACTCAAATATATCTTTTGCTGTTACCTTACTACATATGTGTTTCTGTGTGTGTGTGTGTGTGTGTGTGTGTGTGTGTGTGTGTGTGTGTGTGTGTGTGTGTGTGTGTGTGCGCGTGTGCGCATGTGTACGTGTGCATGTGTGTGTTTGTGTGTGTGTGTGCGTACGTGTGCGCGTGCATGTGCATGTGTGTGTGTGCGTGTGCACGTGTGTGTGTGCGTGTGTGTGTGTGCACGTGCGTGTGTGTGTGTGCGCATGTGTGCACACGTGTATGTGTGCATGCGCATGCGTGTGCATGCGTGTGTGTGTGTGTGTGTGTGTGTGCGCGTGTGCACATGTGTGCGTGTGCGTGTGTGTGTTTGTGTGTGTGCGTGCATGTGCGCGTGCATGTGCATGTGTGTGTGCTGTGTGTGCGTGTGCATGCGTGTGTGTGTGTGTGTGTGTGTGTGTGTGTGTGTGTGTGTGTGTGTGTGTGTGTGTGTGTACATGTGCGTGTGTATGTGTCTGTGTGTCTGGTTGTGTGGGCATAAATGCTTTGAACTGTCCCTGATTTCACAGGATGTCTAATTTAGCCTTATACTGTGGCCTGTTCTTGAAAAAGATTGTGTTTTTCTGGCTAATCAGTCACTAAAAATGCAGACATGAGTTTCGTAAAGAAAAAGCATGCAAATTAAAAGTCTGCTACTGTTGCAACTTCTAAGTTCATAAAGGCAACATATGTCCCTGATTTTGTTTTTCTCACAAATTATTTTTGTAGCTTTCTGCTTCACACACACACACACACACACACACACACACACATAAACACACTAAGTGGCACATGTAGGGCTAGTTTAAAAATAAAAGGGAAAACCCAGCTATGCACTAAACTGGTTGTGGATGGCACCACCCATACTCAACTGGAGGTAATAGTCAACATGCTAGCTGACAGATTTGGAGAAAAATTCACCCCCTGTCCCCTCCAGTCATCCCCCAATGTATACCTGCTACCATTCCTCAGCCTATTATCTCAAGAGAGGAGGTCATCTTGGCGGTCTCCAAGACCAAAAACATGGCATCAGTAGGACAAGATAACTTCCCAGGTTGCCTTTTAAACAACTTAAAACATGACCTAGCAGACCCACTTGGATCCCTGTTTAACCATAGCCTGAGAACTGGCAATGTCCTGACAGAATGGAGGACCGCAACAGTAATCTCTCTGCACAAAGGGGGAATGATCAACCAGCCCTGGTAATTATATGCCCATAAGTTTGACTAGCCTCATCTGCAAGACCATAGAAAGAATCATTATCGCAAACATCGGTTTACAAAGCCCATTGAACATGTGGGAGAAACAGATAAATGCAGGTTTTTTAAAACTAAATTGGAAACAGTCACACACCTCGTTGCTGGTTGCAACACACTAATGGCAGAAGGACTGTATACTGAAAGGCATAATAATGTGGCTAGACTGTTGCACTGGGAATTGTGCAAACATTATGGTTTTAAAGTGGCTAGAAAGCACTGAAAACATGAGCCACAACGCATCATAGAAAATGACGGTCTACATCACATGGGATCATTCATTACCAAAAATTCAAAAGATAGATGCTAGAAAACCAGATAAAGTAGTCCAAGAAAAGAAGACAAAAGTAGCATGGATCATTGGAATAGCCACACCCAGTGACTACAGTGTCCTGTGTACAGACAGACACAAAGTTATAAAACATCAGGATCTGCAAGCAGAAACAAGAGCAATGTGAAAGAAGGATACCCACATAGTTCCAATAGTAGTAGGAGCAATGGGTCTTATAAAAAAAGAGTCTACCATCATATTTAGATATGTTACCAATATATGTAATGCCATACAAACTGCAGGAGTCATTGTTGGGCACATTGTGGGTGCTGCGAAGAGCAGTTTCGGCTGACATCAAGGATTGAAACAATACTTATTTCATGAACTTTAATCGTACTTTGACTTAGGAATGGGGTCCATTCCCAACATAGTATTAGAAACCCAAAAGATAAAGATTTGGAGAAATTAAAAAGAGATAGACCTTATTAACAAGGACATAGATAATCTCCAAACTCTGGACCCAACCCAGTTTGGATTCTTTAAAGGTAGATCATGCCTGTTAAATATGGTTGACTTCTTCGAGAAAGGCAACAAGGCCCTTGATGAGGTAAAGAGACTGCATATTGCCTATTTTGACCTAGCAAAGGCATTTGACACAATTCTCCACTCAGGTATTATAGAGAAGCTCTCCCAATTGGGAATTAACCCCCACATTACCAGATGGGTAGCCAACTGGTCCACCAACAGGACACATATGATCAAAGTGGGTGACTTCCAAGGGTGCCAGAATCATAGAGTGATGGGGAGGAAGCACCCCCCCCCACACATTTATAGCTGCAAGACCTATCTCTTAAGGACGAGACATAGGCAATTGAGGATCCATGTGTGCAGCGTGTGTCCCATGCTAACGTGCATTTAAACACTAGCATGCAGAAGTTAAATGTGTGTTTTTTATGTTCAAAGTTAAGGAGAATTATGCTGTTTCCCCGAATGCTGATCATTGCTAACAGAATGGTAAGAAGTACCCAAGAGAAAGGCTGCAGCTGATGGCAAGATAAAAAATGAGGTACGCCGTTTGAGATACTTAATGTGAAATGCTATGTTTGTTTGGGCGAGGGCACAGTTATGGGCTGCTTAAAGAACTAAGTCACTTGGTGTAAGTTTTCACTAAAGGATACTTATAAGTTCACAATCTGTTATGTTCTTGGACATATTATAAACAAAACCATTCATTTTTTAGTTAAATTGTCTATGTGACAGGGAAAACATATTTTGATAGCTACTCTATTTTGGGACACACATACGTGTCTAATCTTTAATACCTCCACCCTGGAATAAAGAAAGTTTTCTTCAGTGTTGTGATTTTTTTTTCCTGAAATCCAGAACAGGGCATTATCTTCTGGACCTCACCTTGCCCTTCCTTCGTATTTCCCATCGGGACCTAGAAGTCTACCAATGAGTTGGAACCCTACCTATACTTTTGTGTGGCTGCATATGTGAGAGTATATGTGAGGGTGTGCCTCCCTCAAAGGTCACAGTAGAGGTGTTACTGAGGGGCAAATCCAAAACAATGCACCTTTAAGGCATACAATGTTGATTGGATAATACTGACTAAAAGATAATTGCAGTACTTAACGTCTGTAACTATAGCAGTTGTGCAAAACATGAAAACATGCCATTATTATCTGGTAAGCCACAGAAGTTAGTAACAGTGGAATTTATAAACCACATAAGCCACCTTAATATTAAAAGGCCGACATTCCAAACTGTGGGCGTGAACTACGTAAATGCTGTCTTCTAAATTTTGAGTTTAGCCTTGTAATGGCCAGAAGATCATTATACAGGAAATTTATATCACATGAGGATATATAAGGACTGTATGATGTGAAAAAGAATTCAGGAACCATGCCTCTTCTATTATGTACCTGTGAGCTTGAACTGCACCTGCACAGCCTGGTCTTTAGTCTTTTTGGTGAAAAATCATCAGGAAGTATTTTGTTTCATAGTTTCATAGTATAGTACTAGGCTATCTGCCCTGGGGCATTTGTAAGCCTAGCCATAGTGATGTGGCTTTTGCCACTCCATGAAATGGCACAAAAAATGTACAGAATAAATTTAGAATACTGTGCCTCTGTCTAGTAGTGACACAATGAAGGTCCCCTTATATAATAGAATTAGTTTACTGTGCCTCTGTCTAGCAGTGACACAGATGTGACCCCTGGGGTAAACTTACGATCTCCCATCCACTCATCAAGATTTCTCTTGAAGAGAGTCAGTGAGGGGCTCTGCCTAATATGAACTGGGATCTTGTTCCAAAGCATGGGAAGCCTCTGGGTTATGAATCTATCCCTCTAGCATGTCCTATTCATACTTGTGCCGAGGTTTAAGTCTTTAGCTCTCGTGGTCCTGATGGATTTGGATTTTTTGAGGTGGAGCATGTCCATCAGATCCTGATTGGACATGGCCTTGTACGTCAGGCAGAGATCACCTCTGAGCAGGCGGTATGCTACTGAATAGAGCTGAAGTTTCTTTAGTCTGGCAGAATAAGACATATGTTGGAGACCCTTGATCCTCTTGGTGAGGTACTTTTGTGGTCTCTCCAGCTGTTGCAAATGCCGGGTGAGATACATACCAAATGGGGCATTGTACTCAATCATGGGTCTGATGAGGGAGGAATATAGGGGTACAATGACATCCTTGGATCTAGATGTGAATCCCTTCATGATGAGGTGTGCAAGGTAGAATGTTTTTCTAACCACTTTAGTAATGTGGGTGTCAAATGAGAGGTCGCTGTCGACTTGGGTCCCTAGGTCTCTGATTACTTTTCTACTCATCATTTATAACCCAGTCATCTGGAGAAACTGCAAAAGTAACTATAAAAGACAAGAATACTTATTTTCTTTAAAGGCAGTTCTACAAACTGCGATATAGATCTTGGATCAAGTTGTATTGACACTTCTAGATGTTGTGGGGAAAGAAGTAACCAAACCATATGTTGGTTTTGACAGAGCAAACATTTAAAACTGGAATTTATTACTCACGAGGTCTGTATGTTAGAGGCATGGTATGAAATCCAAACTCAACAAGTTTTAGATTATTGATAGTGTAGTACTCCAGATTAGATTCTGGCCTCATTTGCCATGTGTTGCAATACATGGCAAAACAGACAGTAACTATACATACCCTACAATATACATAGTATTATGTGAAATATGTGCAGATTCTCTAGTTCAGTTTTAAGAAAGTTTGCTTAGCATCAGTGACTTTCTCAGTGTAATAAGAGCGAAAGACAGCTTATCATACATGTATTTCGCATTTTTGTTGGGATGATTTATTTGTGCATATTAACTACATCTTAAATCAGTGTAGAACCAGTCTGTGCTATCTGGTGCTTTTTTTAGCCTTTTGCAATAAAATAATAATGCTGAAGAAGAAAAAAGAAATATCCCCCAGTGTAATCATTCTCAAGAAAAGGTCAGAACATTAGGCACTAATGAATGAGACAGATATCTTTTTTATTTTTTTTTATTTTATAACATGTAATATACTTTCAAACTCTTCTCCACTTGTTTTTTTAGCTGTTCATTTATTTGAACGTGTTTTATCATACTTTTCACTTCCCACAAAAAGTTGTCTTTCTTTCAGACTTGCTTCTTCTCTTGTCCATCACCCTCTCACCTCCTGAATGACCATTCTAACTTTTCTATCTCTTTATTTTCTTATTGCTTCTTAACTCCTCCATTATTTTATACCATTATCATAGTGCCCCCCCCCACAAGTTTCTTTATTTTCTCATTATGCAAGTTAACTTCTAACCTAAACCACTCTCTTTCTTTCAGAGGCATCTCACCGTATATTTTTATTCAGACTTCCTAATTTTGCCTTTTAAATGTCCACCCTTGCTTGTAATCAGGCACTTCTTCCACAGTTAAATCAAAGCTGTAGTATTCAGTTGGTTTTAAGGTGATTTAACATTACCTTATATTGTGTTTCAGTTCTTGAATCTTCTTTACTTATGTTTTTTTTTTTATCCTGGGGTGGGCTTTAGTTCAACATTATTTGGTATACTCAGAGTTAAATCAATGATCCCTAAATACTGTTCCTCCATCGTACCTCTTTCCTGTACCTTTCATCTTCTTTATTTATTAATATGGTTGATAATCAGGTGGTCTGGCCTAATCCAGATAGCCCTTTTCTTGTTGCTATGTGGCAGCAAAGGGGTAAGTATTTATCCATATGTTCTGGGATCTTTAACTGTGACTTGTCTAAACATGGGTTAAACTCTTGGCTAGGCTTATAAAGGCCTCAGGGCCAATAGCCTAGTAATTAGAGGTTTGTTGATTCGTGAGATGTTTTCTCATTTAGGTTTGAACAGTGTTTATGGTAACTCAGGAGAAATATCCAAGTAATGGAACACTGGAGTGACTGGAGAGGGGGCTGCTGCTGGAGCAGTAGGAGGTTGCTGCAGGATGGGCTGCTCAGGGGGGCCCAATATATTACCCTGGCTTTGTCTCAAACAATAACTAGTGCCAGAATCATGAAGTGAAACTAAATTCCAAAAAATACATTATTGCATCGTTTGGGAAGTCATCTACTCCAGGGAACTGCCAAATTGACAATACCTCCAGAGAACTAACCCAGTTGTTTGGCATTTGGGAACTTGTGTGTACAGTGACCTAACTTTTGACCAACATGTGCCCAGAGTCAAAGTCTTTCTAGATTGCACAGTTTATAAACAATCTTTTTGCGACTAGATCTAGAGATGTTATTGTCCCCGTGTCAAAGCCTTCATTAGGCCAATCATTTTGTATAATGCCAACTTTGGCATGTATCTGTCCAGACCCATGCAACAATTGGAATACCCACAGAGATACCTTACTAAAAGGATACAAGTCCTAAACAATAGGTCTTGCGTGGACCACCTCAAAAATGTATCGCTATACTCGGTATCCTACAGAGTGCTTAGAAGTGACCCGTGTCAGGTATACAAGGTATCCTCTGACCTGATACTGATGGACCTACTATACATCAGCAAGTCAAATGGCATCAGAAATATTCAGTCCAGGTATCTAAACTGAATGCTGCGGAGAGATGGCTATATATATATATATATATATATATATATATATATATTGATATACACACAGAGACTCTGTTCTAGAACAGACTCTCCATTCAAGTAAAACAAAGCTCATCCCTGTCCATATTCAAATGCAACTTGGATCTAAGGATGGGTAATAGAAAATGTACTCCAAGATTGCCCCTCATGCACTAATAGATAGAGGCAGTTCCTAAATGCTGCATCCCTTACATGTGTGTCCTCAAATTATCTATGGTATTATCACAGTTGTTCTCACTAGGGCTAATTTACAACTATCAGCCATGTGATAGGTAAGACCAATCAGGAAATATTAATTTAAGCACCAAAAGAGAAACTGGCTAAGCTTAAAATGTCCTCCAAGTGAACCTATGTTGTCGTAGTAAATAGTTTTATAAAATTGCCCTTTTTAGATCACTAAGTGCCGCTCTCACCCTCTGCCTCCCCAGCCTTCAACAGCTTCCTGTGTCTCTGGTGACTTCACCTCTAGCAAAAAAAAAAATAGTCACCAGTGGCATACCACAGGGTTCTGTGCTGGGTCCCTTACTGTTCAGAATTTATTTTTTAGAAGTCCAGGCAAACTTGGAGGCCTGTGGCTGACCAGCTTCACTGACAATTGCAAATTGGGAGCAATCATAGAGTCCCCCAATGATGTTAATATACTGCAGACAAGGTTAACGCATGCAAATGATTGGTGCCGAAGCCACAGATTAAAGCTAAATCCAAAAAATGCATTATTATTCCCTTTGGGAAAGCTGACAACCCTGCTAATTACATTATAGACAGCATCACCCTAAGTGTAGACCCAGTGGTACGTGAGCTGGGTACTCAGGTTGATAGCAATCTGAACTTTGACCACCATGTACCCACAATAGTAAGGAAATCCTTCTATGTGGCACATGTTATAAATAAAGGCATTGCATCTAGATCTAAGGATGTTATAATTTCATTATATTCAGCCTTCATCAGACCAGTAATTGAATACAATGCTCCATTTTGCATATACCTCACCAGACACCTGCAACAACTGGAGAGACCACAGAGGTTTCCCACCAAGAAATTACAGGTTACACAAAACAAGTTTTACACAGAAAGACTGTTAGCCCTGTCACTATATTCTGTCTCCTACAGGTTGCTAAGGGGTGATCTGTACCAGGCTTACAGGGCAGTCTCTGACCCAGCCCTGATGGAAATGATGCACATTTGCAAATCAAGCTGCAAGAGGGTCACTTGTTCCAGGTATCTTAACCTAGCCTCTGACATGAACAGCTCATGGTGAAGAGATAAATACATCTCCCAGAGACTGCCACTTCTCTGGAACAAGCTTTCAGTTCAGGTGAAACAGATCCCCTCCCTGACCCTCTTCAAAGACAACCTAGATCAGTGAATGGGTGACTGCAGATTCAGTCCTGGGGTGGTGCCCATGTCCCTCCTGGACAGGGGAAGTTAGTGTTAACTAGCATAGAACCTTACCTCTGTGATCTTCACTCACCTAACCATTATCAGCTGTGGCAACTCAGGATAAATATGTCTATGCTTGTAAGTGCCCTAGGGCCACTAGGCTAGTAACCTCCTATGAACCTAAGAGGTTGAATGGTATGCAGAAGGGGGGTTACAGTAGGCTGCAATCTCTATTCTGACAGGAGTAAGGTGTGGCAGGTAATTTATGTATTTATTAATTTGTCTGTTCAAGTCAAAATTCTGGAGTAAACAGTCACAATTATGCAAGTGGCTGTAACTGATGGTGGTCACATCTATACATTTCTAATTGTGTGTGTGTGTGTGTGTGTGTGTGTGTGTGTGTGTGTGTGTGTGTGTGTGTGTGTGTGTGTGTGTGTGTGTGTGTGTGTTTGTGTGTGTGTAGCATGTGTGGGGGGCATAGATGCCTTCAACTGCTTCTGATTTTACAGAATGTGTCTGTTTTGCATCATATTTTAGTCTGTTTCTCGTGATGTTTGTAGTTTCTCTGGCAAACTATTGAGGATCGCATTCACCAAATAATGACAAATAATACATAATGACCAATTTAGCAACCTTTAAAAAAAGCATGGTAATGTAAAGCCTATTATTCTATCAACTTTCTAAGTACTGAACAGTTATTCTAGTAACTGCCTAAGTAGATAACAGTAATATCTGTCCCTGATTCTGGTCCTTTGTCTGCTAATATTTTATATTTTCTTCCGTGATCCTTGAGCTAAAAGATTGAGGGCTACATGGGAAAGATTGCAATGGCTTGAACAAAGTATTCTGACAGCAGTGGGCTGAGAAGATATTTTTCAATGTATTAGATATTTATGGATTTAATCATACATTTGATCCCATACTTCTGAGGTGCAAAGGTCACAGTCATGTAATTGCTGTAATTGATGGTCATACATGCATATGTATGTAAAATACTTGATTTTTTTGTATGTGCTGGTTGGGGGGGTTTACATGCTCTCAACAGTCCCTGATTTCACAGAATGTTTCTGATTTTGCATCACATTTGATCTGTTCCAGTGTGAATTGTAGTCACTAAATAATAACAGATGTTTGAGTTTCAGACTTAATAGCATTCAGAAAAAGCAGGCTAATACAACACCAATTAATTCAGCAATGTTTTACTTATAAAAGAGTGGTATTTGTCCCTGGGTTTGGTCCTTAATCCCCAATAGATTTTTAGCTTTCTGCATGATTCTTAAGCTTAGGTGTGTGGGAGGGAGGTTGCAGTGTACATTTTTAGCAGTGAACCTGTAAGATATATTCATTGCGGTATTTATTTATGTATTCATTCGATTGCAATCAACCTCTGACGTATACAGATGGTCAGTTTTGTGTGTGTGTGTGTGTGTGTGTGTGTGTGTGTGTGTGTGTGTGTGTGTGTGTGTGTGCACGTGCATATGCATGTATGTATATGCAGGCAAAGAAAGTTTGCAATAGGTTGAACACTGTACCATTTTTGATAGCAGCAGCTATTATTTAAATATTTATTTATTTATTCAATCTCAGTCAAAATGTTGTTGTATACAAACCTAGAATTTGCTGTAATTGATGGGAAGGTGTGTGTGTTTGTGTGTTTCTAAGGTGTGTGTGTGTGTGTGTGTGTGTGTGTGTGTGTGTGTGTGTGTGTGTGTGTGTTGGTCGGTTTAAATAAATTATTGTGGCCAGTTGTTATTGTTTTTATTGTATTACAGTCTAATGTCTCAGGTGCATACAGTCAATACATTTGGCTTTAAATGACTGGTACAGGGACTGTTGGTGAATACAAGTGATGAACCTGCTGTTATTTGGTCAAGTCAAGTGCTCATTATTTGGCTTTGTTGAAATAGTGTGAGTTTATGTGAAGCTTGCTGGAATACTTTACTGCTGCTGTTTTATTTTAACACAGTCAGAAGTCTTAGGTTTACCCAGTGAATAAAGTTGCTGTAATTGATGGATGTGGGGGCTGTCTATAACGAAAATGGCTGTGTATCAGGAGAAGGATTGCAGTTTATCTTTGTGGAATTTTCATGCAGTCCCTGTCTTCGTGGGTTTTATCCACATACTCTGGTTTCCTACCTCAGGCTCTCACTTGTATAATGTTTGCCTGTGGCTATTTATGCTTTAACTGTCATCCCAAATTAACATCAGAGGATACACGGAAGGTAGTTATTTTGTTTTGGAGAGGTCGGCAATCAGACACATTCTTTAGAATGTATATAACTTTGTAAGCATTTGCCATCTAAGTTTATTGGGAACTACTATTGTGTTAGGGTTCATCAATAAGCTTTAAATAAAACTTTTTTTTCATGAAAGAACAAAAAATAAGACTGAGTTTCTTTTCTTACTCATGATTATGATTCAGGCCATGATTGAATCAAAAGCGTACTAACAAAGCTATAGTCTGGCACCTCATGGAATCTAAACGTCTGTGACTACTGGAGGACATAGTGGCTCCAGGCACTGGCTTTATTCAGTTACTCCTCCATAGTAAAGTATTACAGCAGAGTCTTGGCCAGTCATGGTGTTATAAAAGTTTGGAGGAATAAAACTAAAAAGTAAGACAAAGTGTGAAAAAAAACCAAGAAATTATTAATTTGTCTGGATTGTCTGGGGACAGGATGGAGGAAAAACAGAAAATGGGTATCGAGGAGCTGTTGGGGACCAGTGTGCAATAGATGATATGGAATCCTTCGTCTAGTGCTAAATTTCACCTAAGGCTGGCCTTCATGACTGCAGTCAGACAAGTGAGATGTATCTACTCCATAAAGTAACTATAATGAGTGGATACTGATGCAGGTTGTGAATGAATGTGACTGACACCATCTGTTGTTTGATCACAGGTGATGGTCATTGACCTGTTGTAATAGAGCCCTGTATTATTGCAATTAAATCCAAGCCATTCATTTGTTGTCTGTAGCTCCCCTTGCTTTGAAGTCACCAGCCATCATTGCCTATTTTTAAGAGCTCTGTTCATAATTATTTTCTTTCTTTCAACAGATCCCAGGATAAAGCAGACTGGCTTCTCTGGGTTTCTGTCTGCATACTGTATGTGCCATTGATGACAGCCATATTCTTGTGGCAGTGTGTTGATTTGTCAGGTAGGGCACATGTCACTACTCATTTTTATTCTTCTGTTTCATTGTTCAGACTTGTGGTAGTGTAGTTGATTCTACTCCATTGTACCTATGTATGGTATTGTAGAGAGCTGCCCTACACATACAGATGGTAGTGTTGTATCTGCCTGGGGCTGGGGACACTCTGAGAGACTTTTGCTTGTTCACACATATATGTGGAACTGTGACTTTGTGCTGTACTTTTCATCTCAGTCACACCTCTATGTGATATGTGATTTATGATTGCTTGAATATCCCTTTTTAATTCAGCAAAAGCAGAGTGCCAGAACAATGCAGCTGGCTGCTGCAAGAGATAGCACAGACTTCTGTCACAGCAGGGTTAATGGCATCATATTTCCAGTCTTATATTATGTACTGACTTTCAGCTATGGGCCATGATCTTTAACCACACCACACCCCTTTGTATCCCTCCTGCAGGTTGTGATGGTGCATTTGAGCCACTGTTGCAAAAGCCAGTACCAGCTGCCACTGCATTCAGGGCAGCAGCTAATACCTGTGGGAGTGGGAGTGGCTCACTGGGGAAAGATTTCTCTCAATTCCAGCAGATAGCCCATCCCATCACCTTACTTGGAACTGGTACACATAATGGAGATGGTGGCTGACCATTTGATAGCACTCTGGTTTGTCATGCATCAACTCCTGCAGTGGATTTGAGACTCACTAGACTAGCTGACCAATGCCATTAGGCCACGAGATGTGGATGTGGCTCATGCCACTGTCCACCTGAACTGAGGTCCTCCATCTTCTGAGTCCCAGTAAAAATCCTCTGAATCAGTTGGCAGCTAGCAGGCTGCCCATACCCACAATTACATCAGCCATTTGTCTACCCTCTTTCTGTCTATGTGCATCCCATGTCTCACTCTTGTTTATGCACATCTGCACCTATGTATCTGAGCTGTTCCATTTGTGTTTGTGTTCCCCCACTACCTAACCTCTCGCTATGTTCCACTCCTTCATAATTTTTACTTTTGCCCGTTTCCCTTCTACCTCAGTATACGTAACATGGGGAGCCTTCCTGACAAAATAAATATGTGCTATACCATCCTCAAGTTATGATTCACTTTATTGTATTCCTGCTGTGTTTTCCCCGTGCTTGGTATACCTTTTTCCCACTTTCCTGTACTCCCCTTTCCACCCCTTTCTTGCAAACAATAAGGTGTCCTAGTCAGGTCTGCCACATCTGATATATGACCTTTTTTGCAGTCCTGCAGCAGCAGAGAGTGGCAGGTTGCCACTGCAGGCAAATGTTTGTACTACATTCTTTAGCTCTTTTATGTGATCTCATAAAGTTTGTGCAATGAGGATTACGACCATTACATTGATCTTTTTCATGTATGCTCCTGGTTATATCAATCTGCTTTTCTTATGACATTTTTCTTCCAACTTGTCTACTACCTTGAAGTACAGCTATCTTCTTACTCTTACAATACTCTTCAAAATCTTTTTCAAATCTACTTCACACAGGAGTATATTTTCTCTTCCTATATGGTGCAAGCTCTCTGTTGCTCTGAAATGCACCTCAATGAATTTCAACCTCTTATTAAATCCAACTGCGGTGGTGGTGCTGCAGTAGAATTGTCGCCTCATAGCAAGACGTTGTCCCGTTCGATTCTCAGCTAGAGCGTCTTCTGTGTGGAGGCATACGTGAATGGGGCATGCCTTCGTTGAAGGTTGGGCGTCAGGGCTGGTAACCCGGTACTTAAAAATCCACTACCAATCATTAGCGGACCGGAGTTCCGCTGTGGCGACCCCTAACCGGAAAAAGCCGAAAGACACAAACAAAATTAAATCAGCAAGATCATTTAAATAGGTTGTCTCAAGTAACATTAAAGGTACTCTGCCTGCCAGATAGAGAAGCAGAAATATCATTAAACAACAGATAGTGCACCTTGAAGCAGAACACAGATAGTATCATCTGAAACATGGTATAAGAATGAACCGGCACCCCACCTAAGTATCATGTGCAATCATAGCCTCACCTCAGGCTTTCTGCCCACTGAATGATGCACAGCAATGGTTAACCCACTCCACAAAGGGGGCGCCACCATGGACCCCGGGAACTACCGCCCATTAGCCTGACGAGCCTGGTCTGCAAGTCTATGGAGCATATCATCATGGAACTTATAAACAATGACATTGGTAATCTCCAAACTCTGGACCCTACCCAGTTCGGGTTTGTAAAAGGCAGATCATGTCTCATAAACCTGATAGACTTCTTTGAAGTGGTCACCAAAGCTGTAGATGGTGGTACACACAGCCTATCTAGATCTCACCAAGGCTTTCAACACCATCTCCCACTCTGGAATTATAGACAAACTCACTAAACTAGGTATAAATCCCTATGTCACAAGATGGGTTGCCAACTGGCTCACTGACTGAACCCATACTGTGAAAGTAGCAGACTCTAAATCCAACTTTAGACCAGTGACAAGTGGAGTACCACAGGGTTCAGTCTTAGGTTCTCTCCTGTTTCATATCTACTTCTCTGAAGTACAGGCTAACACAGAAGGTGTTTGGCTAACAAAGTTTGCAGATGACTGCAAACTAGGAGCCATAATCAAATTTCTTAACAATGTGGATATCCTACAAAAGGGCCTCAGTGAGACAGATGCCTGGTGCCAAAGCCATGGCCTCAAGCTCAATCCCAAAAAAATGCATTATCATCCCTTTTGGTAAAAACTCTGTACCCATGAACTACCACATAGGCGGTAGGCTGCTTAACATCGAAAGTGTGATAAGTGACCTTGGGGCACAGGTGGACAGTAGTCTCTCCTTTGATAATCACATCACCACAGTAGTCAGGAAATCCTTCTATGTAGCACACCTCATCACAAAAGGTTTCTCATCCAGGAAAAAAGAGGTCATTGTTCCTCTCTACTTGTCACTGATTAGACCCATTATAGAGTACAATGCCCCTTTTGGTATGTACATCACAAGACATCAACAACAACTGGAAAGGCCACAGAAATACCTCACAAAGAGGATTACTGGCCTCAAACAGATGCCCTACGCAGACCGTCTCAAAAAACTCCAGCTTTACTCTGTCGCATATCGCCTACTCAGAGGTGATCTCTGCCTAACATACAAAGCTATGTCAAACCCAGAGCTGTTGGACATGCTCCACATAAAGAAATCCCAATCCCTCTGAGCTACATGCTCTAGGGACCTAAACCTTGTCACCACAATAAACAGAACATCCTGGAGGGATAGATTCCTGTCTCAGAGACTTCCCATACTCTGGAACAAACTACCTGTCTGTATCAAACAAGCCTCCTCATTAGCACTCTTCAAGAAAAATCTTGATGATTGGATGGGAAGTAGGAAATTCACCCCAGGGATCACTTCTGTGGCTCTGCTTGACAGGGGCACAGGAAAATAATTTTCTTGGGTGGCAAAAGCCAGGGTACCATTTGGCTAGGCTTATATAGGCCCTAGGGCAAAAAGCCTAGTACCTACCTATGAACCTATGAACCTATAAGACAAATCTTTTATGAAACAAAACACATACAGAAAGTCAAGCAGAATTAGGAGAAAATCTCTGCCAGCAACGATTACTATATTATTCCATTACTTTCAGGACTTAATGAAGTGCATACATCTTAACTATTTAAAATCATGTGAGTACTATTTAATCAATTTGTTTGCTTGTTTGTTTGCTTACTTGTTTGTCTACATTTTATAATTGTAAGTGTCCAGCTGTGGCATCCCATTTTCAGTGAAATCCATTGCTTTCAAGTCACAATTGTGGGTCATTTTGTGGAAACAATAGAATGATTTGAAAGTAATGAACATGGTGTTACAAAAACAGTGACATTAGTAAACTGCTGGTGAATCAGCTCTCTCCTTAGCAGCACTGAGGACTGTATTTTCAGATCCACACAGATTCATCCTCATTGCCTGGGAAATAGGGATACCCTTGGTTGAAATTAAGCCAAAGCAAAGAACCCCAAGATACACATATTGTTCACACATGCACATACTGGAAAGCTAGGCCTGTAAGAGGATGCACAGACACACACACACACACACACACACACACACACACACACACACACACACACACACACACACACACACACACACACACACACACAGTGAATCTGGGCATACTGGGGCAATGCAGCAACTGCCTCGTACACAGAAAACCCTCTCCTCCTACCACCTAACACTACAACCTGTGAGAGATGCACTTACATAGCCAAACTGAAAGCAAAGCTCTCCATCCAAGATTGTGCTAGACAGTCAAGAGGAGAAGGTTAACACCTGCACTACACCTCAAGCAACACATAGCCCTTCAAAACCCACACCATCAACGCCCATACATAGCAACATTAAACCCACAAATGCGCAGGCTCTTAACATTAACCTGCCCAAGCAACAAGGACCTCTGAAGCAGAAACGCAAACAAACACCAGTCACAACCAAAGTGACACATAGCTCACAACACCAGTGTGCCACCCAACAACAGCCCATAAGGCAAGACAACGTACTCAACACTTTAGTCATAGGTGAGACTATAGTCAGGCACACTGATGTCCCACTCACCAGGCTGAGCAAGGAGAAAATTACAGTCAGCTGCCTGTCAGGTGCCAGGATCCGCCACATAACCCGGTACTTAAAAATCCACTACCAATCATTAGCGGACCGGAGTTCCACTGTGGCGACCCCTAACCGGGAAAAGCCGAAAGACACAAACAAAATTAAATCAGCAAGATAATTTAAATAGGTTGTCTCAAGTAACATTAAAGGTACTCTGCCTGCCAGATAGAGAGGCAGAAATATCATTAAACAACAGATAGTGCACCTTGAAGCAGAACACAGATAGTATCATCTGAAACATGGTATAAGAATGAACTGGCACCCCACCTAAGTATCATGTTCAATCATAGCCTCACCTCAGGCTTTCTGCCCACTGAATGGTGCACAGCAATGGTTAACCCACTCCACAAAGGGGGAGCCACCATGGACCCCGGGAACTACCGCCCATTAGCCTGATAAGCCTGGTCTGCAAGTCTATGGAGCATATCATCATGGAACTTATAAACAATGACATTGGTAATCTCCAAACTCTGGACCCTACCCAGTTCGGGTTTGTAAAAGGCAGATCATGTCTCATAAACCTGATAGACTTCTTTGAAGTGGTCACCAAAGCTGTAGATGGTGGTACACACAGCCTATCTAGATCTCACCAAGGCTTTCAACACCATCTCCCACTCTGGAATTATAGACAAACTCACTAAACTAGGTATAAATCCCTATGTCACAAGATTGGTTGCCAACTGGCTCACTGACTGAACCCATACTGTGAAAGTAGCAGACTCTAAATCCAACTTCAGACCAGTGACAAGTGAAGTACCACAGGGTTCAGTCTTAGGTTCTCTCCTGTTTCATATCTACTTCTCTGAAGTACAGGCTAACACAGAAGGTGTTTGTCTAACAAAGTTTGCAGATGACTGCAAACTAGGAGCCATAATCAAATTTCTTAACAATGTGGATATCCTACAAAAGGGCCTCAGTGAGACAGATGCCTGGTGCCAAAGCCATGGCCTCAAGCTCAATCCCAAAAAAATGCATTGTCATCCCTTTTGGTAAAAACTCTGTACCCATGAACTACCACATAGGCGGTAGGCTGCTTAACATCGAAAGTGTGATAAGTGACCTTGGGGCACAGGTGGACAGTAGTCTCTCCTTTGATAATCACATCACCACAGTAGTCAGGAAATCCTTCTATGTGGCACACCTCATCACAAAAGGTTTCTCATCCAGGAAAAAAGAGGTCATTGTTCCTCTCTACTTGTCACTGATTAGACCCATTATAGAGTACAATGCCCCTTTTGGTATGTACATCACAAGACATCAACAACAACTGGAAAGGCCACAGAAATACCTCACAAAGAGGATTACTGGCCTCAAACAGATGCCCTACGCAGACCGTCTCAAAAAACTCCAGCTTTACTCTGTCGCATATCGCCTACTCAGAGGTGATCTCTGCCTAACATACAAAGCTATGTCAAACCCAGAGCTGTTGGACATGCTCCACGTAAAGAAATCCCAATCCCTCTGAGCTACATGCTCTAGGGACCTAAACCTTGTCACCACAATAAACAGAACATCCTGGAGGGATAGATTCCTGTCTCAGAGACTTCCCATACTCTGGAACAAACTACCTGTCTGTATCAAACAAGCCTCCTCATTAGCACTCTTCAAGATAAATCTTGATGATTGGATGGGAAGTAGGAAATTCACCCCAAGGATCACTTCTGTGGCTCTGCTTGACAGGGGCACAGGAAAATAATTTTCTTGGGTGGCAAAAGCCAGGGTACCATTTGGCTAGGCTTATATAGGCCCTAGGGCCAATAGCCTAGTACCTACCTATGAACCTATGAACCTATAAGACAAATCTTTTATGAAACAAAACACATATAGAAAGTCAAGCAGAATTAGGAGAAAATCTCTGCCAGCAACGATTGCTATATTATTCCATTACTTTCAGGACTTAATGAAGTGCATACATCTTAACTATTTAAAATCATGTGAGTACTATTTAATCAATTTGTTTGCTTGTTTGTTTGCTTACTTGTTTGTCTATTTTATAATTGTAAGTGTCCAGCTGTGGCATCCCATTTTTAGTGAAATCCATTGCTTTCTAGTCACAATTGTGGGTCATTTTGTGGAAACAATAGAATGATTTGAAAGTAATGAACATGGTGTTACAAAAACAATGACATTAGTAAACTGCTGGTGAATCAGCTCTCTCCTTAGCAGCACTGAGGACTGTATTTTCAGATCCACACAGATTCATCCTCATTGCCTGGGAAATAGGGATACCCTTGGTTGAAATTAAGCCAAAGCAAAGAACCCTAAGATACACATATTGTTCACACATGCACATACTGGAAAGCTAGGCCTGTAAGAGGATGCACAGACACACACACACACACACACACACACACACACACACACACACACACACACACACACACACACACACACACACACACACACAGTGAATCTGGGCATACTGGGGCAATGCAGCAACTGCCTCGTACACAGAAAACCCTCTCCTCCTACCACCTAACACTACAACCTGTGAGAGATGCACTTACATAGCCAAACTGAAAGCAAAGCTCTCCATCCAAGATTGTGCTAGACAGTCAAGAGGAGAAGGTTAACACCTGCACTACACCTCAAGCAACACATAGCCCTTCAAAACCCACACCATCAACACCCATACATAGCAACATTAAACCCACATATGCGCAGGCTCTTAACATTAACCTGCCCAAGCAACAAGGACCTCTGAAGCAGAAACGCAAACAAACACCAGTCACAACCAAAGTGACACATAGCTCACAACACCAGTGTGCCACCCAACAACAGCCCATAAGGCAAGACAACGTACCCAACACTTTAGTCATAAGTGAGTCTATAGTCAGGCACACTGATGTCCCACTCACCAGGCTGAGCAAGGAGAAAATTACAGTCAGCTGCCTGTCAGGTGCCAGGATCCGCCACATAACACATGCACTTAAGTCACTCCACAACAAGTACAAATACAGCTCTGTCATTGTCCATATTGGAGTGAATGACTTGAGACCTACCTCCCTGGACTACATGAAAAGAGACATGGAAGAGTTCTTGGGTCATGTGGCCCAGGCAGGTGTGACCCTAGCCCTGAATAGCACTCTGCCTTCGCCCAGAATGATACCACAGTATAAGGACAAAATGACTGACTTCAATAATTGGCTAAGCTTCTGGTGTCATTCAAAGGGGATCCAGTATCTGTCTGCCTGGGACGACATGATCGACAAACCACAATGTTTTGCCAGAGATGGTCTGCACCTGTTGCCCTTGGGATTCAGGTTACTGGCTAAAGCTCTTGCCACCCCTATAGTGCCTTTTTTAGGCAATGTTCAAAGGACAAAACCACCACCGTAACAGATACAAGCATGCAAAATCTGAAGGTAATGCTACTCAATGCTAGAAGTCTAAACCTCAAAATGCACTCTCTCGAGGCACTCCTAAAAATGCAGAACATCGATATCTGTGCAGTAACTGAGACCTGGATCAAGGCTCCAGAGATCACCCCTGCAATACCAGGCTACAACTCATGCCACACTTTTCATCCACCAAGCCATGACCGAAACACTAAAGGTGGAGGAGTGTCCATATTCACCAAGGATATTCACTCCTCCAGGCTAGTTGCCCAACACAATGCATCTTAAATTCTCCAGGTGCAACTAACACTAAGTAAGACTGCAATCCAAATTGTAGCTTGCTAGAGATCCCCCACCATGCCTCAAGATTCTCACTACATCTTTCTAAACATACTGGAAAATATTAAGATACAACCAAACACCCGAATATTGGGTGATTTCAACTACCCTGCCATTAACTGGGAAAACTACTCGGGTACCAACACCTTTTTCCAGCGGTTCTTGGAATTCATAAATTCCAACACCCTGGACCAACTAATCCATTGTCCCACCAGGGGCTCCAATATCCTAGACTTGGTCATTACCAACATGGGAGATAGATGCTCTATATCAGTGGTCACCCCTTCATTGGTCAGGTCTGACCATAAGCTAATCACCCTTGACATCCACATCCCACCCCCACCCCTCAGTAAGGAAACCTCCATAAAAAACTTCTCCAAAGGCAACTTCAAGCTACTCAAGTCAGAAGTGACCAATGTCATGAAACCCATGTAGATGGGAGCTGAAAGTTTGACTGCTGGATCCTACACTAAGGCACTGTATGAGCAAATCCACTTGTGCATGAATCGTGCCATCCCAAATAGAACCAAGACACTCTCCTCCAAAAAAAGGAAGCCAATCTGGTGGTCTGCTGCCATAAGCAAACTATACAACAGAAGGAAGAAACTGTTGCAGAAGAGAAAAATCCCAGGATGCAAAAAACTCCCTTACCAGCCTCAGTAAGAGGCTGAGATCCCTCATAAAATCCTCCAAAGCTAGTTACGAAAATAAAATTGCCAAAGATTCCAAAGACAACCACAAGACATTCTATAGTTATGTCAATAATCTAAATGGCAATACTCAGATCTGCTCTGAGCTATAGCAGAATGGCATTAAATATACTGATCCCAAGGATATTGCCAATATCCTGGCAGATCGATTTAGTGCCAACTTCACCCCATCTCACCCCCTAAAGGGCCTATCTCAATACCAAAGATTGTCAAATTCCAGTAATCACGGCCACACAGGTAGAAACTGCACTCTACAAAGCTAAGAATACAGCATCCATGAGACCAGATGACATCCCGGGCTGTGTACTACATGAACTACAAAATTAATTGGCACCTCACCTAAGTGTCATGTTTAATCATAGCCTCACTTCAGGCTTCGTGCCCACTGAGTGGTGCACAGCTACAGTTCTCCCACTCCACAAGGGGGGATCCATCTTGGGTCCTGGGTACTACTGTCCCATCTGTCTGACAAGCCTGATCTGCAAGGGCATGGAACGCATAATCATGGAACTAATAAACAAAGACATTGGCAACCTTCAAACACTGCACCCCACCCAGTTTGGCTTCGTTAAGGGCCAATCTTGTCTCCTGAACCTGATTGACTTCTTTGAATCAGTCTCCAGAGCTGTGGACGAGGGTAAAGCAGTCCATACAGCCTATCTGGACCTCACCCATGCCTTTGACACCATTCCCCACTCTGGATTCATAGATAAACTTACTAAGCTGGGCATAAATCCCTATGTCACTCGATGGGTTGCCATCTGGCTTACTGACAGAACCCAGACTGTAAAAGTAGCTGACTCCAAATCCAGCTCCAGACAAGTGACAAGTGGAGTACCTCCGGGTTCAGTCCTGGGACTGCTCTTGTTTGGCATCTACTTCCCTGAAGTACAGGCCAACACTAAGGAACTCTGGCTAACAAAGTAATCAGATGACTGCAAACTGGGAGCCATTATTGAATCCCCAAATGATGTGGATATTCGACAAAAGGGCCTTACAGAAACAGATGCTTGGTGCCAGAGCCATGGGCTCAAGCTTAATGCCAAGAAATGTATAGTTATCCCCTTTAGGAAAAACCATGTACCCATGAATTACCACATAGGTGGCAGTACACTGAACACCAAAAGTATGATGAGAGACTTAGGGACACAGGTGGACAGTGGTCTCACCTTCGACAACCACATCACCATAACAGTCAGGAAATCCTTCTATGTGGCACACCTCATCACTAAGGGCTTTTCATCGAGAAAAAATGAGGTCATTGTCCCACTGTACTCATCCCTCAATAGACCCATTA
This sequence comes from Protopterus annectens, assembly GCF_019279795.1. Classification (NCBI taxonomy): domain Eukaryota; kingdom Metazoa; phylum Chordata; order Ceratodontiformes; family Protopteridae; genus Protopterus; species Protopterus annectens. The sequence continues at coordinate 1,379,771,625 of NC_056731.1, forward strand.
TAGAGTACAGCCCTGTTTGGTATGTACCTCACAAGACAACTGCAACAGCTGGAAAGGCTGCAAAAATACCTCACTAAAAGAATCACAGGCCTAAAGCAGATGCCCAAAGCTGACTGTCTAAAAAACTCCAGCTATACTCTGTGGCATATCGCCTACTCAGAGATGATCTCTGCTTAACATACAAAGCCATGTCAAACCCTGAGCTGTTGGACATGCTCCAATTAAAGAAATCCCAAATCCTCAGAGCCACATGCTCCAGGGATCTAAACCTTGTCATCACAATGAACAAAACATGCTGGAGGGAGAGGTTCCTGACCCAGAGACTCCCCATACTCTGGAATAGACTGCCCATACATGTCAAGCAGAGCGCCTCCTTGGCCCACTTCAAAAGGAACCTTGAAGATTGGATGGCAGATAGGAAATTCACCCCAGGGATCACGTCAGTCGATCTGCTAGACAGGGGTCAAGGAAGTAAATATTGTGGGAAGAAATATCCAGGGAATTGTTATGGCTAGGCTTATATAGGCCCTAGGGCCGAAAGCCTAGTACCAGCCGATGAACCTATGAACCTATGAACACACACACACACACACACACACACACACACACACACACACACACACACACACACACACACACACACACACAGCAATTTTCATACAGGCAAGGTGTAGGAATGACAATTTATCAACATGGTCTTTGATGTGCTTGAGGAAACCAGAACATTTGAATAAATCCATTCAGAGATAGGGAGGATCTGCACACTCCACACAGAGTGAACCATAGGCAAGAACTCAACCACAAAACTCATTGCACCACTCTACCAATGATCAGTTGCTTTTCCACACATCTTGTCCAAAGCACCAAATATAGCCACTTATATTGTACAATGCTGATGCTGACTATGATGGAAAGTGAAAGAAATTCTGATTATCTTGCTACCTTTAAATACACTGCAACATTTCCCTTCAAAAACATACATATATACACAGACACAAGCATAAGCCATAGCAATAATAGTTTTACACTAATTTAAGCAGATACATTACTTTGTGTGACACTACTCCTGCCATGCTGGATGACTGACTGTTGTTTAACAATGAAAAAACAACAAAAGAATTGAGTAACCTTTATCCACAGACTGCCTCTTTACTTATCAATTACAGCCACTCTATTGACTGTGTGCTCTTCAAATGTCTGATTGCGATAAAAATAGTAATAATGGCCAAAGTAATATATTTTAAGTTTATTTCACACAGATGCACAATAATCACAGTAAAGTATACCAACTTACTTCACACAGATGAGTACTAGTCCTACAAAGCATTGATGACTGTTTAAACTGAGAGAATAACAAAAGAGTCAGTTACTTTCATCAGCAAAAGATCTGATCCCCGTTCAGCAGTTATAGCCACTTTGCTGACTACATAAACCTCAGGTGTCTAATTCTGATTAAAAAATGGGCACAGTAATTTATTTCAGTTTTATTCCACATGACAGTAACCCCAGAATAATGTATTTCAACTTGTTTTACACAAATCACATTTGTCCTGCAATAACAGCATAATGAGCAAACAACAGCAACACAGACCTAGCAATTACTGCTTGTGTTTTGTCCATGTACTTCTCTAATGGCTAAGCCTACTGAAGTCAAAAACAAAATAAAGTAAATGCTATACAGTAATGTTTTCCAACTCTTTTTGTCATGCAAAGCCATCCACTACTCATATCTAGTTGTCTGCCAGTATTACAAAAACAGTGCTCACCTTATGTTATTACTACTCATTCCCACAATGACCATCAACTTTACTGTTTAATATTTGTGGGCTTTCTGCTCCTTGCTATCACATGAATCAGTAAATTGTGGTATGGCAAGGAGCAGAAAGTTTCACATATTGATTGGTCAGGAGCACAGCTTCTCCCCATATGATACCACAGCTTTGAAAAGTAATGCTGTTATCTATCTATCTATCTATCTATCTATCTATCTATCTATCTATCTATCTATCTATTAGTAATGCTGCTATCATTTTTCTTTCCTTCTTAAAAATACATAAATAAATAATACCCAAAAAATACACCCCTAGCAGAATGGTACCATAGACATGAAGATTTAGTTACCCTGATGCACTACTGGTTATGGAACAAAAGTGTAAAAGCACAAAGTGTATGAAAGCCATAAAAGAAACTCCATACAGACAGAGGCCAAAAGCCAAGCATCTTTTGATGAATGAATGCATTTAAATGCTGTTACAAACTTCACACTGACACTTTTGTTTTTTGCATGAGAGCTTGAGGTGTATTACAGCTTTTAAACAAAATGCTTTGAACGCTGTCCTATATGAGCTTCTGTGAATGATCCAGCAGGAGATACAGTTTAATGGAAATAAATGGTGTTTAACAAAGTTTGTAGTAAATGGAACGCCATGGTTACACTCCAAATTCAGTGGGAAAAACAACTCTATTAAGCACCTTTCTGATGTCAAAAAGATGTAAGAGATGTAAGTGGTTAGCAAGATAATGTCATTCAAACAGAACTTCAGAGACTATTTACGTTAAGCAGCATTTATATTCCTCCCTGGTCTTTTCACACATAAACTCTCCCATGTCATTTCCCTTTATAAACTGGTGCAAACTGCATCAGTGGTTTTATAACATAAATATACATATTTTTCAGGCCACTTGATGGGGATCCACATAACATCAGAAAGACAAGATGCAAGCCAAAACTTTAAGCATTTCAGTTGTCATGTCTCTTGTAAAGGTTTTTGGGTATAATTACATTATAGTGCATCGGGATAACTAACAAGTAAATATAAAAAAAAAAACAGAAAAAACTTGGTATGCTTTACTGCCACAATTGTTACATCTCTTCCTCCACCAGCTCCACTAGCCAACACATATCTCATCCCATCCCTCCTATATGGTGCAGCTATCCTCACCAACCTGCAATCTTCCCTCAAGACAAAACTCTCCTCTTGTTACAACAAGATATCAAAATTTGCTGAAGGTCACAGAGCCTCTTCTCATCATTGTAATTCCCTTCACCAACTAGGTTGGCTCAAACTACCTAACTTCCTTAATTATACCCAACTCATCCAAGCACACAGACTCATTCACAACCCCTCTCTCTGCCTTTGAAATGCATGAACCAGAACGGTTCCTAAGAGCCAGTTCCCAAAAACGAAATAAATTGCACAAACCTATATGTCCAGCTGGGAATTATCTAATGTCCTTCTCTCTAGCATGCCTCTGGAATTTTCTACCACCTCCCATCCGCACCACTAACAGTCTCTCCTTGTTTAAAGCCTTACTGCACTCACACCTTACTTCACAATGAAAGTGCTCCTGTGCCCATCCTACCTAAATATTCCTACACTTCTTCCTAGTCTCCTAAAACTTACTTGTGACATTCATTGCCTCCTATAGTTCCATATCCCTTGTGAGGTATTTGACTAACTACTAAAACAGTTAACTACGCTGTTATTTCTTCCAAAAAAGAATGCATTTTATTGCTGTAGCTACTGAATTAATCTGATGTAGTTTATAAATGTTAATCTTGTATTTTATAAATGTTAGTCTTTACTCTTACCATATTTGCTCCATATTCCTATGATGTAATCTGAAATGTTTATGTGAAATGTGTACTATGTATTTGTATTGTTCTGGAGCGTTTCTCCCCAGGATTCCATTGAAAATGGGCTCCTTTGTGACCCAATGGGCCATCCTGGCAAACAAACTGCAAATAAATAAATAAAGGACATTATCAAATGTATTATTCTCACCTACATCAGCTTCTCTACTTAAGTTAGTTATTGTACAAATCAGTATACTAAATCTATGGTTGCCAACCCTCTATAATGTTAACATAAAGGCCAGGCATGAAGTTTTCTCCTTTGACCCCACTCCCCCCTGGCATAATCTCTGACTTTATAAATTTATGGACAGTTTTCAACCCTGGCTGTACCCATTCATGCAGACCACACATGATTATAAATTACCCCTTTGTGGAATAATACCCATTTAGAAAACTGTCTGGCATCTCCTTAGTCAGAAGTAGGATACCGACATTCCCATTTATGCAGTCACAGTTTCACCTAACATAATGTCCTTGGAAATATCAGTCTCTATTTCTTTATCAAAATTTGATCAACATGCCTTCTCACATTTCTTTGATTAATGAGTTCAGCAGCATAAGACATTACTATAAGCATATACATTATTCTTCCATGCATCTGAGCTGAAGTCTCACATTTACAAATTGCATGATTCAAAACAATATAATTCATTGTGTTTTCATGGCACTTATTTAGTGTGACTTGCTCTGTACAAACTTTGTCACAGCAAGCTAAAGGAAGTCCAGTTTGGATCTCAGCTTTCCATTCCTTAACATTTAAACAAGTGATAATCCAGTAGATAGCTGTGGTATAATGCAATAGCTATAGAATGTTCTAGATGCTTTTGTTTTAATGGAGTCATAATTTTCATGTATTTTTATAGCTAATTCTGCTAATCCAGACAATAAAGCATGTTTAGGAACAGAAGTAATAAGTTCATTATATCTTAACAGTTCCATGAATTTCTCAATTTAAAATGTTGCTGCAGTGACGGATATGATGATTTTAGGAATCCCTTGAGTACTAGAATGTATCTTTTTAAGTTTTCAATAATTGCATCAAATGCTGTTGTTATTGAGTGGCACATGTCAATCAATCCATTTTGAACAGGTATCCATAAAGATAAGAAACAGTATTCCAAGAAATGTGAAGTAGATAAGCTAAATCAGTGTGTTGAATCATTCCTATGATTTCTCTGGACATTTCCACGAATACAGCAGAGATTAGCAGTAAGATACTGCCTGTCTTCCTGGCATACTGACAACTGGCTTCTGAATGCTGGTCTACAACATCTAATTTGTCATGCATTTAATGCAGGTGATACCAGTCCAACAATGTTTTATTAATATAAGTACAACAAAATCAATGGTAATTCTTGAAGTTGGATTAGACCCCTGGATTCCTATACGGTGCAACCATATTGTACCCCCTTTTCTTGATTTCTCTACAGTCTGAAACCTTCTCATGATGTATTATCATACTTTTAACATCAATGTATCTTTACTTGTCCATGCTTTGATTTGTGCAACAGCAATTGAAACAATATCAAAATGATCCAAAATTAATTGCTTTCTTTTGGAAGAAATATTATACTTATACTTAATAAATCAGCTATGACCAATCATGTGTCATTTAATCAACACACAATTAAGTGGAACTAAAAGGTTAAAATCATCAGGAGTTGCAAGCACAAAATGGAAGCAGCCCAAAGGTCATAGAAGCACAATTTTTTTTCTTGCAGGTTGCCCTCATGCCTATGATCATTAAAGATATTATTTTCGAGGTTGATCAAATTAAAAAAGGAGAAAAAAACGTGTCCCTCTTCTCTGAATCCAGCAAATCATAAACAAGTGCAAAATCTGCATCCTTAAAAGGGGATGATGCATTGACATTTTTGACAACAGGAAAAATATAATGTCACAGCTTCCTACTTGACACTGCAGGACACAACAAAGCATACATTTTCCACACTTAAAGTATCTACATTTCTCTGATCTCTATTTGGAATGTAAACTACTTCACATTTTCATGCTCATGACAGTGTGGCCTATCTCATTAAACAAAACATTTATTTGAACTTAGAAAAAACAGCAACAAGTAAATACGTGCAAATCTCCAAAACGGACAGACCCCTTCACCAACAAGACACAGTCCAGAAGCAATCCAAAGGAAAACCAAGTAATCCAGCTATAAAATGATCCACTGTTGTAAAATAAAAAGCACAATCCAGTTGTAAAAATCTACTACACTTTATTTCTGCTAAACACTTTTCTTCTCACTTATAGCATATAGTGTATAGACATCCACATCACATGCGCACACACACACACACACACACACACACACACACACACACACACACACACACACACACATTTAGAGAGAGAGAGAGTAGTTTCCTGTGTTTAAGTATCCTGTTTTTTGGCTTATTTATACTGGATATTGCTTCTAGCAATTTATATATAGCACTTTCTACTGCCTGCTGCATACTTTTTACTGTATTTTATTGCTAGTAACTAATCTGCATGGTTAAACTAAAATTGTCTGCCTTACAAGGCCTGAGAAATAAGTTTTTTACTGTCACACTGTTTGTAAAGCTTTATAGCTAGTTTCACTGTGTGAAAGGTATTAACGGGAATTTTTATGTACTTGTTAAGCACCTATTTGTTTGTTCTGATTTCCTGCCAAGGAGTGTATCATATAACTGATTTGTTTACAGTTAAAAACATTCTGTAGAGTCTCCTTGCTCCTTTATCTGTTTAAAAACTTTCATTTTGTGGCTCACTGCTGTGATAAACATTTCTATAGTGTTTATTGTCTGAAAGAGTGTAGGCTACTAGCTTTAGTATTGTTCTCTTGCTGTTATACTTGGTTGCTTTGCAGTTGCCTGCACCTACTGTAAATTTGATCTGGGACACTCCTCCCAGTCTAGTGTCATTAGTTCATTCTACCTAATACAGAAAGAACATCTGAGAAGGCCAACCCACTTAGTTTATTTCATTCTGTTCCTCCTTTCTCCCTTACTTACAAAAAAAATTTGCCTGAATCTCCTTGTGTTCTGAGTGTGCTTCTCAAATATTTTGGAAATGTAGATTATATTTTAGTGCATTTATTAAAACTGTATTTGCCTTAATATTGCTACAACTCAAGTGCTCTAGGTTGCACTGCTTCTTTGTTGTTTTAGTGTGTTTTAGCTTATTTTCTGTATATATAGACTTTTCTGTATATATAGACTAGCTACTTATTCTACTGTATTACTGCCTCAAACCATTTTTCAGTTGTGCACCTGCCTTGCTTCATTTAAAAAGTTTTAAATTACTAATTTTGTAGAGTTTTAATTACATTTACTGTTTAGGGCTACACACTTAAGTGTGTTAGCCTTTTCTGTGTTTATTTACTGTATTGTTGCATTGTTTAGCCTGTTTTAACCAAAAAAAACCTCCAAAAAAATACTATCTTGTTTGCTCATTTCCTGCCTTTCCTAGCTAGTATAGTCCAGATCCCAGGCTTTGCTGGTTTTAGGACTTTATTTTCTGTGTTCAGAGCTATCCAGACCTTGCTGTGGTCGAGGGAAGTCCTACTGCTTACCAGTGGGACTGGTGAGCATTGTACTGCCTATCTAACACTAGAGGAGTGGTTTCCAGCTCTGAAATTGTAATTTTATTAGCCATTTTAGGTTCATAGGGTCATAGATTAGTACTAGGCTAATTGCCCTTGCGAGCCATGTTAAGCCTAGCCAATTATCCCTCATGAAACTCAAACCCTGCACCTTGTGTTTGTAAGGCAAACACCTTAATCATTAGGCCACCCTCCCAACCCTGATTTATATCCCTTTTAACTTTCTTGCTTAAAAACGTGTGTGTTTGTGCATTTTTTGCATCTTGCAGCATCGCAAGGCTATGATTAAACTATTCTAGGTGCCAGAAAGTCTGCTCTTCAAATTTTCCCTTAGAACTAGCTGGTTTCTCAGTAGTAGCACTAAAATCTGAACCTCTGTGACTAGCACTTTCTCTAGAACCTGTTGGAAAGCACTAGGAAGCCTTAAACTGATACAAGCACTCAACTTTCCTTGTTAATAAGGAGAAATTAACCGTAGGCACCAAACAGCCTATAATTGCAAAGTACCTTATAAAGGTAAGGGAAAACAGCTCTTGTACTTTACAAAAAAAGCACCTAAACAGGCATGTCCAAGGGTCAGCTTCCGGTGATTTCTCCTGTCCACCTGGTGAATCTGGGCATACTGGGGCAATGCAGCAACTGCCTCATGTACACAGACAACCCTCTCCTCCTACCACCCAACACTACAACCTGTGAGAGATGCACTTACATAGCCAAACTGGAAGCAAAGTTCTCTCCAGCTAAGATTGTGCTAGACAGTCAAGAGGAGAAGGTTAACACCTGCACTACACCTCAAGCAATACATAGCCCTTAAAAACCCACACCATCCACACCCACACATAGCAACACTAAACCCACATATGCAGAGCCCCTTAACATTAAACTGCCCAAGCAACAAGGACCTTCGAAGCTGAAATGCAAACAAACACCAGTCACAACCAAAGTGACACATAGCTCATAACACCAGTGTGCCACCCAACAACAGACCCTAAAGCAAGACAACGCGCCCAACACTTTAGTCATAGGTGACTCTATAGTCAGGCAAACTGATGTCCCACTCACCAGGCTGAGTAAGGAAAAAATTACAGTCAGCTGCCTGTTGGGTGCCAGGATCTGCCACATAATGCATGCACTCAAGTCACTCCACAACAAGTACAAATACAGCTTTGTCATTGTCCATGTTGGAGTGAATGACTTGAGACATACCTCCCTGGACTACATGAAAAGAGACATGGAAGAGCTCTTGGATCATGTGGCCTAGGCAGGTATGACCCTAGCACTGAGTAGCATCCTGCCTTCGCCCAGAATGATACCAGAGGATAAGGACAAAATGAGTGACTTCAACAATTGGTTAAGCTTCTGGTGTCATTCACAGAGGATTCAGTATCTGTCTGCCTGGGATGACATGATCGACAAACCACGATGCTTTGCCAGAGATGGCCTGCACCTGTCACTCTTGGGATTCAGGTTACTGGCTAAAGATCTTGCCACCCCTATAGTGCCTTTGTTAGGCAAGATTCAAAGGACAAAACCACCACCATAACCATACAAACATGCAAAATCTGAAGGTATTGCTACTCAATGCTAGAAGTCTAAACCTCAAAATGCACTCTCGAGAGAGAGACTACTAAAAATGGAGAACATCAATATCTGTGCAGTAACAGAGACCTGGTTTAAGACTCCAGAGAGCCCTGCAATACCAGACTACAACTCTTACCACACTTTTCGGCCACCAAACCAAGACCAAAACATTAAAGGTGGAGTGTCCATATTCACCAAAGATATTCACACCTCCAGGGTAGTTGCCCAACACAATGCATCTGAAATTCTCCAGGTGCAACTAACACTAGGTAAGACTGCAATCCAAACTGTAGCTTGCTAGAGATCCCCCACCATGATCCAAGATTCTCACGGCACCTTTTTAAACATACTGGAAAATATTAAGATACAACTAAACACCCTAATACTGGGTGATTTCAACTACCCTGCCATTAACTCAGAAAACTACTTGGGTACCAACACCTTTTCCCAACGGTTCTTGGAATTCATAAATTCCAACGCCCTGGATCAACTAATGCATTATCTCACCAGGGGCTCCAATATCCTAGATCTGGTCATTACCAACATGGGAGATAGATGCTCCACACCAGTGGTCACCCCCTCATTGGTCAGGTCTGACCATAATCAAATCACCCTTGACATCCACATCCCACTCCCATCCCCCAGTAAGGAAACCTCCATAAAAAACTTCTCCAAAGCCAACTTCATACTACTTAAGTCAGAAGTGAAAAATTTCATGGCACCAATGCAGACAGGAGATGAAAGTTCGACTGCTGAATCCTACACTAAGGCACTGTAAGAGCACATCCACTTGTGCATGAATCGTGACATCCCAAATAGAAGCAAGACACTCTCCTCCAAAAAAATGAAGCCAATCTGGTGGTCCTCTGCCATAAACAAACTATACAACAGAAGAAAGAAACTGTTGAAAAAAAGAGGAAAATCCCAAGATGCAAAAAACTCCCTTATCAGCCTCAGTAAGAAGCTGAGATCCCTCATAAAATCCTCCAAAGCTAGTTACAAAAATAAATTTCCAAAGAATCCAAAGACAACTGTGACACCCATCCCCCGGCCCAGCAAACAAGGAGCCTCAGTCCTCACCACTAACACCAGAGAGGGCATCTCATATTTGAGGAAAGGATAACAAATACACACAGTAAAGTGTAATTTCCCTTAAGAGCACACAGAGATCACAGTCAATCCGGGGCTGGTTGCTCCCTTGCTCCCCAGGTCCCCAATAAGACTCCCCAGTGGCACAGCTATAGGGTCCAGATCTCAGCCAGCTGGGCAAGCTAAAATCTCCAGCACCCTCTCTGCCCAATCAGTGCTTTGTGTCTCTGCCCAAGTAGCTGACACACACACACACACTTTGAGATAAGAGTTTATACAACCACACAGACACTTCTGGGGAAGGCTGGCACAGGTTCTCTGCTGTGACCCCTTTTCCAGACTATACAGTAGTAATCACTTGCAACCAGCCAGCTAATATTATCAGCTAACCAAAGGCCCTTAAACGGGTGTCCAATTATTACTGTGCAATATTATCATCCACTTGGTAGATGTGACTAAACAGTCAAGGTTTTTTAGAGTGACTTGGTAAAGTAATCATTATAAGTATGCAATGTACTCTACAGCTTAAATTATATCTACACAAACCAGCCACAGTTAAAAGGTTTTAAAATATTTAATAATAAATAGTTAAAACCACAAGACAATACTTTCTACTACACAGTGAGTGTTAGTCAAGAGTTCAGAGATCACACAGGAATACTTAAAATAATTCAGTAGTACAGTTCTGATATCACAGAAAAGTACTTAGTCTAATCTTTCTAGTTCTAGCTATCTCTAAAAGAAAACACAAGACTAAGTTAACTTACATGTGAGCAAGAGGCAGTGCTGTGAGTTGGATGATCAAGACAAAAATGCTTAATGCCTTCTGATTCTCTGTTTAAATTGAAATTGCAGTTCTGATAAATATTACATCATTCTGTTACACTTTCCTGGAGTTCCCAGGCTACACATTAACTGCATTTACATTTTAACACCTCCCTTTTGTTATCTTGCAGCTGGTCAGGAACAGAGCAATAAAAATACATTTGCATGTTTAAATCTAGCAATTTAGCTCTTGGTTAAAACAATAGAAAGAATTTCTTCATCTAGACTTTTCAGAACCACTGTCTACTTCAAAAGGTCACCACATGCTTTACTTTGGTCCGTAGGGTACACTATTTTCACATTTATTTTCAGTTCCACATGTAACAGTATTTCTTTTCATTTAAGACAACAAGCCTGTAGTTTACATTTATATTTACAAATGACAGAATTATCTACACAATTCTATCTGGCTAGGCTGACAGCCTTCACCCTTCTCTACCAGTCTTCACATTTCCCCAACCCCCCCCCCCCAGAGAACTCAAGCTAGTTTTTCAAGTGACCCTTGAGAAATGCCGCTTGAGAGGTTTAGGTCTATCAGAGTGTACCTCACTCCATTCCTTGTCTTGAGAGCCCATCTGCATTGGCATTGCTACTCTCACTGGGGTGCTGCACTGACATATCATATGTTTGCAACCACAGGCTCCATCTTAGCAACTTGGCATTTTGCTGGCTGGCTCTGTTTAACCATTTTAGGGGGTTGTCATAACAGTGAATTTCCTTCCATACATATAAGGCTGAAATTTTGGCAGTGCCCACACTATGGCTAGACATTCCTTTTCTACAGCTGCATAGCATTCCTCCCTGGGTTGGAGCCTATGACTGAGATAAACCTCTGGGTGCTCTTCTCCTTCTGAAGAAATCTAAGTAAGCCCCACACCATGGTTTGAAGCATCCACCTGCACAACAAATTATTTGCTGCAATCTGGACTGGCTAACACAGGGGGCTCTCACAAAGCTTCTTTAAGCTTCTGGAATGCCTGCTCACATGCTGGGGTCCACACTACCTTATCTGGTCTGTTCTTCCTTGTCAGGTGTGTGAAGGGAGCAGCTATGGTACTATATCTGGGGATGGACTTTCTGTAGTACCCTGCTGTCCTTAACAATGTCCCCACCTGCTTTTTAGTAACAGGTGCAGGCCATGCCTGAATGGCTTCCACTTTGGCAGGTTCTGGCCTTATCTTACCACTCCACATTCTATGTCCTAGGTAGGAGACCTCCGCCATACCCACCTGACATTTGCTCGGCTTAATGGTTAACCCTTCCCTCTGTAGTCTACCCAGTACCTCCCTAACATGCTGAAGGCGCTCTGGCCAGGAATGGCTGTAGATGGCAATATCATCTAGGTAAGTAAGGGCAAACCCTCCTGCTAATGCTAGGATATTATCTACCAGCCTCTGGAAAGTTGCTGGGCATTCTTCATCCCAAAGGGATCTTTGTGAACTCATACAAGCCAAAAGGAGTCACAAAGGCTGACTTCTCTCTAGCACTGGGAGTCAAGGGCACCTGCCAGTAACCCTTGGTAAGATTAATGGTTGTAAGATACTTAACCCCACCCAGCAGTTCTAGGGCCTCCTTTACCCTAGGCATGGGGTAAGCATCCGACTCTGTGTAGCTATTTAATTTCCTGTAGTCCACACAGAACCTGGTGCTGCCATCCTTCTTTGGCACCAGCACCACTGTGGAGGCCCAGGGACTGTTGGACTCTTGAATCACCCCTAGTTCCAACATCTCCTGTACCTCCTCCCTCAGTGTCTGTTTGACTCTCTCAGGCACCCTATAAGGGGCCTGCCTAATAGGCCTTTGGGGTCCTGTATCCACCTAGTGCAGCACCAGGTGGGTGCACACTGGTTTCCCAGTGAACATGTCCCCAAATTCCTGCAACACTGCTTGGATTTCTCAAACCTGGGTAGGAGATAGCTCCTGGGACATTGCTACCCCTTCCACTGAGGTGTCAGCCCGAGCATCACTGAGGAGATCAGTTCCCAGATTTCCCTCAGACTCCTCCTGCAATCCTCTGCAAATGATCAGCACAAGGGCCTCCCTATCATGGCAAGGTTTCATCATGTTAACATGGTAAAATTTGTGCTCTTGCCATCTGCCAAGCAGTCCCACCATGTAGTTAACATCACTTACCTTTCTTACCACCTTGTAGGGATCCTCCCAAGCTGCTTGCAGCTTGTTATGTCTGACAGGAATGAAAACCATTACTTGCTGCCCCACAGCATACTCTCTAGCTTGAGCATTCCTGTCATACCACACCTTTTACTGTTGTTGGGCTTCTGCCAGGTTCTCCTGGGCCAAGCCCATGAGTTCTCTGAGCCTTGTCCTGAGGTTTAGGACATATGCCACAACAGACTCCTTGTGGGACTTGCACTCACCTTCCCACTCATCTCAAATTAAACCTAGAGGTCCCCTTACCCTATGCCCAAACAGCAACTCAAAGGGTGAAAAACCTGTAGATTCCTGGAGAACCTCTCTGTAAGCAAACAACATATGGGGCAAATATTTGTCCCACTCCCTCTTAAACTAATCTGCAAATGCCCATAGCATGGGCGTGATTGTAGAGTTTAACCTCTCAACAAGACCATTAGTCTGGGGATGGTAGGGGGTGGTCTTCATGTGCCTCACCCCACAGAACGTCTACAGACAAGCCAGAAGGTCTGACATGAAATTGGCACCCCTGTCAGTCAGTATTTCTTTTGGGAAACCTACCCTGCTGAAAATCTGTAACAAAGCATTTGCCACTTTCTCTGCCTCAATGGAGGACCAAGCCACTACCTCAGGGTATCATGTAGCATAATCCACTGCCACTAGGATATACTTTTTCCCTGTGGAACTTGGGGTACTTAAAGGACCTACAATATCCATAGCTACCCTTTGAAATGGCTCCTCAATCACAGGCAAAGGCATCAAAGGAGCTCTCACTTTGTCTCCTGCCTTGCCTACCTTTTGGCACTGCTCAGAGGTTCTGCAGTACCCTGTTACATATCTGAAAATTCCAGGCCAATAGAAGTTCTGCATAATATGTCTCTTTGTACGTTTTATGCCCATATGACCTGCAAAGGGAATATCATGGGCTATGGCTAGAAGCGCCAGATGGTAGGCTCTAGGCACTACCAACTGCTGTACTCTCTCACCTTCTAGCCCTCCCTCAGAGGTCCACTCTCTGTATAGTAATCTTTTGTCCCAGTATACAGATCCCCCCTTTCCTTGAGAATCAGGTGCCTCCCTAGCTACCTGCCACAGGCCTTGCAAGGTAGGGTCTGAGAGCTGAGCCTGTCTCAACTCTCTCCTTGCAACCCTTCCCAGCTCCCCTTCCACAGGAAGTCTGGCATCCTCTGACAGTGGTGCCTCACTGTCAGCCTGGGTACTACTATTCACCTCTGCCTTTGCAGTCACTCTGTCCAAGGGACCATTAGTACCCACAAGCAGCTATGGCTCACCTTCAGTCTCACTGCTACAGATTAGCTCCCTCCCTGAAGTAACCACCTCACCAGTCCTGGCTGCAAGTATGCAGTCTGTCTGGGCCTCCCCCAGGCTGCCAGACCCACATGCTTGTCTCCTAGCCTGACCACATGTAACTGCATAAGCACATGGTACTGCCTCATCCAAATCCTGCCCTCTCAGGACATCTGCAGGATGGTAGTTTAGTACCCCTGTTGTCTCAAGACAACCTACTACTGACATTTTGTCTTTTCCACTTATTGGCTCCCCTCACCTTTGGTTCCCCACCTTGCCTCCATGGACACCTGTATGCCACACACTGGTTGCATTAAAAACATTTAACCCTAGTTCCTGGACGTGTACCTGGACTAATGGCTTCCCCTACTACTGGCAAATTCTGTTGTGGCAGTCTGTGCTGCCCACCATGGGTTCCTTTAGACCCATGAACAGTACTGGGGGTCCCCTTCCTGTGCAGGGCTGCCCTGCTTGCCAGATATAGGTCTCCCTTCTTCCCCAACTCATCTGAAGTATCACATTGTCTATCAGCTAACCAGATCCTCATGTCCTCAGGCAAAGTGCTAAGGGCGTGTTCCCTCACCAAAAGGTCTGCCAGCCCCTCAAAAGTGGTGACCTGACATCCACTCACCCACCTATGGAAATAAGTGTTCAATTCAGCAACATATTCACACACACTTTCATCTGCCTTGTGTCTATGCTCACAAAACCTTTTCCTATATGTTTCAGGTGTTAGCTTAAAAGACTCTAAAAGACATTTTTTTACAGCAGTATAATCAAAACATGCAATGTCAGACATTTTAGATAAAATAGTTACAGCTTTACCATGGAGTAAAGGGGTCAGGAACTGTACCCAGAGCCCCACCACTCCTTTGATATTCTCTGTTTGACTGAAACCTGGTTAAAACCCTACACTCAAGATAATGAAATCATTCCTCCAGGTTACAATATCTTGAGACTCGACCGCAAAACTAAAAAAGGCGGGGGAGTGGCACTACTATCTAAAACTGAACTAAATTTAACATTAGTACCCTATGATAAACTGGACATTACCAATACTGAACTTCTTATCTCAAAGCTACAACTAAACCCTAAAAAAGCAATCTATATTATCTGTACATATCTACCTCCTGGAAATAACTCTACCTCCATAGAAAATATCCTCAGTTGCATCACTTCCACCTACCCACAAGAAACTATAATACTTGGAGACCTCAACCTTGACTGGTCCTCAATAAACACTAATAACCCAACTTCTCATATTAATCTCCATGGCTTTACTCAGATAATAAACACCCCACTAGGATTAACAAACCTAACAACAAAGAAAGTATTCTAGATTGGATTCTCATTAACAAACCTCAACTAAACTATCAGTCCGGAACACTACCTGATGACTTTAGTGACCACAATCTAACCTATATTATAAGACAAAAAAATGCCTCTAACAATTCTCCAATGTATAAGACCCTATGTGATCTCAAATGCTTCAACCCTATTCAATTTAAAACTGAACTAAGTGCCTGCAACTGGAACCCACTTAACACACTTCCTCTTGAAGAAGCTGTTCTATACTTTAACACCACATTCCTAACAATTCTAGATAATCACGCACCAAAACGTTCCATCCAAATTAAATCCAAACCTGCCCCATGGCTATCTAAAGATACAAGACAAAAAATGCTACTTAGGAACAAATCTTGGAAAAAATGGCGAAGCAGCAAATCGCCCATAGACCAACAGACCTTTAGGCACCTAAGAAACAGTACCAAAAGAGCTATCTTCTCTGATAAAAAGAATTATTATAGTAATCTCCAGCAAGCAAAACACAATAACCCTCAAAAATTCTGGTCAACCCTAAACAGACTCCTTCACCCTGGACAGACTACCACCCCATCCCCTTCCGGGTCTGAAAAGAATTCCTCCCTTGATACTGCCAATACTTTCAACTCTTTCTTTATTGATACTATTAATTCCTTAGCCTCCCATCTCTCTAGTGACAACACTAGTATCCCTGACCTTACATCCCTCAATCTACCAACCTTTAGGCTTCAACCCATCTCCACTACCTTTATACAGAAATGTATCCACAAACTTAAACCATGTACCCCCTCGGCAGACCAGCTTCCATCTGAATTCCTTCAAAAAGCAGCCTCTGAAATAGCCTATCCCATATCCATCCTTATTAATAGAACTGTAAATGAAGCAACCATACCTGACATATGGAAAATTTCTCACATCATACCCTTACATAAAGGAGGTAACTCCTATGAATATTCTAATTATAGGCCCATAGCTCTCTTGTCCCCACTTGCAAAAATCATGGAAAAATGTGTGCACCATCAGTTAATGAACCACTTAATAACAAATAACATTCTCTCTAACTGTCAACATGGCTTTAGGCCTTTTCATAGCACAACTACCGCTCTCCTCTCCTTTACAGACTTTATTAACAAGAATTGCAATAATAACATCCTGTCTTCAGCTCTTTTTATTGACCTGTCCAAAGCCTTTGACATGGTCAACCACTCTCTCCTCTTAAATATTCTTGAATCTCTATCCTTAGAATCTAAGGTTATCCACTGGTTTAGATCCTATCTCACTAACAGGAAACAGGCCGTCCTCTGGGATAACAAACTCTCATCTCTTCTCCCAATTTCACTCGGGGTACCCCAAGGCTCTATTCTTGGACCCCTTCTTTTCTCCCTCTTTATAAATGACTTACAAGTAGCTATTCCCCAAGCTACATGCATACAATATGCTGATGACTCTACATTAATTTGCTCTGCTAAATCCATTTCTGAACTTCAAACTAATACTCAAACTGTATTTTCCAAAGTTGAAACTTGGTTCTTAAAACGTTGCCTCCTCCTAAACGCAAAAAAAACCAAACTCTTACTTTTTAGGCCTACTACCAGATCGCCTACATTAGACTTCACTATCTTATCTAATAATGGAACCCTTATATCTCCTGACTCTACTACTAAACTGCTAGGAGTCACGATTGACAACAATCTTTCCTTTGACTGTCATATCAACAATACCATTAAATCTGTAAACAGGAAACTTGGCTCTCTCTATAGAATTAAAACTTTCTTAACCTCCCCAGCCAAAGTTACTCTTGCTCACTCTCACCTTATTTCCACTCTTCTCTATGCCTCACCAATCTATACTAACCTCAAGAAAAACAATCTCTCCAAACTGTCTACCACTTACAATAATATAGCTAGATTTGTTACTGGTAAGCCTTTCAGAACTCACCACTGTCTGAATCTGCAGCAACTAAACTGGCTTGAACTGACAAACATGCTGCTTCTTTCCCAACTCACGTTTGTCCAAAGAGCTTTCCACCAACCTCATAACACACCTGTACTTTCTAACCTCTTAACCCCTTATTCTAATCTGAACTCACTCCGCTCATCTAATAAACTGCTAGTCACCTTAACCAAATCTAATAACCTAGCTGGTGATTCCCTCTTCTCAAATTCCATTGGTAAACACTGGAATCAACTTCCTACCGAACTTACTTCCATTGCATCTACTGTTCTGTTTAAACAAAAACTTAGAATCTACCTTAAAAGCCACTGGATGTGCCCCTGCTCTAATCCTGATTGAAAGTAATTTCCTTAGTTAACCCTCTTTTTTCTCTCCCTATTCTTTTGTGCCTCCTGCTTTCTCCCTTAGTTTCTCTTCCTCTACCATTTATGGACCTCTCCCCTATATCTTTCCTCTATATGGCTATGACTCTATTCCAGAAACTATATATCTTTCTATATCTGCTCTCTCTATCTATCATTGTTTCCTCTTCCTTGGTCTTGCACTTTCTCTTCTTGGTTTTAAAAGATGTAATAAGCCTTAACATGTTGCTATTTACATTGTCTAGAAATTTAAAGTCCTATTCTTTTGGTAATTATGTTCATTGTCAACGTCCTATCTGAGTGTAATCTGTTATTTTTTTTTTTGCTCATGTTATACCTCTTTTGTCTATATGTGGAGCTTTTCTCCCCGGGCCTCTGCTGAAAATGGAAATATATCCAGTTAGACTAGCCCGGTTAACAAATGTAAAATAAATAAAATAAATAAATACATACCCTCTCAAACATATGAATGAAACTATCAAAATTATCCCCCTCTTTAAACTGTGGAAAAAATTTACTGACCTTTTGTGCTTCTAGGGTCCAGTTACTCCCTTCCCCTTTACCTCCATGACTCTGGAGAAGAGTCAGTATCTTCTTCTCATGCTGCCTCTGCCTCTCTTGTTCCTCATCTTGCAGATGTAACAGTTTCTCATTTTCCTCAGCCTGCAAACATTGCAGTCTCTCATTTGCTTCTATTTCCATATGCCTGGCCTCCATCTCAAGTCTCTTTAGCTCCAGCTGGATTTTTAAGTCCACTGCAAAAAGGTTGAGCTGTCCATTCTCTGAAGGTATTATATCTCCACTGCCAGTCTGATTGTCCTCCTGGTTGCTGTTTTCTGATGCAGCTGTAACCAAGGCTGCAATCAGGTCTGCCTTAGTCAGGTTTCCATGCACCAGTTCCCTAGCCTGTCACATCTCTGCCAGGTGGATCCTTGTCAGCTTTCCATACTCCTCTGCTGACATGCTGCTTGCTCACCCTGACTAACTAAGCTAACAAAAGAAATAAAACAATTGTGATCTGAACTCTGAGTATTCACTGCATGGCTGTTTTAGAGTACAAATACACCTTCAAAGCTCACTGTACACAAGCTACAGGATTCACTCTACCCCCACCACTACAAGCCAATTAGTGTTTTCCAACTAATTAATATGTGATGTGGATATCCCACTGCTGCCAAACAGAAATGTGAGGATATCTTATCCCAACCACTGCCATCACAAATGTGACACCTGTACCCTGGCCAGGCAATCAAGGAGCCTCGATCCTCACCACTAACACCAGAGAGGCCATCTCATATATGAGGAATGGATAACAGATACACACAGTAAAGTGCAATTTCCCTTAAGATCACACAGAGATCACAGTCAGTCCAGGGTTGATCGCTCCCTTGTTCCCCAGGTCCCAAGTAAGACTCCCCACTGGCACAGCTATATGGTCCAGATCTCAGCCAGCCGGGCAAGCTAAAATCTCCAGCACCCTCTCTGTACAACCAGTGCTTCATGTCCCTGCCTAAGTAGCTGACATGCACACACTTTGAGATAAGAGTTTATACAACCACACAGACACTTCTGGGAAAGGCTGGCACATGTTCTCAGCTGTGCCCCCTTTTCCAGACTATATGGTAGCAATCACTTACCACCACCCAGCTATTATCAGCTACCCAAAGGCCCCTAAACAGGTGTCCAATTATTACTGTGCAATATTATTATCCAATTGTTAGATGTGACTAAACAGTCAAGGCTTAGTAGAGTGACTTAGTACAGTAATCACTATAAATATGCAATGTACTCTAGAGCTTAAATTATCTCTACACAAACCAGCCACAGTTAAAAGGTTTTAAAATATTTAATAATAAATAATTAAAACCACAAGACAATACTTTATACTACACAGTCAGTGCTAGTCAAGAGCTCAGAGATCACACAGAAATACTTAAAATACTTCAGTAGTACAGTTCTGACATCACAGAAAAACACTTAGTCTAATCTTTCTAGTTCTAGCTATCTCTAAAGGAAAACACAAGTCTAAAATAACTTACATGTGAGCAAGAGGCAGTTCTGTGATGGATGATCAAGACAAAAATGCTTAATGCCTTCTGATTCACTCTGTTTAAATTGAAATTGCAGTTCTGATAAACATTACATCATTCTGTTACACTTTCCTGGAGTTCCCAGGCTACACATTAACTGCATTTACATTCTTAACATCTCCCTTTTATTATCTTACAGCTGGTCAGGAACAGAGCAATAAAAATACATTTGCATGTTTAAATCTAGCAATTTAGCTCTTGGTTAAAACAATAGAAAGAATTTCTTCATCTACACTTTTCGGCACCACTGTCTATTTCAAAGGGTCACCACATGCTTTACTTTGGTCAGTAGAGTGCACTGTTGTCACATTTATTTCCAATTTCACATGTAACATTATTTCTTTACATTTAAGACAACAAGTCTGTAGTTTACATTTATATTTACAAATGACAGAATTATCTGCACAATTCTATCTGGCTAGGCTGGCAGTCTTCACTCTTCTCTACCAGTCTTCACAACAACCACAAGGCATTCTATAGTTATGTCAAAAATCTAAATGGCAATGCTCAGATCTGCTCTGAGCTACAACAGAATAGCATTAAATGTACTGATCCCAAGGATATTGCCAATATCCTGGCAGATCGATTTAGCGCCGACTTCACTCCCCTCTCACCCCCTAAAGGGCCCATCTCAATACCAAAAGATTGCCAAATTCCAGCAATCATGGCCACACAGGTAGAAACTGCACTCTCCAAAGCTTAGAATACAGCATCCATGGGACCAGATGACATCCCGGGCTGTGTACTACATGAACTACAAAATGAACTGGCACTTCCCCTAAGTGTCATGTTTAATCATAGCCTCACCTCAGGCTTCATGCCCACTGAGTGGTGCACAGCTACAGTTATCCCACTCCACAAGGGGGGATCCACCTTGGATCCCGGGAACTACCATCCCATCAGTCTGACAAGCCTGATCTGCAAGGGCATGGAACGCATTATCATGGAACTTATAAACAAAGACATTGGCAACCTTCAAACAATGGATCCCACCCAGTTTAGGTTCATGAAGGGCCGATCTTGTCTCCTGAATCTGATTGACTTCTTCGAATCAGTCTTTAGAGATGTAGATGAGGGTAAGGCAGTCCACACAGCTTATCTGGACCTCACCAAGGCCTTCAACACAATACCCCTCTCTGGAATCATAGATAAACTTACTAAGCGGGCATAAATCCCTACATCACTCGATGGGTTGCCAACTGGCTTACTGACAGAACCCAGACTGTAAAAGTAGTAGACTCCAAATCCAGCTGCAGACAAGTGACAAATGGAGTACCTCAGGGTTCAGTTCTGAGACTGCTCTTGTTTGGCATCTACTTCTCTGAAGTACAGGCCAACAATAAGGGACTCTGGCTAACAAAGTTCGCAGATGACTGCAAACTGGGAGCCATTATTGAATCCCCAAATTATGTGGATATTCTACAAAAGGGCCTTACAGAAACAGATGCTTGAAGTCAGAGCCATGGGCTCAAGCTTAATGCCAAGAAATGTATAGTCATCCCCTTTGGGAAAAAACATGTACCCATGAATTACCACATAGGTGGCAGTACACTAAATACTGAAAGTGTGATGAGAGACTTAGGGACACAGGTGGGCAGTGGTCTCACCTTTGATAACCACATCACCACAACAGTCAGGCAATCCTTCTATGTGGCACACCTCATCACTAAGGGCTTTTCATCCAGAAAAAAGCAGGTCATTGTCCAACTGTACTTCTCCCTCATTAGACCCATTATAGACTACAACGCCCTGTTTGGTATGTACCGCACAAGACATCTGCAACAGCTGGAAAGGCCACAAAAATACTTCACTAAAAGAATCACAGGCCTAAAGCAGATGTCCTATGTTGACCATCTAAAAAATCTCCAGCTATACTCTGTGGCATATTGTCTACTCAGAGGTGATCTCTGCTTAACATACAAGGCCATTTCAAACCCTAAACTGTTGAACATGCTCCACTTAAAGAAATCCCAATCCCTAAGAGCCACATGCTCCAGGGATCTAAACCTTGTCATCACAATGAACAAAATATGCTGGAGGGATAGGTTCCTGACCCAGAGACTCCCCATACTCTAGAATAGACTGCCCATACATGTCAAGGAGAGCAGCTCCTTGGCCCTCTTCAAAAGGAGCCTTGATGATTGGATGGGAGATAGGAAATTCACCCCAGGGATCATGTCAGTCACCCTGCTAAACAGGGGTCCAGGGAAGTAAATATTGTGGGAAGAAATATCTGGGGAATTGTTTGGCTAGGCTTGTATAGGCCTTAGGGCCAATAGCGTAGTACCAACCTATGAACCTATAAATGCCCTTTCTTTGATGAACACAGGGAGTGTCGTTTGATGTCAATGTTACAGATAACTGAGTGGTAGAAATGTTGATGGTGTGTAATGTCAGCACAGCTAAGTGAGGTTGGAGGGGTGAGAATGTTTGTGCGTGTGTATGTGTGTGAAGGTTAGGGTCGGGATGAATGAAGGATAGGTCTTTTATGTTAGTGTGCGAGTTTGTGTATTTTAGGGTTAGGGTCAGATTTAGGTTAGGAGATAGGGATAATGTTGTTTGTGTGTGTTTGTGAATGTCTGTGTGTCCCAGTATGTGTTGTGTAGTGGCATTGTTGCGGGAAGATTTTTATGAAGGTAAGCTGTTGGATTAGGGTTGAAGGAAGGGGCAGCATTAGGGTTAACACCCATTACTAAGGTGGTGGAGGGAAGAGGAGCCTCCCTGTAAACAAACATTTTTATATTTTTAGCAGCTGCTTTTAGTGAAATTACAGTGTAGAGAAAGATCATGGTTTTAGGCTGTGGTCACTTATATATGTGTCACTTTTTTACTGGTAAATGTAATGTGTAGTCACTCTGCTTTGTTAGAATTGTTTGTGGTTGCTCTTACTGCCATTTGGCCCTTGCTGATATAATGTTTTACATACATGCACACACACACACACACACACACATATATATATATATATATATATATATATATATATATATATATATATATACACATATATATATGTATATATAATTATACATACATATATCTGGCTATCTACATATTGAACAGACAGCTGTAGAAAAAATATAAACAATATTTGTACTTAGGCAAAAAAGATCTTCACAGTGATTTCTGGAGTAAGAACATTTCATAAATATATTTATGGGCATGGCACAGTTTTATAATTCAAACAAATCACAATCAAACAACTGTATTATTTAGAGATCTGAAGGCTGTACCACAAATGTTTTCTATAGGAATTCTGAGATAGGCCAGGAAAGAGCACGTAAGGGTGAAATAGTTTATACTCAAAGGTTATATACTCTTCATTGAAAGAAGACATTCATCAAAGCAAGAATCAGACTGATGCATCAATTCCCATTTCAGTGAATGCCTGTGTGTGTGTGTGTGTGTGTGTGTGTGTGTGTGTGTGTGTGTGTGTGTGTGTGTGTGTGTGTGTGTATGTAAAAGGGTGTGTCCAATTACTGTGTGCCGTTGTTTAGTAGAACATGACAATGTCAGTGCCAACAAAACATATGCGTGGGCAAGTCCAAGTTGGTGAAGCCATTTCATCAACCTGCATTTTCAAACCTGACCTTGTCAATTACAGATTTTGGTATGTTGCATTTTGGTGTGTCATCTCTCTGGGATTCCTCAGTAATAAAAATGCATGAAACTTTATTGTACTAGATAAAAGCTATGAGCAATTAATGAGCTTCATCCTGTAATCAGTATGTTCGATTCTCTCAGTCTTTATTTGTTTAATGTGAAACTTTGAGCAAGACACTTCAAAAGGCAGTTTTCTTGGGTCTCTACTGAGTATGGGCCTTAGTCCATTTGGGTAATCTTCTTAACAAAATGAATAGTAATAATAACAAGTAAATATCTACATGCAATATGGCTGACACAGAAGACACATTGTAAATCAGTTGTATACACCTAACCAAACTTATTGCCCAGTACATTTAGAGTCTTTATCAAAGGAAGTTTATTGGAATGTATGTCACCTACCCAACTTTAAAAGCTGTTTGCTGCCAGATAATGCAGCAAACAGATCTTAGGAATGTGGTACTATTTTAACTTGATACATTCTTCATCATATGTTATGTAACACTGTGAATTCTGGGACACTTATATTGCCACTTTTTTTTTTTTGCTGTCACCAAATAATCTAGTATATTGTCACTTAGACTTGGACCTGATGACTTAAGTAGTTTAAGAGCTCTTTTTTAGAGACTTAACAGTATGTTTATTGGGTTCATCTGTCTGCAGATAATATCATGATGGGGAGTGGGACTCCTACTGGAAATTTAGAGTCCAGCCTCTTACTTTTCCTTTTCTCTTTCTTTATCAGTGACCTTCTGTTTAACTGTTATGGCACCTCAGTCAGCTTATGCTCTAATGATGTCATATTTGGTATGTTTAATAAATGAGGGTGGGTAACAAACCAGTTTGTTCAGGGACATCTTCAGAAGATCAGGACTTTTCCAACTATAAATGGAAAACATTTTCAAGAACAAGGGTCCTTTTCATGTAAAATTGCAGGGATTATTTATAGTTTAAGGTGCCCCTGTGATAGACATTATACTGGAGAAAGCAAAAGAAGTTAAGAAGTGAGGATTAAGGAACATTTAAGAGATGTTAAGAACAATAAATTAACAAGTCCAGTAGCAGGACATTTCAATAAATTTCATGGAGGAGATTCGAACGGTTTACAAATCACAGTTTTAGAGCAAATTAAGTCAAATTTTCTGAGTGGAGAAAGTATCAAGCATTATTTAAGAAAAAAAGAATCCATTTTCATTTTAAAACACAAGACACTCCATCCAAGGAGCCTGAATAGGGAGTGTAATTGGAAATGTTTTTTATGAGAGCCCCTTAATTTGTTAATTATTTAATTGTTTCTTAAATGATGTAATTGGAGGTATGTTTTGTATAAAAGGAATTTGTTTGAGAATAAGAATTACTCTGTAAAGACTATTTCTTAGCCGAGGTGCTAGGAGAACTTATTCTTTGTCTGTGTGAATAAAGCAGAATATTGTATTTTCAATCAATTTGATTCCTGTTTTTTTCCGTTGTAGGCTACATCTTCAGGAGGGGTCTACGTAGAAGTAGTAATGGAAATTAAGATGGTAGGGGAAGGAGGCTAGTTGGGGGGAGGAAAGGGTTAAATGGGAAAGTAGAAGGATTGGGAGGAAATGAGGTAAGTATAGGGAGGGATTTACTGGGTTTTATGAGAGTGTAACAGGGTAGGGAATCACATTTTGGCATGAACCTGCTATGGCAAGTTCTACTTCCGAGACGACCTGTAGGTATTCCAGGAGAGCAGGTAGGCTGCAGATGAATAGTGGTTGGACGGTTTATATATATATATATATATATATATATATATATATATATATATATATATATATATATATATATATATGCAGTGAGGGAGGGTAGTCTTGGTGGGATTTTGTAGGTAGCCTTATTGTTTCTCTAGTGGATTCTGGGAGGAATGGGGGTTCTATGGGTCATTGGTCCAGTGGTGGTCATTGATTTGGTTCTCGGGTTGAGGCTTGGTGGGGCAGTTCAGTGTTTGTATTTATTTATATTTTTTGAGGGGGCAGCACTTTAATTTTAACCCCATTCTGCTTTTCCCTCAATGGTATCATTTTGATGTTTCTTGTTTTCGGCAAATCAAGGAGGATAGAGGTCACAGGATAATGGGGGATCATTTGAGTTTCAGACATCATATCCTTAATAAGCTTTATATTAATAGGAAGACTATACAGTTAGGCTTGCTCCTCACTGTAGACTGAGGTCTGCATGTGTTGCCACTGATATGGGGAAGAAAGTGTCTTGATGTATAGGCATACATGTATGACTAAAAATGTCTCGTCTGAGTGACCAGTTTTGGAATCAGGAGGTTGTCGTGGATAAGAGCTTTCAAAGCAAGGTGTCCTTGGGTGGCTCTGAAGTTTCCATCATCGGGGTTATATGTGGGTGTGTGAATGTGTTGGATGAGTGTGTGCTGTGTACAGTGTGGTGTTTTATGCTGTGTCTGTGTCTGTTCTTTGAAAGACTGCTTGGGTTTAGTGCTTTAAGGTGTATGAGTATTGACAGGATGTGCAGAGTGTGGGGGTGCACATCTGTGTGGTAGGTTAAGTGGTGATTAGTGTTTTTTGACAAATTGCTGTTGATATGTGTTTAGTATTTTCTATCAATCCAAACATACTTTGAAATACAAAGTGGGTGATTATATTGCTTCTCACCGAGTGGTTGGGTTGTTTTGCGGGCTTTAAGGTACTTGAATGTAATGGTTAGTGGCTGGTTGTCACTGCATTTGCGCGGTAATGTTTTGCTCATTATGGGGGAGGGTGCATGGACTAGTGGGATTTAAATATATAAATATATATATATATATATATATATATATATACATATATATATATATATATATATATATATATATATATATATATATATATATATATATATATATATATATATATAAAACACAGCCACTGGGGATGCACAAGCCAGTGCATTTCTTTGTGCCGGTCCCAAGCCCGGATAAATGAGGAGGGTTGCGTCAGAAAGGGCATCCGGTGTAAAACTTCACCAAAACATTTCATGCAGTCACCAAGAAAAATTTTTATACTGGATCAGTCAAGGCCCAGGTTAACAATGACCGCCACCAGTACTGATAGCCTCCAGGGTGCTGGCAGAAATTGGGCTACTGTTGGCCGAAAGAGGCAGAAGACATGACCGAAGGCAGGAGGAGAGGAGAAAGGCTAGGACTGTGGTAGTGAGGGTCGGAACTTTGAATGTTGGCAGTATAACTGGTATAGGGAGAGAGCTAGCTGATATGATGGACAGAAGGAAGGTTGGTATACTGTGTGTGCAAGAGACCTGATGGAAGGGGAGTAAGGCTACGTGTATCGGAGGTGGGTTCAAATTGTTTTATCATGGTGTGGATGGGAGGAGAAATGGCGTAGGAGTTATTCTGAAGGAACAGTATGCTGAGAGTGTTTTTGAGGTGAAAAGAGTGTTGGATAGAGTGATGTTTATGAAGCTGGAAATTGATGGTGTAATGATGAATGTTGTTAGTGCGTATGCTCCACAAGTTGGGTGTGCAATGGATGAGAAAGAAAAATTTTGGAGTGAATTGGATGAAGTGGTGATGACTGTACCCAAGGGTGAGAGAGTGGTGATTGGAGCAGATTTCAATGGTCATGTTGGTGAAGGGAACAGAGGGGATGAGGAAGTGATGGGTAGGTATGGTGTTAAACAAAGGAATGCAGAAGGTCAGATGGTAGTGGATTTTGTGAAAAGGATGGACATGGTTGTGGTGAATACGTATTTTAACAAGAGGGAGGAACATAGGGTGACATACAAGAGTGGAGGAAGATGCACACAGGTGGATTATATCTTATGTAGGAGGGTCATTGAAGGAGATTGGAGACTGTAAAGTGGTGACCGGAGAAAGTGTCGTTAGGCAGCATGGGATAGTGGTTTGTAGGATGATGTTGGTTATCAAGAAGAGGAGGAGGAGTGTGAGGGCAGCACCAAGGATCAAGTGGTGGAAATTGAAAAAGGGTAATTGTGAAGTGGAGTTCAGGGATGAGTTAAGACAGGCACTGGGTGGCAATGAAGAGTTACCAAATAGCTGGGTAACTACAGCAGAGCTAGTAAGGGAGATGGCTAGAAAGGTGCTTGGTATCACATCTGGACAGAGGAAGGACAACAAGGAGACATTGTGGTGGAATGAGGAAGTACAGGAGAGTATACAGAGAAAGAGGTTGGCAAAGAAGAAGTGGGATTGTCAGAGAGATGAAGAAAGTAGACGGGAGTATAAGGAGATGAGGTGCATGGCAAAGAGAGAGGTGGCGAAGGCTAAGGATAAGGCATATGAAGAGTTATATGAAAGGTTGGACACTAAGGAGGGAGAAAAGGACCTGTACCGATTGGCTAGACAGAGGGACCGAGCTAGGAAAGATGTGCAACAGGTAAAGGTGATAAAGGATAATGAGGGAAACATACTCACAAGCGAGGAGAGTGTGTTGAGGAAATGGAAAGAGTACTTTGAGGGGTTGATGAATGAAGAGAATGAGAGGGAGAGAAGGTTGGATGATGTAGGGATAGTAAATCATGAAGTACAATGGATTATCAAGGAGGAAGTAAGGATAGCTATGAAGAGAATGAAGAATGGAAAGGCTGTTGGCCCAGATGACATAGCTGTGGAAGCATGGAGGTGTTTAGGTGAAATGGCAGTGGAGTTTTTAACCAGATTGTTTAATGAAATCTTGGAAAGTGAGAGGATGCCGGAGGAATGGAGAAAAAGTGTTTTGGTACCGATTTTTAAGAATAAGGGTGATGTGCAGAGCTTTAGTAACCACAGAGGGATAAAACTGATCAGTCACAGCATGAAGTTTTGGGAAAGAGTAGTAGAAGCAAGGTTAAGAAGGGATGTGATGATTAGTGATCAGCAGTATGGTTTCATGGCAGGAAAGAGCACTACAGATGCGATCTTTGCTCTGAGAGTGTTGATGTAGAAGTACAGAGAATGTCGGAAGGAGTTGCATTGTGTTTTTGTAGACTTAGAGAAAACATATGACAGGGTGCCTAGAGAGGTGTTGTGGTATTGTATGAAGAAGTCAGGAGTGTCAGAAAAGTATGTAAGAGTGGTACAGGATATGTACGAGGGTAGTGTGACAGCAGTGAGGTCTGCGGTGGGAGTGACGGATGCGTTTAAGGTGGAGGTGGGGTTACATCAAGGATCAGCTCTGAGCCCTTTCTTATTTGCAATGGTGATGGACAGGTTGACAGACGAGATCAGACAGGAGTCCCCGTGGACTATGATGTTTGCAGATGACATTGTGATCTGTAGTGAGAGTAGGGAACAGGTGGAGGAGACCCTGGAGAGATGGAGATATGCTCTAGAGAGAAGAGGAATGAAGGTCAGCAGGACTAAGACAGAATATATGTGTGTGAATGAGAGGGAGGATATAGGAATGGTGAGGATGCAAGGAGTAGAGGTGGCAAAGGTGGATGAGTTTAAATACTTGGGGTCAATAGTTTAGAGTAACGGTGAGTGTGGAAGAGAGGTGAAGAAGAGAGTACAGGCAGGATGGAGTGGGTGGAGAAGAGTGTCAGGAGTGATTTGTGACAGACGAGTACCTGTAAGAGTGAAAGGGAAGGTCTACAAGAGGGTAGTGAGACCAGTTGTGTTATATGGGTTGGAGACAGTGGCATTGACAAAAAGGCAGGAGTTTGAGCTGGATGTGGCAGAATTAAAGATGTTAAGATTTGCACTGGGTGTGACGAGGGTGGACAGGATTAGGAATAAGTATATTAGAGGGTCAGCCCAGGTTGGAAGATTTGGAGACAAAGCCAGAGATGCCCGATTACGTTGGTTTGGACATGTGCTGAGGAGGGATGTTGAGTATATTGGGAAAAAGATGCTAAGGATGAAGCTACCAGGTAACAGGAAAAGAGGAAGGCCTAAGATAAGGTTTATGGATGTGGTGAGAGAGGACATGCAGGTGGTTGGTGTGGCAGAGCAAGATGTAGAGGACAGGAAGAAATGGAAACAGGTGGTCTGCTGTGCCGACCCCTAACGGGAACAGCCAAAAGAAGATGATGATGATGATGCATAGATATATATATATATATATATATATATATATATATATATATATATATATATATATATATATATATATATATATATACTAAATAAATAGACAAATAAAACATTAATGACATGTTGGGTTTTGGTTTATTTCCACAGTTGTGTTTTTTCCACAGTGCATGGCTTTGATGCAGTTTGGAATAGGATGGACACTCTGTGGTGTGGGTGCAATGAAATTGAGGGGCTTGGAGTGGATGCCGCTGAGCCTCTTTCTTGGGGATGTGATGGTGTTTATCTGTTTTTGCCGGTGGCTCCTGAGTTTTGTTTTGAGCTGGAGCTGACTGCAAGCTGGGTGTGAGGTGAGCGATCATCTCATTTTGAGCCTCACAGCCTGGTTTTGTTTTCAGCTGCTTTTGCTGTGCTGCACTGTGGATTTTGGTTCTTGGTTGCTGAGCCAACTGAGGTCCTGTCCCTTTGGGGGGGGGGGTTCTCTTTTTTTTTTTTTTTTTTTTTCCACATGCCTCTCAACATTATGGATTTTCACAGAATTTTTTTGCCTTATAATTTTGATCTGTTTTTCAGAAACCCATAGTTTCAGTAACCTCATGCTAATGCAAAACCCATTGTGCTATTAACTTTCCAGGTTTCTAGGAACAATACTTAAGGATGGCCCCTGATTTTGTGCCTTTGTCCCTCTCTTGTTTGGGGCTTTGGGTAGCATGGTGTTCAGTTTGGAATTTGGTGATGTGCCTATACTCAGTGGAACTGTGTGCAGTTTCCTGGACATCTATGACTATTTGTGTCTCATGGTGGTGGTGATTTTGGTAGCCTAATATAAACAATGCCAGGGGAATTTCTGGAATTAGCTGAGTCAAGACCTGTATCAAGAATATTAAAAGCATGGAGGTACATCGATTTGTGAAAATTTACTTACAATATAGCTTTGCTAAGTAGGCACTTTACAAATTTCACTTTAGGAAGTAGTAGTAAGATAAAGTATTTCTATACAAAAGATATATTCTGATGGCACATTGCAGAATAATTCTAGGCTTAGCTGCCAACCTCCTACAGCTAAAATGTGGAGCAGATTTGCTGTAGAATAAAACAATATAGTAATGTTAAGGAAATGAAGGTTCATGCTGATGTGGGTTTGTTGGGTTGTGGGGCATCAGGTGAGTGTGGAGGCTGGCTGCTGCCAGTCTGCTTGTGTCTCGACTGTTTTCATCAGACACTGCTGTTTCCTTCCACATTGAGGACTGCCTGCATGTTTTTGCAGATTGGGACCTGGATAAATCTACCTTGATTGTCAAGCAGGATAGCACTTCAATTATACAGAGGAAAAGCTACTAGGATGTCTATCTGTTTATAGGGGGTATCTGTTAAGAATTCCTTTCATGTTGAGCTTGGAGGTAAGTCAACTTTTAAGACATGGGGTGGTACGTACCTAGTCATGAAGTTCCTTTGGGAGGGATGCTCCAGGCAAGTGCAATTATGTTGGTTTTTAGCAATAATTTTTGTAACAGCAATATTTAAAATTATGTATGCTTGTAGAGGATTTACTGCTGTCTTTTATTTTGCAGATGGTGGGAGTACAAAGTTTGCATCAGCTGGTGGTTTGAAGGAAGTGGTCTCGACAGATGATGGATACTGCTGCAAAGGGTGCTCTGGCTGATGGAGTGGTATGCAGTGAGGACACAGATATATGATAGAAATTTTTCTTTTAGGCTTGAAGGTTGGACTTTGGAATCTGCTTTACTGAGTGAACAGGAACTTTGATGGCTATGCATGAGGAGCATTCCTTGAAATGAGGTACAATTGAGAGGTTTAGGTTTGTATGTAACCATTTTAATCTTTAGTTTTAGGCATCTTGTTTCATTGTTGTGTACATGTTGCTGTTAGAGCTGTTAAAAAAGACACTTTCTAACAGATGAATATGTAGTTAGGTTTAAACTTTTAGTTTGGGTTAGGAGGTTTTGTGGGGATATTTTGGTAGTGCTTTCTTGCAGAAATGCTCCCAAAACATATAAGTTAAATTGGCCTGTAGAGTTCTGTAATTGTTTTGTAGGGGATTACGATGTCACCTAGGTATTTTGATATTTGGGTTATACCTCATAGCAGTGTTTAGCTGTACCCACTGGAGTGGGTAGTTTACATTGGTTGAAGGGTTTGCTGAGGGATATGGTGGTGCTAGGTTATTGAGGATAGGGGATGCGGGGCATGATAGCGGCTGAGTGGTTGATGATCAGGGTAGGCTCGTGGCAGTGTTTATGATTGTCATTAAGAGTGTTGGTTTATGAGTGTACAGAAGATTTACAGTTTTCTTCTCTTTTGCAGATGGGGAGTGCAGACTGGGATCCTTCAGTGACCTGAAGGAAGTGGATTTGATAGGTGATGGATTCTGTTGGGGTGGATGTGCCAGTCGCTGGAGTGGTTCACAGTGAGGTTGCAGGTAATCCTACTTTATTAGGTGCTCATTAAGGCATGTCAGAGTTGCTGTAGTTTGGGAGTAGTGTAGGACCAGGTGAGAAGGTATGTCAAGGGCAGGTTAAATGGGTTTAAGGATGGTTTATGGGAAGTCTGTGGCTGTCTTCAGGTGTGGGTGGTGTCACGACAATGTGACATTGGGGTCAGATTTTGGAGGCATGGTAGTTGGCTTTGATTTTCCTAGGGCATGGCTATGCAGATGGATTGCTCAGTGGTCTGTGCTACTTAGCACTGTCCTTTATTGGTTTGTGGGCAGCAATGAGCAGGCAGTCAGATGTAGGCACATTATCTGGATCCCCTTTTTCCTGAATGTTGAATATGTGAGGAAAGGTTTGCCGTTAAGCAGAGGTTTAAAGGTCTAAGCAAGGCATTGTGTTTCTGGAGTTCTAGTGGATGTAGGCCATGGTTTGATTTACCAGATATGAAGGTAATGTGATAAATAATTAAACACACACACACACACACACACACACACACACACACACACACACACACACACACACTCGAGGGTTGAAATGTTGGGATAAGGCTGGATTAAAGATGGGTTTAACTTTGTTTAGTATATACTATTGGGCAGGTGACAGGGTTGTCTGACTTTGCTAAATTTTGGTTGGTGGTTTATATGTTTGAAAAGATGGGTTAGGTTTGTTAGCGTGAAGATTAGTTGATTATGGCTATGAACAGGGTAAGTTTTGTGGCAAGGTTTGCTGTAGGGAAGTGGATGTTCATTGGATTACAATCTGGGGGTAATGGTTTCATGGATGTATTGAAGTAATTAAAGAAGGGGATCATTGATCAGTAAATGCTATTCTAAGTTCTGGTCATTAGATATTTTGCCTTATAAGAGTGTATAGTGGTGGGATTGCTTTTAAATTGATCTTTTAGAAAAGAAATCTCATTTTGGTCATTATATCCTTTGGGTGGCAAAAGGACGTTGCAGTTTTGGTAGGATGGCATGAAGTTGGGGCTTGCTTTGTTTCAGAAAGTGTTGGGATTTTTAGTGTTTTGGTGGTGCATTTGGCAGGTAATGACTTGGAAATTATTTGCAGACCTACTGCTGGTAGTAGGATAAGTGTGGATATGCTTGCTTTATAGAGGTTATATAAGGGTATCAGTATCATTCTGGGGTTGGCAAGGGATCATCTGTTTAATTTTGATGGTTTAGGCAACTGGAGGCTTTGGGTATTTATGGCAGGGTTCTGGGTGGTTGATGGCAGGGAATTAGTTTGGTTCAAAGAGGGAGTACACCAAATTAAGTTTGCTTTGACCTTTTAATGTATGGTTAGGTTTATTTTACGTGGTTTTGGTTGGAAGTTTGGTATGAAGGGGGGGAACAACCTGGTAAGGCTGAAGGGTGGAGAAGAGGGGCAGGCTTATCCCTCTTCTGTTACTCCTCTGGTGTTCATTTCAATGAGGTGGGAAATGCAAGTGAGCTGTTGGACACTGGTTGATAAGTAAAAGCGAGCAGAGGTAAGGACACAGCTTATTTGGTCAGATGGTTAATTCGATAAGTGGAAAATGAAAGTGAGTGGTGGGACGCTGCTTGATAAGTAAAATAAGCAAGCGAGGATAAGGACGCTGCTTATTTGGTCTGGGTGACCGGGGGCACACTGCCTAGTTAACAGTTACATGGATGTTTATGCTGTGATTAATAAATTAAAATATTAGTTGTTCAATAAAGGTATGTTTATGGAATTTTAATAAAGGTTGTCAAATCTTATGTGGTGTGATGTGTTTATTGAAGGGGACCAGGACAATATAAGCATATACTTCACAAACCTGTCTACCCTCTCACCCTCAGTAATCAGAATCTCAGATTTCAGTACTAGCTAGTTCATTCTGATGTCAGAAAAAAATGTATAGTCTCTCAAGTAGACACAAATAACTCTATCTCCTACTCTTCGATAGAGCAGATCATCACCCTTAGTTACTACACTATTAACCCAAATACTCAGCTACCTTTTGGTTCATTCAAGCTTCTTATAAAGTTTATTTTTTACTCGTCATTTGTCAAAGTTCCTTCCCTTTGTGTCTCATGCTGACTGTCCAGTGTTGGCATTATTCTCTTTTTGTTGTTTTGTGTTATTATATTAACCTCTGAGTACACAGGTCCTGATTTAGGAGTCCATAGCAGTAGGTCACTCACCCTGCTGGTATCGTCCATATATGCTATTGTCATTTCATCTTTAACTTCTAAAGCTGACTGTCCACAAGAAGCATCTCTATTATTCCTCTATCATGCAAAAAAGGCTACAAATCCCAGTAGTGTATACATCATTAGTGTCTAATAGAAGCACAAAATAGAACTTTGCTCTGTGTTGCTAGCCATTTGATCAACATCTAAAATGTCAAACCTGAAAGATTTCTGAAATCCTATCATAGTTACTAGACTTGGAGAACAGCGAAAGGGTGAGTGCTGCGTTGTTCTCGTTTTCCTCCCTCTTTATCGTGTTTGTGAAACTTAGAAGTTGGTGTATATATGGTTCAGGGATTGCCCCCCACAGTAGACAGTGGGTGCAGGGGGCCGTGCCCTCAGTCACATAAAACACAACAACTATACTTTGTGACCTTGGAAATGTCACTGTTTTGATTAGACACCTCAAAAGGCTTTAGATGTTTTGGGTTCAAACAATCACATGTCAATTAAATGAGACATAATTAATTAGATAGGACTCAGCACAAAATCTTTGTCTGTCCTGTTTTATTTCCCACCCAAATATCCTTCATTCCCACCATAGTGGAAGGTAGGGATTATTAACTGAGGTTTAGACTAAGGGTCTTGGATTCATTTCCTGACTCATTTCTCTTTAGGTTTTTGACCCTCCTTTTAAGGGCAGCATACGCTTAGAAATGTTCATCAAAAAAAAAATCTTTGACCGGTTGGGGGGGGGGGTCCAGTGGCATTCTTTCCTTTGAAAATATGAAAATCTGAAGACAACTTGTACAGTTTTATGAAATTTAGTATGCAGCAACTTTTTTTTTTCTTTTTAAGATTATGGGTTTATCTTTCGAGGAACTAGAATTATTTTTATGCCAAATATTTGCTTATTCGCTTGCTTACCACTATTCCATTATACTGGATATTAACCTTTAAAGACTTCATCCATTGACTCTAAGGGGATTTGGGGCATACCCTACCCTGAAAAAAATTCTAAAAATTTGAATTGAAATTATGCATTGTAAAGATTTTAGAATAGGGAAGTACTAGACTAGCTGTCCTTGTGTGCAATTTTAAGCCTATCCAATTTCCCTCAAAGGTGAGAATCCAACCTTGTACTTTGTGGTAAGCCTCTTAACCATTATTCCAACCCTTCTCAAAGCAGGAACACCACAAACACCTTAATGAGAATAGATCACTTCTGTCCTTCCATCATCAAACCCAGTTACTGTTTGAACCTAATCAAATTCTTGCAGTAACTGTTAGAACAACTCAGTCGACAATATGTAATACAGAAACAATAAATATGAAAGTTTGACCCACTTAACTGTTTTTTAATAAACATGTAACAGCTATATAGCAATCATACATCAGCAGAACTAATAGGTTCATAGGTTCATAGGTTCATACTAGGCTATCTGCCCGAGGGCATTTACAAGCCTAGCCCATAGTTTTGTGGCTTACGCCACCCCTTTAGTATGGGGAACTATACCCATTATTTTGCTGTGCCTCTGTTGAGCAGTGACACTGAGGTAATCCCTGGGGTATATCTGCGATCTCCCATCCATTGGTCAAGATTTCTCTTGAACAAGGCCAGCGAGGTGCTCTGCCTCACATATACCGGGATTTTATTCCACAGCATAGGGAGTCTTTGGGTGATGAATCTATCCCTCCAGCGCGTCCTATTAATAGCCGTGTCGAGGTTTAAGTCTCCGCCCTTGTGGCTCTGACGGATCTAGATTTTTGAGGTGAAGCATATTCATCAAATCTGGGTTTAACATGGCCTTGTATGTTAGGCAAAGGTCACCTCTGAGCAGCGTAAGCGACTGAATAGAGCTGGAGTTCTTTCAGTCGGGCAGCATAGGACAGATGTTTGAGACCCTTTATCCTTTTGGTGAGGAACTTTGTGGCCTCTCCAGCTGCTGCAAGTGTCGGGTCAGATACATTCGAATGGGGCATTGTACTCAATCATTGGTCTGATGAGTGATGAGTATAGGGAGACTATGACCTCCCTTGATCTAGATGAGAATCCCTTCATGATAAGGTGGGCAATGTAGAAGGTCTTCCTAACTACTTTAGCTACATGGGTGTCGAATGACAGACTACTATCAACCTGGGTCCCCAGGTCCCTGATAACTTCTTCTATGCTCAGTGGATTGCCACCTATTTGGTAGCTAGGGTAACCTTGTTTTTCCCGAAGGGTATGACTATGCATTTTTGGCATTTAACTTTAGGCCATGGCTCTGGCACCAGTTATCCGTTTCTGTGAGACCCTTCTGAAGGATATCTGTGTCAGATGTGTTTTCTACTATGGCGCCCAGTTTGCAGTCATCTGCTAACTTTGTCAGCCATAACCCTCCTGTGTTTGCTTGTACTTCGGAAAAGTAGATGCCAAACAAGAGTGGGCCCAGGACTGAGCCCTGTGGTACACCACTTGTGACAGGCTTTGAGTCTGACATGGCGCCAGCAACTCTGACCCTGTGGGTTCTGTCACTCAGCCAGTTTGCAACCCATCTTGTGATGTATGGGTTAACATTTAAGCTGATGAGTTTTATTATGAAGAAAAAGAGAAACAGTACTGAAAGGGGAGTTGTGCTGATTGAAGGGAATGAAACAAAGAAAAAAACTACACTGGCATGCCAGCAGATAGACAATATAAACCAAAAATGCAGAAAAAACAAAGAAAAATTCAACTAACTCTGACATAAAATTAATTCATAGATGTTAATCAATGTTTATATGATTACAACACATTGCAAATATTGATTTCCTTGCAAACACAGTACCTGTTGCATTGTGTGATATCAGTTAATAATTATCTTGCAATGCACAGTCTTTAAAAGGATATGAAAAATACAAAACTGAGTTTACCTTAACTAAGTTATCCTACAGGTCATCTGATTATGCTCTCCCTCACTGTATATTTAAAGATTGTATATTCTAAATTACTCCTACATAATTTATTATTTCCCACCTTCTGAACTTACTAGCAATGATTCTTCCTGTTAACTCTCATTAAAATCACTTAGGTAATATTAGAGGGAGCATATCTAGTCTTTATTTTCTTATGTCACAGTATACCTGCTTTTCTAAGGTTAGACCTTAGGATATTACTTTGCATGGTTTTGTTAATTTGTATCATGATTTTTCAAAAGAAAGGGTGACCAGATGTAAAACCTAGAGTTCCAAAAACATATAATAGACAAAAAGAACTCAGGATCCCATAGCTTTGGTAACTTTAACACAGTATAAAACAATACTACCATGAGTACACACAAGGTGAATTTGAATTTCTATGTATTTTAGGTAAACCACAAATAAAGGAAATAATAGGGTCTTTCACATAACAATACTCAAACAATTCATTAGTAATCTGATGACTCATCAATAAGTCTTAGAGTGTAGTTTTACCCTTATATGAATGTTAGATAAATAAAGACAATAAATAACCTCATAGGTGGAAGTGCCATTCAGCAAATGAAGCATCTGTGAATTATACCATAACAAATCCATTATAACAATTGCTCTGCCTTTATCAGCTGGTTTAATAATATCATTGTACTTGTTCATATTATTAAAAGATAAATATTCATCCATAGTTAATTAAAAATACATTTCTATAAGTTAACTGGTCAAGTTCATAAATGTCTCATCCACATGCTTTTTAAAAATTACTTCTAGGTCTCTTGAAAACATTTACCATAGTATCAGCTGGAAATAAATATTTGCAACTCAAATTGCCAAGTAAAGGTTCCCATATCAGTAATTACATCCCCATTATCATAATTACAAGTGCTGCAATAAAATGCAAACCTTTACTCAGGTGACTTAATTCTGAAGTCCTCAATTCTCTTGAAGAGGTATTCACTATTAAGTCTTCACTTCTCATGCTTCTTCGACATACTCCTCATTGTGACTCACGTTATATAATCCTACCCCTTTGTAATGGACGTATTATAAACAGAACAGAAGAGCTGGAATATAAATTGATTACTAGATGACTGCAGCATTTTAGGGGTTAAATGACAATGTATCAATTACACCTGCCTTGAAAAGGCAGGCTTTAAAACATTTATGAGATAGATGTGTTATTTCAGTTAAGGGTTTTGCATATATAATAATATGCACTTTGTTGCTTTTATTCTTGAAAAAAGCACTTTGTGTGCAAGACCACTTCTGATAGTTTTGTTTTATATTGTGTGATTAATGTTACCATAACCAAGGGTTCCTGAGCTCCTCTTTTTGTCTAATGTCATGGTTTGTAATGGGTACAGACAGAAAGGGAATACTGGAAGAGGTACTTTGAAAAAGTAATCACGTATCCAAAAACACAAAACATCAGCAACTAGGATTAACGATACGGACGTTAAATAATACACTATAAGTAAAAACAAAAATGCACATGTACCGACACACAGCCAGGATATAAAATTCAAAAGCACTTTAATAAATGGTAAATAACTTCATACAATAATCAGAGTTATAAAAATGGTTAGTGCTTTCACGGGTGGCTCTACCCGCTTCTTCAGACCAAACTCTTCATATTTGCAATACCAGCTGTTTGTAACCTTTTCAAAATACATGACCACCAATGAAACTGTTGCAAATCCCAGGCTCATTTCATTCATAGTTACAATGTAGCTTATCAGCAGCACAGAAACTCCTTAAAGGAACAATTCCCTCTAAGGAACAGAATGCACTGCTCTACATCTCATCATAATACTGAATCCAGCATGTAAAGGAAATAATGCTAAATGCAACACAACTTCATAACATAAAACCCCACAATTATATATAAAAAAATCAATAAAAATCAATATAAACTATATTGTACACAATATAACAACTCTATTGATCTGCA
Organism: Protopterus annectens; assembly: GCF_019279795.1. NCBI lineage: Eukaryota > Metazoa > Chordata > Ceratodontiformes > Protopteridae > Protopterus > Protopterus annectens. The sequence goes on from NC_056731.1 coordinate 1,379,810,658, forward strand.
TAAAACAATCCCTGTAAAACAATCTGTACGGATCTGCCTAATAAGTATAAATCTAAATGGACTTTAAACATATATGCATATGTATGATGCACAGGACACAAGCCATGGGATTCATGAAGCTTGCGCCAGGTGCAGGCGTAGCATTGGCGTTCCAACACCAAATATGGCCAGCGAGCAATCCAGGTACGAGCTGTTTCCACGTGCACTATGTGCGTACGCTACGCCCGCACAGCTCCCAGCCCCTGTATGCTAATTACCCCATTTGCAGCAGTGTAGCATGCAAATTAAGGTATTTAGCGATCCAGGAAGTGGTGCAGGTGTAGTGTAAGCATGCAGAAATGTAAACCGTAAAAAACGGTTTACATTTTTGCAAACATAAAATCGGAGCCATGACAGCTGACCAAACACATGTTTTATATTGTTGATATATGCCAATGGCTAAATATATAGCCACTGGCATACAAAAAAAATGTACAAAATATAAAAATAACATTTTTTTTTTTTTCGCACTATCACGAAGTTTAAGCACAGGGCAGCAGCGCACAAACAGGATCACAAGGAAAATAGAAAATTATAGAATAAAACTGCAATGTAACACATATCATGATTTCCCCGTAATAGTCAATGGCAGGCATGTTACACCACACCATGGTGCAAGGGTTGCTAAATGGCTGTGACAGTGTTTTGCACGCTAGCTAGGAATTGGAAGGCAATTCCATGCAAATGAGTAATAGTGAATCAAAGATTCCCCGCTGGTGTAAGGAGGCACCTCACAGCATAGCATTATAACACCAAGGTGTGCCCTTGAGATAAAAATGACATCAAGAGAGGGGTGTGTCTCCTTTGCTGTAAGCACATTGGAGCATTGCTAATCCAGTTTGCCCGTAGCTAAGCAAAGCTGCAGGAAAGGTGTGTGTTGAACTGGCTATAGCTTTGCTTAGCTGAGAGCACACAAGGTAACCGAGTATGCATGTGAACAGAGATTAAAATATGCTTAAACTCGGTACACGGGTTTGTGCGGTGCGCACTTGAGATGAAACAGGAAGGATATTGGAAAAAATAAGGAAATGCTGCAGCAGGGAAATTGGAGTACAAATGACTAATTAACACTTAGGAACCTACAGTGGGCCACTGACAACAGCTAACAAGGCTGCAAGCAGCTACCTGCAGAACAGGAAAGGGGAGGGCCTGTACTGCAAAGAAAATGGTAAAGTGCCACAGCAGAATAAAGCAGAATTGCATTATATCAGCTACAAGACACATTTTGCAACACATGACTGGGTTGGGAAAGTACAAAACAAGAAAGTTGGCAGGTGGATGCATGCCTGACAATGGAAGAAGATCTAGGTTTAAAAGTGAATTAAAGGGCAACAGATTAATAAGGCAGGCAAGCATAACTCCACACAACAGGCCCCACACTTGCAATATGCACTGTAAAACCCATAATTAAGATACCCTGCAGCTGGAATTGCTTATACACAGCCAATGACATCAACATCATCCATAGCACAATAGTATAAAGTGTGAAAGCACCACACGCACACTTGTGTATTCCCATACACTCTGCACCATTGGTGTATACATACGGGGAACTTTTAATATGTACATGTTAGGGGCTGCTATAGCTTTTGTCCACCAGCATGCACTGGAGAATGAAGGTGGTGTGGAGGATGATGCTGACAATCACCTCAGGCACCAGAGGAGGAGAAGAGTGTTCAGACCCAGGGTAACCTACCAGGGGCTACATGATCTGAAGATAGTAGAGCATTACAGGGTGGACAGGGACACCCTACAGCAACTTGTGGAGCTGTGCCGGCCACTCCTCAAAGCCAGAAAAAAAACAGAGGGGAACCCATCCCAGTGGATATGAAGGTATGTGTAAGCAAGGTATGTGTAAGCCTGAGAATATTAGCCACAGGTACCTTTCAAAGGCCAACTGGGGATATCATGAGGATCTCACAGGCATCCGCATTCAGTGTACTTTACCAGTTCCTGGATGCCATGTTACCACATGCCAATGAGTACATATACTTCCCCCTGAATGCAGGAGGAGTTGGCCAGCAATATGCGTCTCTTCCACCGTGTGGCAGAATACCTGGAGGGACTGGTGCAATAGACTGCATACACATACACATCAAGTCACCACCCGGTGAGCAGGCTAGGTACTACATAAACCACAAGAGATACCCCTCCATCAACTGCCAGGTTGTGTGCAATGCCCAGGGCATTATCATGAATGTGTGTGCTGACAGCCCTGGAAGCTATCACGACTCCCACATCTGACATGCCTCACAGCTGTATCAGGTATTTGCCAGGAGGAACATCCCATATGGCCACCTGGTGGGGGATGCTGGCTATGCACTGGAACCGTGGATGATGACTCCCATCAGAAATGCACACACACCCATGCACGAACTCCATAATGAGGCACACACACAAACCAGAATCATCATAGAGCATGTGTTTGGGATGCTTAAAACACGGTTCCATTGCCTGGACATATCTGGTGGAGCCTTGCCGTACTCTCCAGGCACGTGTGCCCACATCTTCATAGTATGTGCCATGCTACACAATATGATCCTGTGGAAATAGCTGCAGCAGGGACAGAATGGTGAAGGCCCTCACAGCTCACCACCATTGCCAAGGGCCCCACAGGCACAGAGGTACTCAGACCACGAACACCCTGAGCCAGCCCCAGTAGGCAGATGGAGACATGCCCAGTATGCACATGCCTTGGCAAGGAGGGAACATATAGCACACACACTGACAGTGTAGGCACCTAGGGACTGACACCTTTCTCCACCTGCACACACAGTAAAAATGGATGGCACACACACACAAGACTACCTGTAAATAGTCATGTATAGGCAGTCTACTGTGTGCATCCAACATAGGCAGCCCTCAACTATTGCACACACAACTGCTATTGGCACAAGGTAAGCCAACACCTGAACAGTAAATTAAGCTATCAGCATGTGCTGATACTGTATGTATAGGTTCGTTGGTTCATAGTTTCATAGGTAGGGACTTGGCTAACTGCCCAGGGGCATTCATAAGCCTAGCCAAAATATGTCAGCTGTTGCCACCCCATTGATTAATTAACTGCCCCTCTGTGGAGCAGAGCCAATGGTGGGATCCCTGGGGTGTATCTACTGTTCCCCATCCACTCTTCAAGGTTTCTCTTGAAGAGTGTTAGTGAGGGGCTCTGTATAATGTAATTAGGGATATTGTTCCAAAGCATAGGGAGTTTCTGTGACAGGAATCTGTCCTTCCAGCATGTTCTAGTCATTGTTGTGGCAAGGTTTAGCTCACTACAGTGTGTGGCTCACTGTGACATGGATTCCCATAGGTGGAGAATATCCATTAAGCCTGAGTTGGACATAGCTTTCTTGGCCAGCAGAGATCATCTCTGAGTAAACAAGATGCCACTGAGTAAAGCACAAGTTTATTCAGTCTGGCTGCATAGGACATATGTTTGAGGCCAGTAAACCTCTTGGTGAGGTACGTTCGTGGACCTTCCAGCTGTCAGAAGTGTCTTCTGAGGTACATCCCAAATGGATTATTATACTCTATGATGGGACTGATGAGTGACGAGTAAAGGGGCACTATAACCTCAGTATGTCTAGATGCAAACCCTTTAGTAATCAGATGGCCTACATAGAAGGATGTCCTAACTGCTTTGGAGATATGATTGTCAAAGGAGAGATCACTATCTACCTTAGTCCCCAGATCCCCTATTACCTCGTCTGTATTAAGGTGGCTGCCACTTATGTGTTAATATGTGGGTGTTTAGTTTTTCCCAGATGGAATGACTATGCAGTTTGTGGCACTTAGCTTGAGGCCATTACTTTGACACCCTGTGTCGGTCACTGTGAGGCCCTTTGAAAGATGTCTGTGTCAGATGGACTGTCAATTATGGCTCCCAGTTTGTAGTCATTGCCAAACATGGTCTGCTGTAGTCCACCTGTGTTTGCCTGTACCTCTGAGAAGTATATGCCAAACAGTAGGTGTCCCAGGACGGAGTCCTGTGGGACACCAGTTGTGACTGGTTAAGAGTTGGACCTGGAGGCTGCTAGTCTTACCATGTGGGTTCTGTGTGTAAGCCTGTTGGCAACCCATCCTGTTATGTATGGGTTCATGTACAGGCTGGTGAGTTTATCAATAATACCTGAGTGGGTAATGGTGTCAAAAGCCTTGGCGAGGTCCAGGTAGCATGTGTGAACCACCTCTCCCCTCATCTAATGCCTTGGTGACTGTCTGTAAGATTTCAAACAGATTCAGTAGGCATGATCTGCACTCAACCAAGCTGTCCTGGGTTGGGTCAATTGTTTGGAGGTTACCAATGTCTTTGTTAATGAGTGCCATGAGCATGTGCTCCATAGCTTTGCAGACCAGGCTAGTCAGGCTTATGGGGTGGTAGTTACCATGGTCAGTTGTGTTTCCACCTTGGTGGAGTGGAATAACCATTGCTATGTGCCATTGTATGGGCATGCAGCCTGTGTAGAGGCTGAGGTTGAAAAGCTTAATTAGGTGGGGGGTTAGTTCGTCTTGTAGTGTTTGCAAGATGCAGTCTGGGACACCATCTGCCTCCAATGATGCTGTGTTTTGCCATTTGAGAGGGCTATTTCCACCTGTGTGTCTCTGATGTCTGGAATACTGTACTTTTCGGGTATTGTTGTGGGCTCAAAAACTGAGAAAAAACTTTAAAAACAAATAAAACTAAAGGACTGATGTAGACAAAAATGGCTTCCTGAACACACTGAGTGAATAAATAAATTTAATGTTAAGCGCTTTTCGTATGATACAGTTAACAAACTTCTTCAGACAAAAGTTTCATCTCACACAGGTCAAGTATATACACACCCTAATTATAAGCTTAATTAATACTCATTAAAAGAAAAAGGAAAATACAGTTATTGTGAGCTCTTTAGGGGGTGAAGTTTGTACTGAATGTATCTGCAAGGATATTGGCGATATCAGTAGGATCAGTATATTTTGTGCTATATTGCACCAGCACAGTGCAAATTTGTGTGTTACCACTTAGATCCTTGACATAGCCAAAGAAGGCTTTGTAGTTTTCATTCAAATCCTTGCCTATTTTCCTGTTGAAGTTAGCCTTGAATAATTTCATGAAGGACCTAAGTTTCTTACTAATACTGGTCACAGATGTCTGCCCTCCTTGGGATTTGCTGATTTTCTGGACTACTGTCCTACTTCTGACTCCTTGAAGGCTATGGCCAAGACATCAGAGGGAAAGAGCTCAATACATTAAAGCTTTTGGATTGCTGACCGGTTGTAATTTATTATTTTTTGGTGCTTGGTAGCTGCTACTGTCCTACCTCTGTTATATAGCCTGTTTATTGTAGGGGTCCACCAGACTGGTGTCCTTGTCTTGGAGGAGCAAGTCTTGGTTTACCAGTGATGGCATGATCCATACATCCTTGTAGGTGCTTAGAGAGTGCATTTGTAAATCTTTCTGTATCTTGAGCAGTGTTTTCCCTTAGCATGGGGGCTGTGAAGCCTCCAATCTCTGTCTTTAGTAGTGTGAAGTTAGCTGTAGGAAAGGTTTTCACTGTGGTTTCTTTGGGTGGGGGAGATGGTTGGGTGTGGAAATCATCAGTGAATAGTTCATGGTCAGATCTAACCAGTGACCAGTTTACCTCTGCTGTGGGGCACCTGTCGCCCATGTTGGTGATTACCACTTCTAGTATGTTTCCACCTCTGGTTAGGGAGTTTGCCATCTGATACAGGGCATTTGAGGTGATAAATTCCAGGAAGCGCTGGGCCTGGAAGTGAGTACTCGAGTAAGTTTCCCAGTTAATGGTAGGGTAGTTGAAATCGACCAATGCCAGGGTGCTCGGTAGGACTGTCATATTTTCCACTGTTTCCAGGTAGGTGGAGTGGTGGTCTTGGGTCATGGAGGGTGATCTGTAGCAGGCCAAAGTTTGCATTGCAGTTGTGGCTGATGTTAGCTGCACATGGATGATCTCAGAGGTATAATGCTGCCCCACTAACCTGGAGGTACAGGTATCCCTGATGAATATGGATACACCCCCTCCATGTCTGTGTCAGTCCATGTTCTGTGGCTGAAATGTGTGGTATGTGTTGTAGTCCGGTAGTGCTGGTGTGCTCTCAGGAGCCTTAAAACAGGTCTCAGTTACTGTACAGATATTGACATTGACCATACTGAGGAGTGCTGTGAGTGCGTGCATTTTGTGATTACAACTTCTGGCGGTGAGTAGCATAACCCTCATTGATTTTGCTATTGTGCTGTTTATGGAGGTGGGTTTCACCTGTGAGACTTGCCTAAAAAAGGCACCATGGGGGCGCCAATAGCCTTGGCCAGTATTTGAAAGCCTAAGGCTGACACATGCAAGCTGGTATGGTATTGTTGCATGCATGTTTCTCATCTGTGCTTGTTTCTCATCTTTCCTGTAGGTAACCTACTGGTAAACAATAGAAAGCCTTAAACTGATACAAGTCTTCTAGCTTCCAATATAGGCTTTTGGAGTGATTAAGTATCAGTGTTCTGTATGTTCTTGCTGTACTTAACTGTTTTCTGACTACATGGTGAGTTTTCACTGCATATTGTGATCTGAAAGCTCTATTTATTCACATATTATTTCTGTGATGGCCTGCACTTTAGAGGTTCATAGATAGGTAGTAGGCTATCTGCCCAAGGGCATTTAGAAGCATAGTTACAGAGTGTTGGCTTTCTCCGCACCATTGATGAAGTAACTGAGCCTCTGTCAAGCATAGCCAATGAAGTGATTCCAGGCAGAGTTGCCAGAAGCTGTTGAAGACTGGGGTGGCGGAGGGTGATAGGGGCACTTAGTGATCTAAAAAGGGACATGTTAATGTGAAAAATCAGCACCATTCAATTTTTCCAACAGGTCTTGCAGCTATAAAACTGGAGAGGCCCCCCCGGCTGTATGGTTCTGGGACACATGATCCCAGGGGTGTATATTCTGTTACCCATTCACACATCAAGGTTTCTCTTGAAGTGTGTCAGTAAGGGGCTGTGCCTAATGTTGTTAGGAATTTAATTTATAGTCTCTCATTTCATTTGTTATGTTTTTATTTCAAGAGTAAGTGAAGCTCTGTGGGTTTGGGCGCCTCCGCCCTTTGCTTAGCCTAGCTTACACATAGAAATAATCTAAATAGGAAATAGGCAGAAGCAATGTTAATGTAAATAGTGTAATGGTTACAGCATTCACATTGTATCTGTGCATTTGTGGTTCAAATCCCTATAACGTCAGAGATGTTTATCATGTTAAAAAGTATACCTTAACTACAGGTTGCATATTCAGGTAGTATTCTTCAGTATAATAAACATTTGAAACACCCATGTGTGCTGGAGAGTAAAGTCAACAGAGATTGTAATGTTATGTAAGCACATAGTGAGATGTTACTTTACTGAAATGTATATATCCTGAGTAGATTGCAGATGTGGCTGTGTTTGTGCGCACAGGTCATACATTTTTAGATTTTGTTTAACCATGTTTAACTGCTGCTTTAATGTCACACAAACACTTTTAAACATGCTTACAGATGCTTAAATGAGCCTTATTCTGGAGTAAAAAACATTTTTAAAGCATCGCAGGTCTTGAACCCTGGACCATGCACACCATAGTCATGGGACTTATCACTAAGCCATCTGGGCTGAATACATGTTTCATGGTCTTTAGACTACACTTTTTACTATACCCATTCCACAGTACTGACCACAAATGAGACAGTCACTTTGTGTACATATGTACAGTACATTGTAATGTACTGTAGTTTGTGAATCAATATATACAAGTATACATATGTATAACTGTTAAAAATTAATACTAAATATATATATAACCAGCTGCCTGTCTGCCATGATTAGCCACATACCCATACACTCAGACCACCTTTTGAACTATACACATGGCTCTGGCATATTCCATGTTGTTGTGCAGGACCTGTGATGCAGTAGCCTGGACTGCATGGAAACACACATGTAGGAACTGTCATGTCTTGTAGCCCATGCAGGTATGTCCCAAGGCCTGGGTAGCATTCTGCCATTGGCCAGAATGATGCTGCAGTACAGGGACAAAAGGATTGTATGCCACAATTGTCTAATGTACTGGTGTAATTCAAAGGGTATCCACTATCTCTCTGCCTGGGATAACATGGTTGACAGACCATGATGCTTTGCCAGACAGGGCCTGCACTTGTCACCCCTGCGAATCTGGATACTAGCTAGGGCTCATGCTTTCCCTATTGTGCCTTCATCATGCAAAGTTCAAGTGAAAGTCCACTGCTGTACAGGGACAGCCAAGCCATAAACTGCGGGTCTCGCTACTCAATGATACATTTCAGAAACACAATATGGACTCACTTATGTCAATCCTTAACATGGAGAACATATCTGTGCAGTGACTGAGATATGGTTCAACACTCTGGAGAGCACCCCTGCATGGCCATGTTATAACACATTCCTCACCTCTTGGCCATTATCCTTTATTGCAACACACAGGCCACAGGTGTGTCTATATTCCTGAAGGATATATACACCCCCATGCTAGTTGCACCTGCATAACTTCAGATGCATTATGCTGAGCAACTACCTTTGTTCCAAAGTGGAATCCAAATTGCTCCTTGTGACAGATCACCCACCATGCCCCAGAATTCCCAACTGTCATATTGTGCTGTAATGGGGAATATTAGGTTTGAGACAGAAAACCATAATAATGGCTACTCTCAACTATCCCATTATGAACTGGGAAGACTTCTCATGTACCAACACCTGTGCTTAATGCATGTTGGACTTCATTAACCCCAATGACCTGGATCACCATAGTCACACAAACAGGGCTAACAGTATGCTACACATAGTCAGTCTCCAAAGCCAATGTTATGCTTCTTAAGAGCAAAGTGGTGACTGTCATGGCACCCATGCAGATGGACAATGCATGTGCAAATGCTGAATCCTACACAAATACACTTTGAGCACTCACATAAGTGCAGTGATTGTGCCATTGAAACAGAACCAAGATTCAACCAAACACAAACAGGAAGGCAAACTGGTGGTGCTCTGCCTTAAACTGTACCACAGAATGTAGTAACTGTTGCAAGAGTGAACACACATGAGTGGAGGTGATCCCTGGTCAGCCTCAGTAAGATGCAGATACACCATATAAAACCACACAAAGCTACTGTGAAACTAATCAGCCACATATTATGAGGCCAACCACAGAGCATTCTATACCTGTGTCATGAATCGTAATGGCAACAACAAGACCTGCCGAGCTTCACAGCACTATGGCATGAGAAGTACTGCACCTACATAAATAACACTTGTTCATCCAGATAGGGTCTTGGATAACCTAAACCCACTCTCACCCCCCCCCCAACATGTTCACATATTTATATATCCATGTACACTATAGAGCCCCTGTAATAACAACTATGCAGGTACAAGCTGCACTCTCTAAAGCCATACATACAGCTTGCATGGGACCTGTCAACATCCCAGGGTGTATGTTACACACATGTCAGAACAATTTGCTCTCCACATACACATCATGTTCAATCATAGCTTCATGTCAGGCTGTGTACACACTGAATGGTGCCCAGCAACAGTTATCACACCCCACAAAGGGGGAGACACCACTGATAATAGGAAATAGTGCACTACTACCATGCTGAGTCTGGTCTGTAAGGCCATGAACCTTGATCAACTTATTTGATGTAGTCAGTACAGATGTAGATGACAGTAAGGTTGATTCACACAGCATATCATGACCTTGCCAGGTCTTAGGACACCATCACCAATACTGTGTTCCAGCTACACTCAGTAAACTAGGTGTATAGTCCTATGTCACAGGATAAGTTGGCAACTGGACTGCTGGCAGAACCAACACTACAGAAGGTGTCTGACTAATACACGTACATCAAACCAGTGCCAGCTACAGTAATACAGGATTCATTCCTGGTACACCCCCTCCTTGTTATCTATACCACATAGACTAACACAGAAGTTTGCAAATGACTATGAGCTAGGAGCAATAGTTGACTCATTGAGTGCTGCGGGCAACATACAGAAGGGCCTTTGTGGGTCAGATGTGTGGTGTGTGATGTATGGTCACAATCTGACAGCTAAGTATTGCATTGTCATCCCCTATGTTAAAAACCCTGTACTCATGAACTACCACCTAGGCAGCGGTCAACATAATGGAAACTGTGTGTGTATGGGATGCACCTGGATGGTAGTCTTTCCTTTGATAGTCACTTCAACACACCAGTCAGGTAGTCGTAAGTGGCACCCCTAATAATGACAGGGTTCCATCCATGAATAGAGATCATTGTTCAGCCATACTCAATACTCAAGTGACCCATAATAGATCACATATTTCCTTTAAGGGTTATTGGCCATGTTCAGATGGCCTGCACTGGCCTTCCCAAACCCTAGCTCCACTATGTAGGATGATGCCTACCCTGAATAAAGCCATGTCCAACCCAGAGATGTTGGACATGCTACACTTACACATCCTGATTTCAAATAAACACATACTTCATGGACATCCACCTTTCTAGTACAAGGATCATAACATGCCTGACAGATCCCTGTCCCATACACTTTACATACTCCTGCCATACTATGCATCCCTGTCCAGCAAAGCTCCACATTTCCCCTCTTTGAGACATGGTGTGATGACCGCATGGCAAATATATCAGTAACCCTGTGGATCAGTTCTGTGGCACTGCTTGAACTGGCCACTGAAAGTTACCTGCCTGCTGGCTACAGCTAGGTAACCTTTCGGCCTAGGCTTATAAATGGCCCAGGGCATATAGCCTACTAGTTCACTATGACCATACATGCTATAGTTGATATCCAACCCTGCAAATACCATCAAGCTAGTAATTGTTCCATGTGTTTCACATGTGCAACACAGGTAATACATGGCAGGATGTTATACTGCTGTACAGTGCCATGTAGATGTATATGGCAAAACACATACATGCACAACTTTCTGTGAGCAAGTCTGCAGGGTAAAAGGTCATGTCCCTTAAGGCTGTGTATGACTATATATGTGACATATACACAGCATTACTGTCTCTTGCATTAATTTAACACATCCAGGCATGTGCTGAAGATAAAACACCAGTACAGGCAAACAGACATGCCCACATCAAGACAACATCCACATGGAGTATGAGCAATGTCGTCACTTGACACACACATATATGGTGATAACATCAAATCACCAGTAAGTGTCAAATGTGTGTGAGTTAAACATCAGTGGTGTTAGTGTCATGCAGATTTGTAATCATAATAAATATGATACACATGTATGTGCAGCTGTACTTCTGTACTTCTCTGTGAGTTACTGTGACCTGTCTCTAGTATTGTCTTCCAGGTATGCTGTGTGCCAGGCTGCCACCATACACCCACTTGGAGGATGAGGTCCTCATTCCATACCTCCTTGACAACCATGAAACACTCTACAGCCATGTGCTGCAGGATGCAGAGCAGCAGGATGCCCAGTGGGAGGAACTTCACAGGAGGGTAAATGATGTTGGAAGCCACAATCGCACCTATCAGCAGGTGCGCTGACACTGCACTGACCTCATTAGATGGGTGAAACAGCGTGCAAATGTAATCGCCAGGGAACAAGCTGCAACAGGTGGGGGGCCACTCACCCAGCCCCCACTCACACATACCGAGGAACTACTGGCCAACCTAGGGACACCTGCAGAACTCCATCCACAAGCTTTAGCTGGTATTGTGGAGGTGGGTGTCTCACAACCACTGAGCCGGGAGTTGCCTGGTAAGTCACTACTGCACATAGAATACAACTATATTTCATATAGTTACATGTTTTACTGTACAATATTTAACATAACATCATATGCAAGGCATGTATGCACACATGCCACATACTATAGTTTGCTACTCTATGTATGCACAGATGTGCATACTCCATAGTATAGTCTATTGTACTGGCTTATGTGCTAACATGCACATTGCACCCTGTAGCTATCACACAGGTGTGAATAATGATCTTATTGTTGTGACACTCCTATGTTGGTACCTCTGGCATTTTGCAGCGACAGCAGTCTGTTGCAGGTGAGATTGTTATTATTTATCAGGTTTGACAGGTTGATGTCATGTGCTATCTGACATGTCCATGACATTTTGTGGGCTGAATGCAACACTGGTTAACTATCTTGCAAAACATGATATCTCACATCCCAAACATACCACCCTTTGTCTGCATAACCCTGTCCTCAGTGGAGCATATGACATCTACAGGTGTATGTCATATGGGACAACACTGACATGTGAAACAGATGCCCATCACAACTATTGGACAAAACATGTTTACACATGGCCATGGAGGATGGCCAGAGACATGAAGCAACACACACAGTAGAAGGGATGTACATGTGTGTACACCCTGTTGTACATTGGCTCGACACAATACATCTATGGCATTTGTGTAATGGTGATATTACAGATGTGACACACTAAACATCATACAGGCCTGTGCACAGCTTGTGTAGGCAGGACATCAAACCACCACATAACATGTCTTGAACATCTTGAGTGTGTCACGACATGAAAGCTTTCACCTATACAGTATCCAAATACATACATGTGTTGCACAACATACACATACAACCACCACATCAGGCCACAGATGCAGTACATTCACCTTGCTGATGTCAGACATCACTGTCCTGCTTGCTCCTCATGTGTGTGAGGTACACAGATGGCATGTGGGACATGGAGTACTGTTAAGTTAGCCATGTGTGGGCATAGTTGTCAGGCATCAGCGATATGTTTGCAGATGTGCAGGGGTGTCATCTGTATACCCTTCAGTGACCTGTGTCACACATTCCACATTAGGGTTTAGTGTGTATACACCTCAGTGACGTGGGTCACATTCCACATTAGATATGTATTGTATCTGAACACAGTCATGGCTATGAACTGTGTCTGTAACTCACACTGTATAGCAATAGTGAAGCCACATGATGCCCTGCAATGGCTATGCACATCAGCTCAATATGCAGTATGTCACTGTATATCTGTAGGGTGGACTGACAACGTTGTGTCAGCTGAAGGTCCATGTTAGTATAACACGTCCCTGCATTGGGACACCATTAACTCACTGTATATTTGAAAGGACACCATTGTGTTAAACATGTATGCATGTCATTCAACACATCAGCAGAAGACATGTCATACTACATGTGCTTGGCAAGGTCATATGCCACACATCAGGCTGGTGTACTGTTAACGTGTGCTGGTCTGTGGCACCATTGCAAAGTAGGGATAGCCATGTCAAACATGTGTGTACAGCCACATGTACATTTTCTGTAGACTCAGCTCAGGGGTAAGCAGAATAATGTTGAACAGACATGCACTGCTTTGGGGGAGATATGCAAGCTAGGGCTCAGGCAAACATAGTATTCACTCAACATACCCATCTGCTCATGTCCTCCTTACACATAGGGGCAGTGGCCAACACAAAGTATCAGTGGCAGACGTACACAGCTCAGCGATGGTCTGTTAAAATGTGGGGTATGTTGCACAAAACATGGCAGTGTGGTGAACGGTGCATAGTGCATGTATTGTGTTGCAGGTTTGGGGCATAACCTACTAACACAAATGGTGCAACACAGGGATGTATGCTAACTACTACTATAATTGTGTAAAGTGCATGCCTTCTGCTATAACACATGCATGCTGTTGAGTGCAATTCAGGGATGTATGTTAACTACCACTATAATTGTCTAAGCTGAATGCCTTCTGCCATATCACATGCATGTTGCATGCCATTGGGAGCCATATCATGTGCCTCTGTCTGTGTCTGTCTGTGTCTGTGTGTGTCTGTGTATGTCTGTGTATGTCTGTGTGTCTGTGTGTCTGTCTGTGTGTCTGTCTGTGTGTCTGTACTGTGCTGTAAAACTTGTAATGTACAGTTCTTGTATGCCCCTCACAGGTGTTGATGTAGGCGCATTGCCCTACTGCTGTCCACCTGATGTTAGTGTCCCCAGAGACTCTAGTAGTGATGATGAAAGTATGATTGAGGCACAAGCAGGGTTGTCAGGGGCTGAATCTGTGCCATTGGTTGCCATTCCACCTGTACCCCCCTCATCCCCGCACACAGTTCTCATGCCTACACATACCCCATCACCAGTGGCCATAGTGGAAGGACAGTTGGCGGGTGGTAGCATGGAACAGGAATGTGGGGAGACTATGGAAGGTGTGCCTGCACACCATGATCCCAGCTAACTGACTGGTGATGTCCCACACAGGCATGTGACCAGGGCTGCTCGTAGGAGGACATTTGGCCAACATGTCCCTGCAAGACATAGCACATCAGCTGGTGTCACCAGACGCATGTTTTAGGCTGTAATAGAGGCACAGGCATGTGCTGAATGGCACAATAGAGAAGGTCTGAGACTTCAGAGGGCTGCTGTCCGTTCTTTAACTGACAACATCCAGGCAATTGCAAATGCTCACCATCATCTTGCAGATATTTTGGATAGACGATTGGGTGACATGGGGGGAGTCCTTGACTGTGGCATTTCAATCCTCGAGCGTGGAATGTCTGTGCTTGAACATCTGGTGGGAGTGAGACGTCGGGCACGTGGTAGCAGGCCAGCTACATCACCTGTTGAAGGTCTACATGAACATGCTACTTCACATGCCCACTCCCATAGTGGCAGTAGCAGCAGCAGTGCAGCTGGTGCTGTGCTGTCCACACCAGGATGCAGCAGGCCATGTGCATGTGGTCCTGGATGGTCCCAACAAGGATACGGTTCCAGTGGACATGTGTCATCAGACAGAACCCAATCTGGACCTCTGCCTCGTAGTGCCCGTGCAACCCCTGGCAGGCGCAGGTCACGTGGCCATGGCCAGACACTGTGAACTGAAAAGACTGCCCTGTACAGTCTGCAGCTGTCAATAATATCCCTGTGTAGACCAGCCACATGCCAGACCTGTGTGCATATACACACACACACACACACACACACACACACACACACACACACACACACACACACACACCAAAAACAAATGTAGGGCACCTCCACACACACCCAATGAGATAAAAGGCCCTAACCCACACACATGATGTCATCCAGTGGTGCAGCCTAGGCCTCTGGCAAACATTATCACCCTGTGCATATGAGGATGCCTGTGCCACATCCCTGTCCTCCACACCATCGGTGCAGGGACATGCTCATATAGTCTGATGCACAGGGTGAACATACTTGGTTCATAGGTTCATAGGTTGGTACTGGGCTATCTGTCTGAAGGCATATATTAACCCAGCCATGTTGTGTGGTGTTCACCGCCCCTTTAGTAGTTCCCTAGACCCTTGTACTAGCAGCTAGTACCCTTGGCCCCTATCTAGTAGTGCTGTTGGTGTGATCCCCGGTGTGAACTTTCTGTTACCCATCCACTCATCAAGGTTCCTCTTGAAGAGTGATAGTGAGGGGCTCTGTCTTATGTAGATCGGGACCCTGTTCCATAGTAAGGGAAGTCTCTGTGAAGGGAATCTATCCCTCCAGCATGTTCTATTCATTGCTGTGTTGAGGTTTATATCCCTAGAGCGTGTAGCTCGAGTAGATTTGGTTTTGTTAAGATGGAGCATGTTCAACAATTCTGGGTTGGACATGGCTCTGTACGTTAGACAGAGATCGCCTCTGAGAAAGCGGTATGCAACAGAGAACAGTCTTAGCTTTTTCAATCGTGCTGCACAGGGCAACTGTTTGAGGCCAGTAATCCTCTTGGTTAGGTACTAGGAAGACAATTGTAGATTACCATTTTTGCGTAGTGTTGACAGGCAGCAGACATACCATGTACTACAGTTTTAGAATGCATTTTGTACTTTTGACAGTATGTATCATGTGTAACAACAGTAACTGCATGCTGATCATTATGTTCTACCTTCCTCTTGCAGGTGTAATTGCATGTGCCGGGGGATGTCAGTGTTTGCAGTTACTGTCCCATATTTAAATGTAGACTTCTCACAGGTCTGTATGACTATACCTGCATGCACTTTGTAGCTTCCACATCACAGTTATAATCTTCCAAGTTTCAAACATATTTACTGATCTAATGATCCAAAAGAATGATAGCTGTGTAGTAAGCTACTGTGGCCAGACCCATCACATCCATAGTGGGTGACATCACAGGTATAGTTACCTGGAGTGGGGAGGAGGTAAAAGAGTGGTTTAGCAGATGACAAGTGTAAAGGCTAGTGGAAAAAGTGGTTTCTCATTGGGAAGCAGTAATACCCGCTCTCATGACAGGATGCAAACACACATACACACCCACACACTCAGAGATTCACAGACACAGGAACACACACTCTGACACACACACAGTTGCCAGTGTTGGGATGAGAACCCCTGCCTATGTACAGATCATCATTATAGTACTACTCAATTACAAGACATGCCACAGAGATTACACATGTACGAGTAGTCAGAATGGCCTAAGATCGAGGACATCAACAGGGATACTAGATTGCAGTGAGTGTGTGTGGGGAGGGGGGTTAATCAGTAGGCTATGTAACAACAAGCCTCACACCAGGGCGTACATGTTTACAGGCGGTTAGAATGCCCTTCTAAGATTGATGACATCAACATGGATAGTAGATTGCATTGAGTGGATGGGGGAGGGGGTCTTATCATTTCACTATGGTAAAATACAGCCTCACTCCAGGGACCAGACAGCCATACACACACACACACACACACACACACACACACACACACACACACACACACACACACACACACACACACCTATGTCACACCCATACAGACACTTGACATGTGTGAGATTCAAACCCCTGCCTATGTCTTGCTTTCTACACATCACTCTGTACAAATATCTACAACAGTGTACAGGAGAGTGAAAAACATTTAGGATGTATTCCCCACCATACATGACATATATGGACACATACACACATGCCAGTACTGTGAATCTAGTACCTGCCTAACTCATGATAGGTATTACAGAGCTACAGCACTATTGCACATGCTACAAAGTGTACTGACTCTTTCCATGGCCAACTGTGCTGATACATGCACAATATATGCACAGGGGAGGTGTTACTGTCACAGGTGTCAAGAGGTTTGCCTTCAGTGTCACCCTTACCGCACTCTACATTGTGTGTATTTCCCTTCAATTAACAAAACCATAGCTTAGCAGTTACACAGGTTATTGTAGGAATGGTTGTAACACACTTGTGAGCTGTCCACAGTAATCATTCATCTGCAAAGTAGCCCCAACACTTAGTTGTTATGTCCAAACATCTGTCCATACCTAAATTACAGTTTACTGTACTTTGAGCATACCACCATATACAGTTAGCAATGTTGAGGCTGCATTGCAACTGCATGATGTAAAAAGACAACAGTCACCTTCAAACATCAGACACTGCACACGCATGGAATCTAAACACATATCAATATATGTACACATATGCAGTCTCCATGTAAGTGGACTAGCAGGTCAAGAGGATACATTTCACACCTTCCCCACACCATGTGTTAAACCTAGCTGAGCATTACACCATAATGGATGTTGTATTCATGTACTGGTAGGACACACAACCACATTCACTGTGTAGCTAAGTGTACATTTATGCCAACAGCACATATCAGCAAGACACACACACAGCAATATTTCATGTCATGATCCCACAAACTGTTAGTTGACAGTTCCACTGTGAAGCCAGGGCACTGTAATGGTCAACAGTGAGCACATCATATTTGCCACACACACATCATATTTGCCACACACACCTCATGTGTACTGGAAGAGTGCCAGAAATGTGCTCTGTTTGAGCTAGGCATTACACTTATTCAAGCATGTGCGAGGTCTGTGGCTTATAAACATCTCACCCCAGCATCTTCTGGCTATTGTGGTAATAAGGTTAATGTCCAGACAGCACACAGCATGCATGGATTGTAATTGTTGACATGGGGTATATGTAGGAGCTGTGGGTCATACACGGCTGTACATTTCATGGACATATCACCTGTAACTACTCAGGAACATACAGAGCATAGCTGTATTTCCCTGAGTCTGTCAATACAGGCCATGTGTGTTGGTCCTACAATCTTGTTATTTGGGTATGTTTGTAGGCATTGCATTTGGTTGACATGTCTAATGACATACATGCCACATGGATTGTTGTATGACATGATAGGTGTCATGGGTGACCAGAAGAGAGGGAATATTACCTCTGTCAACATAGATATCAAACATTATGTACTGTTAGCATTCAGCAGCCATGGACCTATCTTCCATGTGCATGTGTGTAATGAATATAGCCACCTGTATGTACAAAGGACAACAACAGCTATGGTATTTTCATTTATGTTGTATGAGTGTGGGATGTACATATCCAGGGCAGGTACATCTAGGTCATATCCAACCATGAGGGTGTCGTTTACTGGTGTACAGCAACAGTCAACTGTGTTAATGCTGACAACATCCGAGGGACCCTGGTATGTGAACAACTGACATGGCTACAAACAGTGGTATTATTGCATTGCATAACACATTATGCAACTGTGTCAGTACATGGGCACTTTGCACAGTTGATGTAGGGCTAGGTACAGTCCACCAGTCAAAGGTTATTTGGTGTTGTACCATAATATTTCATACCACATTTATGGATGTGTGTTGGTAGTCTGAGGACATGGTGGTGGATATATATGAGGATACAACCTAGAATGCAACTTTTGCCACTGTCACCTGTACCTGACTCATCTGTGATGAATTATGTTGGAGTAGTGGTCTTTACTTGTGAGTAGCCTTTATGAATATGTGGACATGACCACCTGGAGTGGTCCATACCAGTGTTATAGCCCACATGTCTGGATCTGAGTTATATGGTGGTAGTGCTATTGTGCACTACAGAGCCTTCAGCCAGGTGTTGCTCACTGCACAGATGCCAGTATTCCCCATTGTAGGTTCTACATTGAGCAAATGGATTACGAAAGCCACACATCCAGCACTGGGTAGCATAAGCATCCAATGCAATTGTCTTGCAGGTGTCAAGGTGTTACTTCTGTGTTTAGGACATTTGCCTTGGAATGGCTCTATATGGGTAAATGTGACCTAGGTATTATCCACACTCCTTTGAATCATGGATGCATGTGATCTGTGACAAAGGCTTGTCTTCTTTTAGTCATGTCATCCCAGAATGACATACACTGGACAACCTCATAATTACAGCAGGACATTGGCTCATTGTTTTGGTCAAGCAGTTGCCACTCGTACCATGACATTACTGCGAGTGGCAGTATTGTGCTTGGTATCAAATGCTACATCTAAGGTGACGAACAGCAGCAGATGTTTTGTAGATGACCAATGTCAGATATACTTAGTGGAGCGTCCTGCTAATAATGACAACTAACACAGCCAGGAGAGCTCATCGTGATACCTGCACCTCAGTATCATTAGACAATGGGGCTCACATATTATGCTTCCACATGCCACTGTTCAAAGTATAATGCCACTGTCCACAACCTGATATCAATGTATGCCTTTCAGGGCAGCAATGTGTGTGAAACATGCTGTACTTTGCATCCACCTGTGTGTCCCAGTTAACCAATTGTCTGTCACTTCCACACATGCATGATTGTGTATGCTTCACATATATATGGCAGTACTTCATGTACATGTATGCATGTGTATCACAAAGCACAGACGCAGATATATCATTTACGGGCCACATACAGGTATCTAGTAGTAAACCTGTATGATGTGCATATATACTGACAGTTAAGATGTACATAGCTGTAAACCTGTGTGTTTACAATAGGAGTCCATTGCAATGTGTTCTGTACATCTACGTGTATGAACATGCACACTGTGGCCTTCTGTGGTTAGAATCGGAGTGCATCCCAAACAGCCCTGTGCTACTGAGTGTATGAGCGTACCCACTGCCACTTTGTGTAATTTGAGTCAGTGCATCCAAACAAGCCCTTTGTTTCTAAGTGTATGAGCATGCCCAGTATAACCTTGTGTAGTTGGAGTCAGAGTGCATCCCAAACGGCCTTGTGCTACTAAGTGTATGAGCATGCCCACTGTCACCTTGTGTAATTGGAGTCAATGCATCCAAACAAGTTCTGTAATTCTATGTGTGTATGAGCATGACCTCTGTAACCCTGTATAGTGATAGTAGTTGTCTATTCCACAGATGGGCATACTCCAGTTCAAGGCTTGTTGTGCTACCACTATACCTCTCAGGCCTACCTATGTCTTACCTGCAGATCATGTGTCTTGTTTGTGCATACAGGTTGTAATGGACTCCTACTTTAAACACACAGGTTACAGCTATGTACATCTTAACTGTCAGTATCCCTGTTGATGCCCTCAGTCTTAGATGAGCATTTTGACTACCTTAAAATGTGAAATCTCTGTGGCGCATCTCGTAACCGTGTAGTACTGTAATAGTGATCTGTAGATAGGTGGGAGTTCTGATCCCACCACTGACAACTGTGTGTGTCAGCAAATGTCTGAGTGTGTGTGTATTTGTGTCTGCATCCTGTCATGACAGTGGGTTTTACTGCTTTCCAAAGAGAAACCACCTTTTGCACTGGCCTTTATCCTTGTCATCTGCGAAACCATCCTTTTCACCCCTCCCCACTGCAAGTAATCAGTCCTGTGATGTCACCCAGCTCAGAAGCAGAATCAGATTAAGTGTAATTGTATGGGTTCTGTGGCACATACCCCAACTGCATACCACTCTACTAGTTACCATTACATAGGCAAGACTTGTATGCACAATACTGGCAAGTGTGTGTGTGTTTGTGTGTGTGTGACTACCCTGTAGCCAGGCATACACATGTGTTATGTCGTTTAATATGCTGCACACCATGGTAGTCATCTGTGGTGAGTGGAGTCTACAAAGTATTACATAGTTAGGAATAGAAAAGAATAGACAGTCAAGAATGACTACTGTTGGGTATGTTATTTTCCCGTGCCACTGTCGAGCAGTGACACAGAAGTGGTCCCCGGGGTGTATTTCAATACCCATCATTCCCCCACCCAAACTACACAATCCCCGGGGTATATTTCCTTAGCCATCATTCCCCACCCCAAACTCCACATACACAACAACCATCCCTTCTCTGGTGAACTGAATAAAATTTAAATGTTATAATACAAGAGCTGCCTCTGTTTTGTGTACACATCAATTCCTTTGGAACCCTTCTGTGTTACAAAGGGTGTTCAGACATGTTTATATATATATATATATATATATATATATATATATATATATATATATGGCTATAGCTGTGTCTGTGTATATACATATACATATATATATATATATATATATATATATATATATATATATGTGTGTGTGTGTGTGTGTGTGTGTATACACATCCTGTAAGTGCATATATATATTTAGTATTTAGTTATAACAGTTGTACATATGTAGACTTGTCTATGTTGTTTCACAGAGTACAGTACATTCAAGGGTACTGTACATATGTACACAAAGTGACTGTCCCATTTGTTTTCAGTACTGTGGAATACCTGTAGTAAAATGTGTATTATAAAAATGATGAAACATGCATGCAACCTAGATCGATGGCTTACTGGTAAAACCAGTGACTATGGTGTGCATGGTCCAGGGTTCAAGACCCGCAAGGGTTGTTGATAATGTCATTTAGGACTGAATAAGGCAGGTGTAAATGTGTTTTTGTGACAGTAAGCAGTGGGTACACACAGTTATAAGACATGTACAACTTGCAGTACACTTGAAATGCCCTTCTTTGGTAATCCTGCTGATGTCATTCATTGTGACATACCTTTGGGGAAGAAGTAGTTCAGTAATGTCTGTGGTGCATACTATAACTGTGTACTGCTGTAGTGTAAGATGCTAGTTAGGTAGGGGTTCATATACCAGATATGACGTGTGTGTGTGTGTGTGTGTGTGTGTGTGTGTGTGTGTGTGTGTGTGTGTGTGTGTGTGTGTGTGTGACTTGTATCCTCTGTAGTGGTGGTTGTAAGTGTGGGCAATGTGGAAGGGGGTTTGCATATATTTTATGTTGGCCATACTCTGTATCACAATGTCAACCATACAGGAATAACAGATGTACATTAGCTGTGAGGCTGGGATGCAAAGACATACCCATACATGTGACATCAAGGCCAGCTAATCACAGTTAGCAACCCCACTATTGCCCAGAGTACACATTCACCCATGTGTCATACGCACACACATGCCTGGGCAACAGCCAATATGTGGGTAATATACTGCATATTGGCCACTGATAGTAACTATGCAGTGATAGCAGTGGGCTACAGATGGCATGTCACCCTGGTCATCTGTCCAATATGCACGTATATGCACACAGTGCACCTCCACCATGTTCCCCAATGGACACCTGCACCACCTATGGTGCCTTCACATGTGACTCACAACAGACATACCATGCCTGACAACATGCTTACAACCGCTTTACAGTGCCTTAATCACTCTGTATCCATCGGCCCTTGTTCTGCCTAGCAACAAAATAAGCAACCTCTGCTAGGCTTGAACCCAGGACCATGCACACCATAGCCAAAGTGGTTTATCTCTTAGGCACCTCTGATATGCATAACCCTGCTGTATTCACAAACATATTATCCGGCCCAGTCATTCAACAGTACAGAGTATGTATTCTAACATGCAGATGTGGTGTGTGTGAAAATATATTAATGTCTACACAGATACAAATGTATGTATATATATATATATATATATATATATATATATATATATATATATATATATATATATATATATATATATAAGAGAGAGAGCAAGAGAGAGAGAGAGAGAGAGAGAGATAGATATAGATATATATATCCACATATGTGTAAGCAGATATTTATATCTATATAGGTATATACGGACATACATCTGTAGATAAGATGGGAACAAAGCAGAAACATATAGCGTGTCCTGTAACTGTGTAATGCTGTAGTGTGATATGCTAGTTTGGTAGGTGTTCTAATCCCAGACTTGCTAACTGTGTGTGTGTGTGTGTGTGTCTGTCTGCCTGAGAAGGGAACAATGCATTTTTAGAGTATGCACACTCCTTACAATTCATATACTCAACTTTGGCAAGGCTGTTGATGTCACCCACCTAAAAATACACCTCTGGGACTGTTCTAACCAAGTAATCTCTGTAGTGTGTCCTGTAACTGCGTAATGCTGTATTGTGATAAACTAACTTGGTAGGTGTTCCAAACCCAGACTTGCCAACTGTGTGTGTGTGTGTGTGTGTGTGTGTGTGTGTGTGTGTGTGTGTGTGTGTGTGTGTGTGTGTGTGTGTGTGTGTCTATCTGCCTGAGAAGGGAACAATGATTTTTAGAGTACTCACACTCCTTACAATTCATATACTCAACTTTGGCAAGGCTGCTGATGTCACCCACCTAGAAATTCACCTCTGGGAATACTGTAACCTAGTAATCTCTGTAGTGCATGGGGTAATTGTGTACTACTGGAGTGTCATTTAGAACTGTGGTAGGGTTCCATCCACAACCATGGCAGTTTTGTGTGTGTTTCAATGTCTGTGTAGGGAGCAATGCATTATAGCCTACTCACTCGCAAGACATTTACAATGCCCTACTTTGGTAATCCTGCTGATGTCATTCCTTGTCAAAAATACCTCTGGGGAGCAAGCTCCCTAGTAATCCTCATGGTCCATCCTGTAACATCTCCATGCGCTAATATGATATAGATCTTGGTCATGGGTTCTATATCTACACATGTCAATTGTGGATGCTTTGTGTGTGTCTCACTGTCTGTTTTGTGAGCAATGCATTTTGGGCTACTCACTTGCAGGAAATTTGAAATGCCCTACTTTGGTAAACCTGCTGATGTCATTCCTTGTGAAGTACACTTTTGAGGATGGGGTAGACCAGCAATTTCTGTAGCACGTGCTATAACTGCGTAATGCTGTAGTGTAATAAACTAGATAGGTAGGAATTCTATTCCAAGACATGGCAGGTGTGTGTTTGTGTGTGTTTGTCAGTCAGATCCTGTGTGGAGGTGGCTGTGAGTGTCTAACCACTGGACATGTTGAGGAGCGGGTTTTGCAGTTTTCTTATATGGTGGCCATATTATATGTCACAATGTTCACCTCATGAGGAATACAGATTTCAATCAGCCAAGAGACTGGGTTAGCAAGCCATTCCCCTACATCTGGCAAAAGGCCTGGTGAACAAAATAAGCAACCCTACTATTACCCAGAATATGGTTTGAACCCATGTGGCATACACAAACACACTTGCCTAGAAATATCCCACTATGTTGCTAGTACCCTGCACATTGCTGACAGATAGTAGGCATGGTGTGATTGCAGTCGGCTGCAGAGGGCATGGCACCCTGTCCACCAGTACAATAGGCACATAATTGTGGACAATGCGCCTTCACTATGTTCCCCACTGGACGCCTGCAACATATGTGGTGCCATCAAATGAGATCCACAAAGGACATACAGTGCCTTACTCACATGCCCTGTATGGACAGATGCCACTGACACCAGAGAATACCTGTATCATGCTATCAATGCAGGTGGATGGTGAACCTGCTGTCTATTAGCAGGTTCTGCCACACCAGGCCAGGATTGGCACATTTG
The DNA here is from genome assembly GCF_019279795.1 of Protopterus annectens. Lineage (NCBI taxonomy): Eukaryota > Metazoa > Chordata > Ceratodontiformes > Protopteridae > Protopterus > Protopterus annectens. Next base: position 1,379,835,324 of record NC_056731.1, read on the forward strand.
ATGACAACAGTCTATGTACATAACATGTTCCAGGCAAACAAGGTACACTTAAACATGTCACTGTACATTCATGTGGGACATGCACATCCCTGGCAATAACCATGTCAAGGACTATCAAACACAGACATGGCATGCATTGCAAAGCAATGGCCACACACAATAGTAACCAGGATGACAGGACGGTTAATACAATACCCATCTGTGTGGGACATTGCAGATACTGCATCCCTGAACCACACTGCAGACCATTGTCAGGTGGCCTGATGCCAAGGATTACTCCTCACCCAGCCTTGTACAGCCATCTTGCACAGCCAACCACTACACACCCATGAAGCAATGCACACATGCATGTCAGTACTGGCCCCTTGAGTCTACGTGTGGGGTATGATGTTCCCAGCGACAGTCACACCCAGTATAACTACCATGGGCATACTGACTGATGTCAGACACGTTCACATGCCCTAGCCCACAGAACCTCAGGATAGCCCCTGTGGTGCATGTAATACCTGTGCATTACTGTAGTGTGGCAAACTAAGTAGTTAGGAAGTGTATTTGTGAGCCTGCCAAAGTGTGCCAATGTGTCTGAGTCCCTTAGACAGTGTGGCTTTGTTTACAATGACATCTGTTCATGTGGACAGCCATGTGTGCTACAACTAATGTATGTCTACTATATCTCTGTTGCAGACGTCGCTCACCAGCACACATACATGTTCTTACAGCACACCAACATGTCAGCTATGTGGCACATGGAGTAACTGCATGCACTTGTAATAGTAATGGCTAATCAGTCAGCGGTTTGAACTCCTGTACTGGTAGGTGTGTGACAGAAGATGCTTAGGTTTTAATCTCCCAGCCCTTCTCTGATGTACTTTGCCTCTGTCTGTCCCACCCACACACTCTCTGGTAGATGTGGAGATGTACACCTGCTCAGCAGCAGCTTGTGTTTTGTAAGTGATGATCATGATCAGGTGATGGCCTCTGTGCCAATTGCAGTCCCTCTCTAGCTGATTGCATGTGAAGCAGCTGTGGTGACATTCCCATAGCCAATTGCATGAAAACACAGTACATTATCTAGGAACATCATGTTGGTGTTTGCCCATGACAGTTGCTGTGAGTGAAACCTGGATCTGGTGTTTGGTAAAAGCATCACAGATGAAATCAGGATATTCCTCAAACAACATACACAGTGTAAAATAGCCTAAAAACAGGAGGGTGATGTGCCAGACATGACTACATCATGTACGTGTAGCTATGCTTCATTCAGACTGCTGGCAATTTAACAGGTTGTGTGTGGTAATGGCTAGTCTGCACATTTTAATAACTGACAAGACAGTGCTCTGTTTGTGAGGAAACTGCCATCTGTAGGGTCATCTGTGGACTGGTCAGTGTGTGGAACCATTTGTTTCTTGTGTTACTCACAGAACACACATCTGTGAACTGCAGAAGCATAGTGTGAGGATTGCAGTTAGTACATGGTGACAGTGATGAGAGTTACTGCCATCGCATCCCTGATTGGACATACGTCACATGAAACAGTGACATGCCAATAATGGGCCACTGTTCATAGCTGCAGTCACAAGTCATCTACGATTTGGACAGATGTCATGCAGTATATATGCATGTGTTGTGCTCCTTCTACAAATGTATGACATCTGTTGTCTTGGGTTGATGGTAATATCTATGCATGCTGATATAAGTAATCCTGAATGCTGTTGACTATTACTAACCCTTATCTGTGTTAAAACTGCAACACCATAGGCTGTATGGGATTGGAGGTCCCGGTGGAACCACCTGTCCCACTTCAGCTGGCCATGGCACTGGGCACCGGCATGTCTGGGGTGCAGCCTTGGACTACCACCCCTGTTGGCTCTGCACCACCTTTGGGTGGAACCGCCACTGAGGATGGTCTTGCCCCTCCCCGGGAGCAGGTCCAGACAGGAACTTGTCAGCCATTGTACAGTCCAGGCCGTGGTGCATAGGGAGCTCAGTAAGGGGTTTCAAGGCCAGCTACGTAAGCTCAAGGGCAGAGTGGCACATTTAGAAGGTGAGCCTGCCCCTCCTAGACAGCTCCCAGCACAGCTACCTTTGGGGCAGTGGTGGCTGCCCATGGGTGGGGACCTCCATCCCACTGTTTTCATTTGGGGGCTCATGGGCTTCTGACTGCCAAACACCCCTCCCTGACCAAAGTGCCCCCCCATATGTGTCATGTACCGCCCCTGTATGCTGTCTTGTCTGTCTTGTCTGTCTTGTCTGTCTTGTCTGTCTTGTCTGTCATCCTACCCAACCTGTCCTCCACTAGCATACCTACTCTCCTTCCCCAACATCCCACTCTCACCTTACAAAAACAGAAACAGAAGGCCAATCTTTTCCCAGAACAACTTCTGCCCCACACATAGCTGTCCATTTCACATACGTGCCCACTGGACACATGTAACCTTTTTAATTTGCATCACAACATACTACTGTTGTCCTCAACCCTCTCTCAGGCACACGATCCTGGCATGCACATGACTCCTAAAGATCCCAGGTACACATGATGCAGACGACCCCAGTGTACAAACGACACTACCGGTCCCTCTATGGTTACCCCATTTAACTTTTTAATGATGATGATGTTGCACACAGCACCTTGCAAGAGTACTGTTCTCACATAATGATTGGACAGGAACTGTTTTGTTTATGTAAATAAAATGCTCAAAGTAATGTATTTGGGCAATGCACAAATGTTTGCGTGTATTAATGACACATGTCTGTCTGAGGGAGTCTTGATATTACATAGGACAACACCACTACATAATACAGGAGTTGCTGGTGTTTTCCTTTTCATTCTTTTTTAATGCTTTGTTGTCACATGGTATGTTCTTGATATATCTCTCTCTATATATATATATATATATCTATATCTATGTATGTATATATCTCTGGACATAAACACACATACACCTACATAATGAAATACATTTCCTATACTGTTGAATGACTGTGCTGGATATGTTTGTGATAACATCCAATGTCTGCATAGCTGCCATGTCTTAGTGGTAAATCCCATTGGCTGTGGTGTGCAGGGTCCTGGATTCGAGCCTTGCGGAGGTTGTTTATTTTGTTGCTGGGCAGAACAAGGGCCGTTGGATACAGAGTGATTAAGGCACTTTTAAGCAGTTGTGAGAGGGTGTGCGTGGGTTTGCATGATGGTAAGCAGTGTTTACTTTTGGTTACGGTTACTTACACTCAGTCACCTTCTTGATTGCTTAACCTGTGCAGGCAGTGCTTACCCCTGCACAAACAGGCTGAAACCTGCTCACTGCTGCTTAAAAGTGCTTACTCCCACTTACCCCAGCGCTAATTTCTTTAAAAGAAAAGAAAAAAGGGGTGATAGGAAAGTGGTGAAAAAGGGGCACAAAGAGGGAAAAACAGTAGGCAAGGTAACTAGGGATGTGCAGGAAGGGTGTAGGGAAGGTCCATAGCTTTCCATTTCTTCTACAGCAACGGCTGTGCATATGCAATAAATTTGGTGGTACATTTGGACACTCATAACCCTGAGAGAGGGGTGAGGACAACAATAGTATGTTGTGATGCCAATTAGAAATGTTTACATGTGTCTAGTGGACATGTGTGCACAATGGACAGCTATGTATGGGGCGTGCTTTTTTGCAGGAACAGATTGCCCTTTTTTTCTTTTATGTTTAGGTAAGAGTGGGATGTTGGGGAAGGAGAGTAGGTATGATCAGGAAGGCTAGGTTGGGTAGGATGACAGACAAGACAAACAAGACACATACAGGGGTGGTATATGACACATGTGGGGGGGGCACCTTGGATGGGGAGGGGTGTTTGGAAGTTGCAAGCCCATGAGCCCACAAATGGATACAGTGGGACTGAGGTCCCCACTCATGGGCAGTCACTATTGCACCTTTACAGCCCAGAAGGTGGCTGTGCTGGGGGCTGTGTAGGAGGAGCAGGCTCACCCTTTAGTTGTGCCACTCAGCCCTCAAGCTGGCATATGCAGTCCTGAATCTCCCTGTTGATCTCCCTATGCACCACAGGCCGGACTGTACCACGGGTGACAGGTTCCTGTCTGCTCCTGCTCCCAGGGAGAGGGCCGAGTCCCATCCCCTGCAGCAGTTCCACGCGAAGGTGGTGCAGGGCCAAAGGACGAGGAAGTCCCAGGTTGGGCCCCAGATGTGCTGGTGCCCGGTGCCATGGCCAGCTGAGGTGGGACAGGTGGGTCTGCTGGGACCGGCCTTCCCATACAAGCTATGTTGTAGCATGTTTAAGGCAGATATGGGTTAGTAATAGTCAACAGCATTCATGATTAGTTATAACAGCATGCATAGGTATTCCCATTACCCAGGCACCAGATATAAAATAGTTGCAGAGCAGGCAGAACACATGTATATATGGGTAAACAGTGGCCATTACAACAACATGCATGTTTCATTGATGGCAACAGGCCACCAATATGGGAGTATTTTAACATGGCACATGCATAGAAAAAGATGTGAGTATTTATATACCAATAGGACATATGTCACAACAAAGGTTAGGAGTGTAGTCATACCAAATGACTTGTGTAAATTGGTTATTTTTGCACATATGGTAGGGGTGAGAGAGAGAGAGAGTTCAATTAACAACTAATAAATTATTGTAGTTTTCACAACATTCGTAGTTACTGCAGAGGTCTGTCCCTTACATGTATAATTACAATACCCAATGGCATTATATTGTACAATAGTATGTTTGTAGACTAGTACGTATGGGACCTGTGTCTTACGTACAGGCTTGGCAAGATGCAGGTGCTAATGCAACATGTTTTGAGACTGCTGTTATACACTTTAGGTGAGATGCTGGGTTGACAGGTATGTTTGCATGTACATTCCCTGACTATGTACAAGTCTGACTATCAGTTATATGTCATTAACAGCTGCCTACATTTCTTGGATCATCACACTAATTTGTCAGGGGAACAGGGCAAAAGGCAGGTGATGTGGGCCATTTATCAGGACATACTGGGCAGACTGGAACAGTTGAGGGGTATGAATATGCATACCACTTTCTATTTGAGCATTCTAGCAAATTCTGTGCAGTTGTAAAGTGTATATATGCATACAGCTTTCTCTCTGAACATTCTAACAAACTGTGTGCAGATGTGTGGAATGATTATGTATACAGCTTACTAGTGCTCCTGGGATCCAAAGCCCTGCTGTGTGTGACAAAAGCATTACAGTTAAGGACACTGTACACTATGCTATCAGGCAATTGTTGTGAGGCTTTTAATGTATTTTGTCTAATATGACTGACCTGTTTGCTCTTCCAACATTGTTATACAGCACTTCATACACATTTTATCTGCATACCACAGTGTGGGTAACACTGCTTACTACAACAGTACTATTTAATACTGCAACAGTACAACAACATATGACTGCAGAGTAAACAGAAGCAATGCAGGGGTTACACTTTTATTCGCAGCATATTACAGAATTTTGTATACTGGTACAACACTTTCTGAGGCTCTTACATTTATTTGTTATGACAAGTACATGCAAGATATTTACTAACCTGCCTCACGATGCATCCTTTGCAGCCTAGCATCATAGGCTTGCTGGTTCACAGCATGCTCATCTGCAGCTGTCAGAGAAGTACAGTGATATTTAGCCATACCTATCCATAGTATACACAAGCTAGGCAGTTATTAACTACATAGTGGAAGGAGTACTTACTCAGTTCTGGGGCATTCTGCATCTGCCTTGCTTCCTGGATGCACTGTTCCAGGACATCCACCCTCCACCGCTTCAGGTCTATATGGTGGTGCCTGACCTGCTCACCAGTCCGTGGGATACCTGTGGCACTAGTGAGGTCACGGGCGAAACTGTCCCAGGCCTCCATTTTGTACTGTGAACCCTGGTACTGGCCCTGCAGAAGTCTCCTGTCATGGTGCTTTACCAGGAGCCATACCATGAATTTGGACTCCTGGATGCCCCAGCACTGCACTCTAAAGCGAGTGCCTTCTCCCACTCCAGCCATTCTGCCTGCAGGGGGATGCTACAACCAGTTATGAGCCGTATTCCCACCTCTTTGGTTTAAGTAGGGCTAGATACCCACACTTTTCCTTAATTGGCCGGTTTTGAAAAGGCTAAGCTATGGGCACACCTGCTTACTTCAGGTTGGCACTGCTTAAAGAGGTGTACCTGTGCGCGTATTGTATTGGCTTCCCTACACATTGCCTACAATTACTTAGTTGGGCTATGCTGTGGTTAGCATTGCTTATTGGTTATCTAGCATTATATTTGCCTTTTGTCAATGATGTCTTATTCATTACAGGTTATATATGTGTCTGGTATCCATGATTCATGTGTACATACACTGTATGGAGTCCTGGGGACTTCAAAACGTTATTACAGTGACACCTCAACTCTATGTTTACTACAGTACTCCAATTCACATATTTATGGTCTGTGACAGGTTATAGAACATTACACTGTACATAGATTCAGTTCACATGTTTGATTTGATTTCCCTGTGGTGAGGATTAGTTTGCTGATACCTCCTTTATATGTATTGCTATCATGCATAGTGGTTAACTACTGTGACTGTGATGTACAGGGTCCTGAGTTCTAGCCTTGCAGAGGCTGGTTATTTTGTTGCTGGCCAGAACATGAGCTGTTGGGTACAGAGTGATTAAGGCACTTTAAAGCAGTTGTAAGTGGGTGTGCGCGGGTTTGCGCGGAGCTAAGCAATGCTAATCTCCAGTTACAGTTTCTTACACTCAACCTCTACATTGCTTCACCAGTGTGGTACTCACATACTGGCAGCCAAGCAGGCTTACACCCACTTGCTCCCGCATACACACGTGCAACGGTGTGCATTTTGTTCACATCTGTCAATCGGGACAGTAGGACTGTATGCTTGTCCATTGTCAGCAGTGGCCCGGGGTATAGAGCTCTAAATTGACCCCAGCTACGTATCCCAATTAATACTGGGGTGTTCAAATTCATAGAGGGTAACAGATACAACATAGATACATTCCCCATTAATCATGCTTAGTTTACATCGAACTGTCGGTATTATCCATGCTTAGGTCAGGTTTACATGTCAGGTATGACTGTTGACAAAGGTCAGTTTAAGGTGAGGTAGGATTCCAGTTTCACAGATCTGGGTAGGTTACATGCAGGTATTTGGGGTAGGTGTAGTTATTCCATACCTGTGTGGTACAGTAGAGGCGAATAGCTACGGAGTAGGCAGGTAGGTAGTGGGGGTGGCATTGTAACTGTATAGTAGCCTGTAGGTATAACTGGATGGGGAGCAATAGGAAAGGTATGTCGGATGTTGGGATTTGTATGTGAGGCAGGACAAGAGGTGTCAGTATCACTAGTTGTAGTGGTATAGAGTGTAAAGTGGGGGGGTTGCAAGGTGGTGAGCCTGTGCTGCTCCAGGTTTGCTTGTGGTGTTCCTTCATGTGTTAGTTACATGTGTCCTGTGGGACAGCTGTGATACTACATGTGGGTTGGGGTTCCAGATACTGGCAATTTAGTGGGGGAAGAGGGTGTCTCCTACGTGTACCCGTAGACATTAATAGAAATGGAACAGGGGCTGATAGGTACATGGTGTGCATGGGGCACAAAGGGGGGGTGTTAGTAGGGGGATTATCTAGGGATGTGCAGGATGGCTGCAGGGAAGGTCCACAGCTGGCCATGTTGTCTACGACAACAGTTGTGCATATGCACTGCATTTGGTGTTTGCATCAGACACTCACAACCTTGGGTGGGGGTGAGGACTACAATAATACCTTGTGATGCCTATTACATCGGCTTACATGCCTACAGTGGGGTGCTGCGACCATGTGTTCATAGGTGTTGTGTAGTGGGTTATGCAATGACACATATGGTTATACCATACTTAGCCATGTAAACTGGACTATGCTGCGGTGGGACCCATATCGGGAATGGCTGCCCATTAGGCGTAAGCATGCCTGTCGACTGTACAGAATCTGCAGCCTGTCCAGAGTTTGCTTCATACTATTGGTGTGTTCCTCTTACAATGTGCATCTGTCTGGCAAATACCTGGGAACTGACACCATTAAATACATAAACGTAATTGGGTTTAGGACCCCACATCTTTTAGCCGAGTCATGCTAATGCATAACCTATTATTCTATCAGCTTTCTAAGGTTGTAAGTGGAATATGTGCTTTCTGTCCCTATTTGTTCCCCCAATGGTTTATGTTCTGTCCAGTGGTTTTACTCTAAGGGGTTGAGACGTATGGGCGTAAGCTCTGCCCATTTTGCAATATTACTTACATCCCCAAGGCGGTCCTAATACAACTGCGCCAGCCCACACCTGCACGCCTAGGCCCATAATTGCATACCCATAGTTCCCCCACCTGCCCCTTATCTACAGCACTCATCCTTACTGTGGGTGCAGGTGGGGTCTAACCACACCACTACACACTGCCCACTCTCCACGTGTCAGGACCCATGTCGTACATTGTGTCGACCAATGGGTCATCAGGCTTGCACAACCTTCTGGTCCATGTACGTATACAGCCTGTTTGGATAAATCATTACAGGGACTGACTCCAATGATCATTATTTTTTGGGGTGTCCCACAAGGGACATTGATGTCTTTGTTTCAAAATTAGACTTGGCAGGTCTCTCCCACTGGTAGTATCCTGCCTGTGGTCTGGGAAGCAGTGGTGTGTTTACTTGTATTGTGTATTTGTATGTTTCACCTGTCTAGGTGGAGGTGGTTGATGCTATGTGTTACACTTTTGTTGATTGGACCCCTCACCCCCATTTGCATGGCCTGTGAACATATGTAATTCGTAACTGCTGTATCATATCCTAGCTATTTACATGTGCATATTTACACACACACACACACACACACACACACACACACACACACACACACACACACACACACATATATATATATATATATATATATATATATATATATACACACACACACACATTACTATATACAGATATATCTGTATATGTATGCAAACGTATATATGTATATATTGCTGTCTATGTATATCTAACAACATATGGGTGTATTGGTGTTTGCATATGTATATATCTATATGTGGGTATGTACATGTATTCTGTCTCTGTAGGTATACATTTGTATTACGGAGAGGGAGAGGTATATCTCCATGTAGCTATGGGTAGATACACACACACGTTCCTCAACATATATACATCTACATCTGGTTATTCCGTTCTTTGCCATGTAGATTAGACTTTGCTGCAGTGGGACTCGTAGTGGGTGTGGCTGCTCGTTGGACGACATCTCTGCCCAATGAACACTTTTGCTCACATCCCTGGGGCTGTCCGTATAGACCCACATCAGCCATCACCTGCACACCTAGACCAATAACTAGCTACCCATAGTTCCCCCACCCGCACCTCCTCTACAGAACCCATCCTAACTCTGGGTGCAGGTCGGGTCTGAACACACCACTACATGCTGTCCACTCTCCACTTCACAGGACCCATGTCATACATTGTCTCGACCCATGGGTCATCAGGCTTTCCCACCCTTGTATTCCAGATATATACACACCCCGGCCAGAATGGTCATCATATCGGCTTCCTTTGGTTATATGTCAATTTTTGGGGCGTCCCTCAAGGGACACTCCTGTCTGTGTTCCAAGATTAGATTTCATGGGTGCACTCTGTACCCTCCCTGGTTGTATCCTGCCTGTGGTCTGGGGAGCAGTGGACTATTTGCATTGTTTGTGGGTTTGTGTGTATGTTTCCTCTGTCTGGCTGGGGGGGGGGGGGTCATGCTACGTGTTACATGTTTCTTGCTTGGGCCCCTCACTTCCATTGGCATAGCCTGTGAACATATGTCATTCTTGTGTGCTGTTTCCTATCATAGCTGTATATCTGTATATATCTACGCACAAACACACACACACACACATATATATATATATATATATATATATATATATATATGTCTGCAACTATATATATATATATATATATATATATATATATATATATATATATATATATATGTGTGTGTGTGTGTATGTATATATATATATATATATATATATATATATATATATATATATATGTGTGTGTGTGTATATATATATATATATATATATATATATATATATATATATATATATATATATATATATATATATATATATATATATATATATGTCTGTAACCTCCGGTTACAGTTTCTTACACTCAGTTAGCTTCTACTTTGCTTACCCCCAAGCAAACGCACTTAAACACACTTACTGGTGCTTATATATGCTTACTACTGCTTATTTATGCTTAAACCTGCTTACTAGTGCCTTATTCATTATGACACTGACACTTCACTCCAGTTCACTTTTAATTGTTATTATGCAGGTTATACAGCAGACAGATGTCAAAATATGTTCATATACAGATTACCAATGGAAAATGGTATGTGCTGCAGTGGGATTCGGAACGGGAATGTCTGTTCATTAGGTGGATGCTCTAACCACTACACTATTGCTGTGCTGCTTCATTTGCATATATACCCATATACGCATGGATCCCAGTTTCCAAGCACCCACCCCAACACTTCACTGACACAGCAGTCATCCATTCTCCAGTTGGATACATGGCGTATCCACACCACTACACAGTGGCCACTCCCTACTCCTGTGAACCCACCCCATGGGCTGACTCACTCCACGTATCCTTAGACATCCCAAACTTTTAGTCCAAAAACATTGGTGAAATGAGTGACCAATAGGACACTATTCACAATTTTTGGGTTGTCCCACCTGGGACACACATGTCTTTATTTCAAGATTAGACGCTATACTTCTTACATCATTACTCCCGTTAACAAGACACTACAATAAATTAATAACTATGACTATGTGGTAATGCACATGAGACATGAGAGCTAATAATGTATGAGTTCAGCAAAATTATATTGCAAATAGGACCGGTTTAGTGATTGGCATTGCCATAGCAGGCAGATCACAGGAATGATTCCACTATTTCATAGTGAGAAAGTCCTCAAATTTCATTTTTTGAGAACAGCACTGACTTCGGACAAAGTACACACTTCTGCATTTTTGCAGATTCATCCCTTCCCTCTTATGCACAAACTATTATTCTATCTACTGTCAAGGTTTGTAGGGGCACTTTCATGTTATTTCTGCCTGCAAAAGGAATGAATGTGTTACAGGGAATGTACATCTACATATAGATGTATGCATGTGTATATGCATATATACTTATAACGAACTTGCTGATGTCCACGAAGCGGTCCAATTAGAACCAGGCCATCCAACCCTGACACTCCTGGATCAGTAATTTCATACCCATGGTTCCTCCACCCCACCCGAGTTCGACATACATGCAATCCATCCATTCTCCAGTTGCTATCACAGCCATAACACACCTCCACACATTGCCCTCTCCCCAGCATTAGGGACCCTACACGTATGTTGTCCCAACCCATGTGTCATCAGGCTCTCCCACCATTTGGTCCTTGAACATACCTGCCCTTGCTTGTGTAATGGTTGGAAGTCCACACCGCCTAGAAATTTTTGGGTAGTCCCACCAGGGACTACCCTGTGATTGTTTGTAAAGTAGACTTAGCAGATCAACAATGTTACTCCCACTGGTAGTATCCTGCCTGTGGTGTAAGTAGCAGTGATTTGCTCACCCATGCCCAGCTTGATATGACATAAGCTGACAGCACTAAATGCTGGAGTTGCTGTTGATTTCCTACTCATTCTTTTTTTATGCTTTATTGTCACAATGTTCATTCTTCATTCATATATATATATATATATATAGATATATATATATATATATATATATATATATATATATATATATATATATATATCTGTACATACACATGCACATACATCTACATAATTATATACATTTCCTATGCTGTTGCATGACTGTGCTAGACGATATGTTTGTGATAACATCGGAGTTATGTATATCTGCCATGGCTTAGTGGTAAATAGCATAGGCTGTGGTGTGCAGGACCTGGGTTTAACATTTTCAGAGGCCATTTGTTTTGTTGCTGGCCAGAACAAGGGCCATTGGATACAAAGTGATTAAAGCACTTTTACGCAATTGTGAGCGGGTGTGTGCGTTTTTGTGTGATGGTAGGCTGTGCTATCTTCAAATTACAGTTTCTTAAATTCAGTTAGCTTCTACTATGCTTAATGTGTGTGGGCACTGCTTACACCCACGCAAACGCACTTAGATTTGCTTACTGGTACTTCTATATGTTTACTACTGCTTATTTGTGCTTACACCTGCTTACTAGTGCCTTATTCATTATGATATTATCACTTTGATTGAATGACATTAGTTAAACATTTCATGCAGTACTCCAGTTCACATTTACATGTTATTATGTAGGTTATACAGCAAAAAGATGTATAAATATGTGCATATACACATTCCACATGGAAAATGATATGTGCTATAGTGGGACTTGAACCGTGAATGCTTGTTCATTAGGCGTATGCTTTAACCACTACACTATCGACATTAACATCGATTCTGTGTGTTTTTTACTATTTGGATGATTTTGATGTGTAAGCTATGCTAAGCAGAGGGCAGCGATGTGCAAACACACTGCGCTGTGCTTCGCTTACACTTTCAATAATGAAGCAATACAAATGTAAAATAGAGACACGGAGAATCTAATTGTGAGAGTTTTAGGGACGGGGCTCAACATTCCACTACGTGCTTGTGTGTTTACTACTTTGATTTTATTTCAGTGTTTGTGGACACCCTTGTATGCTTAGCATACATTTCAGTATTCACGGACACTGAATTAATTGCTTATTATTAGAGGCAGGCTTTAATAGTAAGCATTGTAGGTTGTGCATCTGTGGGGGCATGTTTAAGCCTCCGTAGAGCACTTCCTGCACTCACAGACATTTCCTGTGCATGTCGAGGGTGTGGCAGCGCGCCCTCATAAATTTTCATATGGTGCTGCTGCAACATCTGTAAGGAGGATGCTCGGCGCAAGGCTAAAACCGTCCTTGCACTGAGCTTCATAATTCCTGGGGTAGGTCTTTACAATGACAGCTACTTCTAATATTTTGAAACTTTTTCAAAGTTTTTCAAAAACAAAATTACCATGAAACTGTTGCATTTCTTGCTATTCGTCTCATTGATTATTATTACATTGTAGTCTATCTGTGTGAAAAATCTAATATAAACCATTGTGTGCACAATATAACAACTTTATATGTCTACTTAAGACAGTCCCTAAAAAGCACTCTATACAAAATTGTTAAATGACAATAAAAATGCCTATACCATGACTAAACAATATAGAGACTATCTATCTATACATATATATTTATATATATATATATATATATATATATATATATATATATATATATATATATATACATATATATATATATATATATATATATATATATATATATATATATATATATACCTGTATATGCACAAAACATAATATCTCACAATAAATTTAAGAAACTAAGTGGATGGATGAAACCCTACACATGCACCCAATAATGGGCACAAGTGGATTCACTTCATAATCTTGAAAGACTGAAATCTCGAATTTCAGTTTTTCGAGACCATGAAATCGAATCCACACAACACTGAAAGCCCAAAACCACGAAATTTAAAACACCACACAGCACACACCAGACCACACATAAACCACAAGACCCACACCACAAAATAAACAAAAAAAACAACACACATCCACAAACATACATCACAAATAAGCAGGGGGACAAGCACCCTTGCACCCCCTATGTGGGGGGCTGCTCCCCCAACACCCCCCTACGTATATATATATACTAACTCCGAGATCGCACAAACAGCAAAGAAAAGCAAACTCATACACATTCTACAGTCCCTCACACACACATCACACATATCAGCACACTCACATACACTCAAACTCTCACCCAAAACCCTTACAAAACTCATTTATTTGACATTACACCTAAATCCGCACACGGCACTGCACACCATCCACATACAACCCCGGACATTACGTAGTATAAAGCCATAACCGCAAATTCTTGATATTCAAATTCACGATTATGTACTTTCACTATTACAAAACTTCGACTTTATAGTCTTGAGATACAGAAATTCAACATTTCAGCATTGCAAGATTATAAAGTGCTTCTGCACAAGTACATAACCCTAACTATAAATGACCAAAACAAACACACCTACAAAGTAAACCATCAAAACTAAAACTTAGAAAATAAAATAAAAAATATATAAAATATATATTGAACATGTGCACATATGTAAAACACAATGTACAACTATCTGTGTAAATGTCTGCTTTTCAGTGCCGGCTTAATGGGCGCTGATCCATTTAACCCTTTAATCAATGAGACAAATACCAAGAAATGCAACAGTTTCATGGTAATTTTGTTTTGGAAAAAGTTTGAAAAAGTCTCAAAATATTGGAAGTAGCTGTCATTGCAAAGACCTTGTGTCTTGTGCATGCATATATATGCATACATGTTTAAAGTGCAGTTAGTTTTATTCTTATTAGGCAGATCCATACAGATTGTTTTCCAGGGAATGTTTTATGCAGATCCATAGAGTTGTTATATTGTGCACAATATAGTTTATATTGATTTTTATTCATTTTTATATATAATTGTGAGGTTTTTATGTTAAGAAGTTGTGTTGCATTTAACATTATTTCCTTTACATGCTGTATTTAGTATTATGATGAGATGTAGAGCAGTGGATTCTGTCCCTTAGAGGTGATTGTTCCTTTAAGGAGTTTCTGTGCTGCTGATAGGCTACATTGTAACTATGAATGAGATGAGCAGTGGGATTTGCAACAGTTTCATTGGTGATCATGTATTTTGAAAAAGTTACAAATAGATGGTATTGCAAATATGTAGAGTTTGGTCTGGTTTGAACATCTGTGGTGGTGCAGCGGTAGCATTGTTGCCTCACAGCAAGAGGTTCTCCTGTTCGATTCTTGGCTGGAGTGCAGGGAGTGCCTTCTGTGTGGAGTCTGCATGTCCTCCCCACGGTTGGGTGGGCATTCGAAAGACATGTGTAAATGGGTGTGCCTTTGTTGAATGTTGAGCTGGCACCTTGGCATTTGTGAAAATCTACTGCCAATCATTAGCAGACCAGAGTTCTGCCGTGGCGACCCCTAACCGGGAAAAGCTGAAAAACAAATGAGTTTGGTCTGAAGAAGTAACTGTTTTTATAACTCTGCTTATTTTATGAAGTTATTTACCATTTATTAAAGTGTTTTTGAGTTTTATATCCTGGCCATGTGTCAGTACATGTGAAGCTTTTTGTTTTCACTTCGAAAAAGTGTTCCATTTATTTACCCTTTATAGCATTCTAATTGGAGACAGTGAGTGCAGTTTTCGTCTCTACTCAGGCTGGACTAGCATTCTACTTAATCTTACATGAAACACATGAGATAAGATGCAGCACTAAACGCAAGAGTTTGCATTTTAAATCTCATCAGCTTATTCCTCCAAATATTACTATTTTTGTATCATTACATCAATTCATAGGGATAAGGATGGTAAATACTAGTTTGGTGAGACATGATCATTTATATAATGGGTGTTATTTGAGTGTAATGTCTTATTTTAATACTTTATTAAAAATAATTAAACATTTATAGATGAGTGGAATTTAGTGTGTAGGTTTACAGTTTGCAAATGTTATAGTTTTTCAAAAAAAACTTAATACCTCTAACAGTTGAAGCATACATGGCTTCACAGCATCTTAGAATCAAAAAAACTACAAGGCAAGTATGTATGAAGACCATGAGTGCTCTGCCAAATCCATTCTCCTAAAGATGTATACCACACTTCCTGGAAAGATAAACATGTCAGGCCAGGGATGAAGCTGTGGGTATCCATCCACTCACCAAGGTTAGTCTTGAAAGAGACAAAGGTGTCACTCTGCTTAACATGCAGGGAAAGTTTAGTTAAGAGATGAGGCAAACACTGGGTTATGAAACTATCCATCCAGTATGTTTTATATGTTGGTGAAGGTTCAAATTCTTGATTTCGGTGCTGGTGTAGCCATTCATTCTTTGAAGGTATGAGAAATCATTAGGATGAGGTCTTTGATGGCATGGAATGCAAGGCATAGATCTTCTTGCAGGACTCTCGAAAGAGATAAGGTATAGAGACAGGGCTTCAAGTCCGTCTTAATAGCTGTTTTTTTAGGCCAATAATCTTTCTGTTATGAGCCCTTGGGGCCTTACTAGCTGCGTATATCTGAATAGGTAGATACTGGAAGGGGAATTGTATTCAGTAATTGGTCTAATTAGGAAGAACCTCAGGGGCAATAACATACTTTGACCTAAATAAGATACCTTTAGAAATCAGCTTTACTAAATGGAAGGACTTCCTTACCATGGTTGCAACATTGTGATCTAATGTGAGGGAATTGTCTGTTAACCTAGATGCCAAGATCCATAGCTACTGTGTCCATGTGTAGTGGATTACTAGCTATGTTGTAAGTTGTATATATGTGGAGGTGTTTCCCAAATGTGACAATGCTGTGCTGCACTGTTTTTGCATATACTTTTAGCTCTTTCTCTGTGCACCATTGACAGGGACTAATTCATGCTGAAGCACTTCTGTATGAGTGGGGAAACAGACAAAGACACCCAGCTTGCAGTCATCAGCAAACTTGGCTAGCCAAAGTCCAGGGATTCTAGTATGGAAGTCAGAACATTATATACCAGAAAGGAGGTGTG
>NC_056731.1:1379857080-1379862080 GCF_019279795.1 Protopterus annectens
GGTGCAATTTCTAACTGTGCACTGTAATGATTCACTTTTTAAGGACATTGCTGTCATCTTCGAGCTGGTGCAACCTCAGAGTTAGTATATATAAGTTTGGGGGGTGTGGAGGGGCTTGCTCAACTGCAAAAAAAAAACAGGAAAAAAAAGGAGTTTTTCACCTTTTTGGGCACTTTTTTCATTATGTTGAAGTATCAGAGTTCAAGAAGTCAATATTTCATAGTAGAACATGGCCATAGCAGCAAAACTGAGGAGCTCAATATAAATAAAAAATCTGAGGCATGTAAACCTCTTTCTCTAAATTGTTATGACAACTCTTATGTATAGTATTTGGTCAAGCAGCTCAAATATAAAGGCAAAACAACATAATTAAACTTCATAGTGGTTTTCATCACCTTTATCAGCCATTCCTTCACACTAAACAACAAATTCTGAACATGCTGGACACTTTCCAAATGCAATGAACAGCTTCCAGTTGTGTCGCCCAATATTTAACTTCATGGAACTGATAGGAATCATGCTCAACTATACATTATAAAAGATTTCGCATTCTAACCAGGTAAACTTCTTTCTGTGCAATTCAGTTTAGGAAATGCATGCAAAAAGAAGTCTAGAACTTCCATTAACTTCAAATGGGAAATTGACATTTACTAAATAAAGACCACAATAAATAAATAAATGGCTTTTTAAACAGCAACCAAAATATGAAAAAAACAAACCTTAAAATCAAAATGTAGCCCAAAGATGAACCTTACATTATTGTGAATGGTATGACATGTTTAACATTACATCAATTTTTGACTGATGATCACAAGTGCATGTAAGTGGAATGTCAGCTTCATTTTTGCTGTTGATCATAATCCTTTTTTTTAGATAGGACCACTGGGCACATTTTCTTTGAGGAGTGACCCAGAAGCAATATCTGGTTGTGACTTGCTCAAGGTCACACAGGAGGCAAATGAGGGCAGAAGAAATCAAGCCCTGTACCAGAGGAATTACAGCTCACAACCTTAACCTTTGCATCAACTGCTAGACAAATGGTGAGAAAACACAGGTTATAGAAGGCCCAACAACAACAAAGCAAATTATTTCCTTATTATTTCCCTGCTGCAGTGGAGTCCTTTAAGAAAAAGGAGAAAAAAACTCACAAATAACTGGAGTGAGCACTTGCCTAGTCATGTTCTGTAGTCCTGATGGCACTACCTTCCCTCCACTTTTCTAGGATCCAGCTGCCTATGTCCTTCATCAGAAAACACCACTGTTCTTGTCAGTTATGTTTTGTGACTGTGATGCCAGGATAGGGACACTGAATTTATGCTATGTGTGTATTTTTTTCTACTTTCTTAATTCAGTTTGTAACACATTTTAAGACATATATTTAAGCTGTGCAAAATCTGCAACAAAAACAGCAGTGCAAAATTGCATTTATCAGATGTCTTAACAGTGACAAGAGAATTGTACAAGTTATTTTATGCAATATGGAGTAAACATATGTTTAAAGCCTTAAGATTTCATCCTGCAGGAAAATGCATTAATTGTATGAGTTGTTTCTGAATTAATTGTTTGCCTGTAATAGCATAGGATGTTGTAAATGGTACAGTCATGAAATTCTTGCGCTTAGGATTGTAAGAAGGCCAGGCAATAACAACCAAATGGGAAATTTTCTTAGCCATTCTACTGTGTTTAGTTTATGTAAGAAAAACTGATAGCAATTACTTCTGGTTCCTGAAAAAAAAAGATAAAATGCTAAAATATTTACAATGAGCTGAAAGAGCATAAAGTCAGTATTGTAAAACTTTGTTGTCTCCACATCTGTGCAAGTCGCTGTCTTCGTTTGCCTGTATTGTATTCTAGTAATTTAGGAGTTAGGCTTATGTATACTTAAAGATAGACCAAGTCAGGGTACTTATGTAGCTTAGAGTTATTCTTTTAAGTACTTAATCTGTGCAAATTAGTTATTTAATTCTCTGTTCATTGTGCAAATATATTTACCTCTACATGATTAACTTGAATCAGTATTGTCTAATTTCTTCATTTTCTAATTAAAGATTTTATTTGTTTATTTATTTGCTTTTAAAATCCTCTGGCTAGCACTTATTTATATATTATTTGCTATTTCAGAAAAGGGGTTACTTAACTTTACAGGTTGTCAAGTTGCTTGTATGTGTAATGGCCAGATCACTCTGCACATTACCATTTGTGTTTTTATAATTATTATTATTATTATTATTATTATTATTCAAGAGAGTCATGTATGGTTGCTGGCTGGTCCCCAGCCATTTCTAGGGGGATGTCAGTTTTACCTTGCCAGGATGAAAGCTATGAGGTATTAAAGAATTCTACCAACCTTCCATAGAACTGTGTGTGTGTGTGTGTGTGTGTGTGTGTGTGTGTGTGTGTGTGTGTGTGTGTGTGTGTGTGTGCGTGTGTGTGTGCGTGTGTGTGTGTGTGTGTGTGTGTGTGTGTGTGTGTGTGTGTGCGTGTGTGTGTGTAAGTTGTTGTTGTTGTGACTTTCGGCTTTTCCCGGTTAGGGGTCGCCACAGCAGAACTCCGGTCCGCTAATGATTGACAGTTGATTTTTACATACCGAGTTGCCAGCCCTGATGCACAACCTTCAACGAAGGCACGCCCATTCACGCATGTCTCCACGCAGAAGACGCTCTAACTGAGAGTCGAACCGGACAGCGTCTTACTGTGAGGTGACAACGCTACCGCAGCACCACCACCGATTTGAAATGCAGTTACCATGGATAGGCGGCATTGAAGACACTGTTGTTCACAGACAGAGTGATAAGAAAGATGCCTGGTTTACTAGACCAAAAACCCAGCTTTGTAAGTGGTCAATGTGTAGCTTTAGTCTGGGTATAGATGCTAGAATACCATACCCATAGCAGCAGTGCGTAATCATTGATCTTGAGGCTAGGTTGTAATTGGTGAATTGGTCAGTGAATCAAGTCTGTGTGCATCTTCTCTAGCTTAATCTTTTAGGTATCAGTGATATGACTCAAGAAACCATCAGACCTATGTGTGGGAAGTGCCATCAGTGCCAAACTTGTTGCTTCATTTGGTGACAGTGTTGGGGTTGTAATTCGTCTTACTTAGTCTTTAAGGCAGCTCCGTCACAAAAAGTGTGTGTACCTTTACAGCCAAAAAAGTAAAATATAGAGTTTTAATTTTATGCATTTTATTTTTAGTTAGAATTAGTTTTAGGAAGACTGACAGAAATTAGATCCTCTGGTAATTATGTTATGTCAGTGTCAAAGCTGATGATGTAGTGTTAATTGAAAGGAATCCCACGTGTCAGCATGTCTAAGGAAGGAATGATGTTATAGTTTTGTATGCAGTTGGAACACAGATCATTAACCCTTTAGGTTGCCAAGCAGGTACTATAGGTGCATTGAAGGCAGACAAAGGCAAATCTAATCCATCTCTGAGAGACCTCAAAATCTTGCTGGAATTACAGGGACTGACCCTGGAGATAAAGTATCTGGAACTTGAAGCAGCTGAAAAAATGCAATAGCTGGAGGTGCAAAGAAAGAGGTAGCAAGATGAGAAGAGATAACAGCAGTACCAGCAGGAGTAAGAAATGATCGTCCTTTGCCAGGGAGCATGTTAGTCGTAGGCAGGGGGAAAGCTGAATGCTAGACACCCAGGTCAGTGCAAAATGTTTCACATAGTATAAAGACAGGGTGATTTTGATATTTTATATGGGGATCTGAAGAGTATTTAATCAAAACTAGGTTGACCAAGAACAGTGAGTAAAGTTTATAACTCCCTTGCCCATGGTTAAAGCAAGACATGCAGTTTCTAAACCTAGTTATATTTATTGTTTAAATTATGTTAACGTTATTAATGGTACTTGTATGTTTTGATCTGACTCAAGAAGCATATATAAAAAGAAATTCCGAGAGAAAGGAAGAAAAGCAAATGACAACGTGTGTAACCGTATTGCAAAAATCAGATCAACAATTACATTCATAAGTGGATGAGTGGGCATAAGCTCACCACATATTTAATGCTTGCAGATTTTTTGTTAAGAGAACATGCCCTTAGTACCTTGCCTGAAGACATGAGGATTTAGTTTACAGAAAGGAAGTGTAACACTGTTGAGGAAATAAAGAAAAAGGGGGATAGCTATCTAAGAACCAAAAAAGGGAAAAACCTCCAAGATATTCAACATCCCAGAACACAAGGTAATTCAAAACCCATAAACCAATCAAATAAACACCTCCATATTCAGGACTTCATCAGAGATTATTTTATCTTTTGAACTATCTCCACATGTTTACTGAGTCAGGAATGAGGAACAAAGGTCTCAATGAGAATCAAACAAAACAAGCACTGTCAGAGTAGTGGGTTGTCTGGCATCAACAGCAGTACCAAACTACCACAAGTGTCAGAATCCTGTCCTGGTGGAGACAAAAGAAACCACTGCCAGGGGGAACGCCTCAGACATAATAAGTGTCAAGTCAGCATTAGTCAAAATGGAGCAATATTTTCCGGGTTAGTACATTCCAGTTAAGGCCTTAGGACAGACACCTTTTCAGATACTTTCAGATAGAATTGATCCAGATTGGAAAGAGGGCATGTGAGCAAGCAGATTGCTGTGTTTGAGGATATCACTGCAAATGTCCTAATAGGAAATGACTTTAACAGTACAGTACAACTTGTGCATCTGGTTGCACAAATCCAGGTATGTAGGCATGCATATGGAGATGGCAGTAGAGGGGGAAAACCATCTGGGTCCCATACCTTCATCTGGGGCTTGTGATATTGCTATTTAAATAAAGAGCTAGTCAGTAACAATGAGGTAGGAACTAAACCACACCATTTGAAAGGCACTGGGCTTCCCATGGAAGGGGATTACCTTAAAGAGACAGGTAGCTGGTAGTAGTCAGGCTGAATCTGAAACACCACTATCAGAACATACCAGACTTCCTTGGAAAGGGAAGCAGGGGAGGCTCACAAAGAAGGATTTCAGACAGGTCAACTTCTCAAAC
>NC_056731.1:1379867080-1379992080 GCF_019279795.1 Protopterus annectens
CTCATTACTGAAAGCTCTAACAAGCACTTTGCTGCAATAATCGCTACCAGCAGCCTATGCATCGCATAGGCATGGGCACACCCCCTCATTCATTCCCCTCATCCACATATACACATTCAAATGCACACACACACACACACACACACACACACACACACACACACACACACACACACACACACACACAAACACACACACACACACACACACACCTTTAGGTATACACACACTTCCCCTACTTAACCCCTTACTACTACTGTGACCACCCAGACCCACAGAAACACACACATTTACATACCTCTGCATGCACTCACACACAATCACACACACACACACACACACACACACACACACACACACACACACACACACACACACATACACACACACACACACACACACACACACACACACACACACACACACACACACGCTAGTCAGGTGATAGTATTTTATGAAGTATTATTTCTGGGTAGAAACTGTAAATGGTATCTGAGATCTAAGAAAAATTACATTAAAAATGCTCTTAGAATTTGAATGCTGATCAAAATGAAAGAGAGAATACAGTCTGCCGTGAAAGGAAATACTGAAAGCCCAGCTAATATGGAATTTTGTAAATAATTAGATGTCATTTGTGAATATCAACATGATTTATATAAAAGTGTGACAAAGAGAGATACTGCCAGCACAGCTGTCTGGAATTTTGTAAATGGTTATATGTCATTTGCGAATGTCAACATGATTCATAAAAGATACTTGTGTTACAAATGTACTAGAACTGTATGTCAGGTGTATATCAAACTGCTGGTACAGATGTGTGTTGAAAAGGGTTTGTAAAGTACTGAGCTTAAAGATGTATCCACAGTGTACCCTGCTGGAAGGGAACAGAAATGTACATACACTATTGTAACGGTTTGAATGTATATGTTTTAATAGTGGAAACTGGAACACAAGAGGTTAACTTCAGAAAAAGAGCTGAAATGAAATTATTTAATGGCAGCAAGGAGACACAATGTCTAAATCTAGAAGCTTTTTGCATTGTCTTGCAGGTGTTTTATTGTTTTATGACTTCTAGCATGTACCAAGATTTGAGAAAAAGAACTTGTATATGTATTTTCACAGGTAGACGCTAAATCCTACCAGCTGGATCAGTGCATGTTTTTCACCTGGGATAGAGTCAGATGACAAGAAATTATGTCATTCTGCAAGCTATCCCAGCAAGTAATACTTGAGATATTAATTTTGGAAGTCTCTTAGTGATAGACGGTATTCTGTATTTTGTCTTTGACCTGTCAACATCAAGATCCACTCACCACATCTGCCTCTGAAGTACAGTATAATTCTTTTAGATATAGTCAGGAATATAGCAAAGCTTAACTTAGATATTTTTCTTTATTTATTTGAGACTGTCCTGCAGTGTTGTTTTAAATATTTCCTGTGATTTTGAACTCTGATATCATTGTACATATATATTTAATATTGTCTTGTTATTTTATTATTCATTATTAATGTATTCAAACATTTCAATGAGGCTAAACTTTGTGAGACATATTAAAGTTCTGAGAGCACATGCATATTTATTTGGTGACACTGAATCGGCCACTCCTAATAGCCTTGCTCACGGTCAAAGTACCATTTGTTTTGATAGTAACATTGCACAGTAAGATTGGACACCCTTTGTTAACGGCCTTAAAGTAGCTGATAAAGAGCTGGCTGGTGGCAGGAATAACTACCTTATAGTCTGGGCAGAAGGGGGCATAGCTAGTAAACCTGTACCAGCCTGCCTCACATCTGTGTTTGTGTAAAACAAAGCTTCAAGGGTGTGTGTCAGCTACTGGGGCAGGGACATGAAGCACTGGTTGGACAGAGAGGGTGCTGGATGTCTTGGCTTGGCCACTCAGCTGAGATCTCAACTGTATAGCTCTGCCAGTGGGGAGTCTTACTTGGGATCTGGAGAAAGAGGAAGAAACCAGCCCCGGACTGACTGTAATCTCTGTGTGCTCTTAAGGGAAATTACACTTGATGCAGAAAGCTGTATCTGGAAATACTGTGTGTGTACTTGTCATCTTCCCAAATGTGTGTCCTCCACTGGTGCTAGTGGTGAGGATTGAGGTTCCTTGATTACTGTTGCCAGTAATGGGGCATCACATATATTGGTTGGCAGTGGTGGGATATCCACATATTGGGAGTCAGTGGTGTGGATATTGAATTCCTGTAGCCTGTAAACAGTGGTCACTAAGGAAGGTGCTTGTACTCTCATTCAGCCACACAGTGAACATTCAGAGTTTCACATCACAATAGTTTTATTTATTTATTTTTGTTAGCTTAGTTAGTCGGGGAGAGCAGGCAAGGATGTCAGCAGAGGAGAATGGCAAGATGACAAGAAGCCAGTAGGCTGGGATGTGCCAGGCCAACCTGACTAAAGTAGAAATGATTGCAGCCATAGTCACAGCTGCATCACAGACCACCAACCAGGAGGGCAACCAGACTGGCCTTGGGGAAATAGAGCTCTCAGAAAATGGACAGTTCAACCTTTCTACAGAGGACTTAAAAATCTGTCTGGAGTTAAAGAGACTTGAACTGGAGGTCAAATGGTTAGAACTAGAATCAGCATGGAGACTGTGATGTTTGGAGGCTGAAGAAAAGAAGAAACAGATGGCATTAGAATCAGCAGAGAGACCGTGACATCTGGAAGCTGAAGAGAATGAGAGGCTGAGGCAACATGAAAAGGAGATGCTGACTCTTCTCCAGGGTCATGGAGGTAATGGGGAAGGGAGTAATCGAACCCTGGAAGCAACAAAGGTCAGCAAATTTCTTCCACAATTTACACAGGGTGATAATTTTGATGTTTTTATTCATATGTTTGAAAAGGTGTATACACAGTATAATGTTGACCAAGGGTTGTGGGTATAGTCCCTGACTACCTTATTCCATGGTAACGCTGTAACTGCTATTTCTAAATTTTCTGATACTGATTGCTTAAATTATAATACTGTTAAAAACTGTTTATTTGAGTGTTTTAATTTAACACCTGATACTTACAGGATAAAGTTTTGTGAGCACACTTGCAAGGCATATGAAATTATGTGTGAATATATTTCTGAGTAACACACTTATTTTCATAGATGGGTGTCTGGTCACCGCCTTTGAAGGGATGGCAGACCTTTTGGTGAGGGAACAATCCCTTAGCACTTTGCCTGAGGACATGAGAATCTGGTTTGCAGATACAGAATGTAACACAGCAGATGAATTGGGGAAAATGGAGATCTATACTTAGCAAGCAGGGCATCACTGCACAGGAAAGGGATACCCAGTGCTGCTCATGTGTCTAAGAGAACTCATGGTGGGCAGTCTAAACTGCCCCAACAGAGTCTGCCTGTAGCAGGGGAAATCACTAGTTCAGGTACACAGCCAGTACCAAGGGTTAAACATTTTAAATGCAACCAGTGGGGGCATGAAGCTTATAGATGTCCATGGAGGCAAGATGGGGAACAAAAGGTGGGAGAGACAGTAAGTGGGAAGGACAGAATGTCAGCAGTAAATTGTCTGGAGATAACAAGGGTACCAAACTACCACAAGAGGTTATAGCCTATCTTAGTAGATGGGAAACAGGCCACTGCTAAGACAGACACAGACTTTGACCTAACCATTGTGAAACCTGCAATGGTTAAAGAAGAGCAGTACTTGCTTGGGCAATCTACTCCATTCAGAGCTTTAGTTGGGATCCCATTCCAAATACCTTTGGCTAGGGTTCGCCTTAACTGGGAGGATGGAAAAGGAAGCAAGCAAGTAGATGTGTTTGAGGATTTCCTTGCAGATGTCCTGGTAGGAAATTATTTTGATAATGCAGTACCTTGTATGCATGCAGTTACATGCAGTCAGGCTTGGAGACAAGCATGTGGGTCTGGTAGCCTGGAGGGTGGACCCAGACAAGACTGCACACTTCAAGCCAGGACTGGTGAGGTGGTTACTTCAGGGAAGGAGCTACCCTGTAGCAGTGAGACTGAAGGTGAGCCACAGATGATTGTGGGTACTGATGTTCCCTTGGACAGAGTAACTGCAAGGGCAGAGGTGAGTAGTAGTACCCAGGGTGACAGTGAGGCACTGCTGTCAGAGAATACCATACTTCCTGTGGAAGGGGTGCTGGCAAGAGTTACAAAGAGAGAGATGAGACAGGTTCAGCTTTCAGATCCTACATTATATGGCCTGAGGGAGGTAGCTAGTAAGGCACCTGATTCTCAAGGAAAGGGGGAATCTCTATACTGGGACAAAGGATTGCTGTATAGAGAGTGGACTCCTGAGGGAGGTCTAGAGGGTGAGAGAATACAGCAGTTGGTAGTGCCCAGAGCCTACTGTCTGGCACCTCTAGCCATAGCCCATGACATTCCCTTTGCAGGTCATATGGTAATAAAGCATACAAAGAGATGTCTTACACAGAACTTTTATTGACCTGGGATTTCCAGGGATGTAACAGTGTACTGCAGGACCTGTGAGCAGTGCCAAAAAGTAGGCAAGGCAGGAGACAAGGTCAAGGCTCCTTTGATGCCTTTGCCTGTGATTCAGGAGCAATTTCAGAGGGTAACTATGGATATTGTGGGGCGTCTGTGTACCCCAAGTTCCACAGGGAGGAAGTATATTTTAGTGGTAGTAGATTATACTACCAGATATTCTGAGGCAGTGGCTCTTTCCTCCTTTGAAGCAGAAAAGGTGGCAAATACTTTGTTAGAGATTTTCAGCAGGGTAGGTTTCCCAAACGAAATACTGACTGACAGAGGTGCCAATTTCATGTCGCACCTGATGGCTTGTCTGTAGAAGCACTGTGGGGGTGAAGCACCTAAAGACCACCCCCTACCATCCCCAGACTAATGGTCTTGCTGAGAGGTTAAACTCTACATTAAAGACCCTGCTACAGGCATTTGCAGACCAATTTAAGAGGGAGTGGGACAAATATTTGCCCCATCTGTTGCTTGCTTACCAAGAGGTATCCAGGAATCCACAGGTTTTTCACTCTTTAAGTTGCTGTATGGGCATAGGGTGAAGGGACCTCTAGATCTGATTTGTGATGAGTGGGAGGGTGAGTGTGAATCCCACAAGGAGTCTGTTGTGACAGAGGTCCTAAATATCAGGACAAGGCTCAGGGAACTCATGGGCTTGGCCCAGGAGAACCTAGAAGAAGCCCAACAGCAGACAAAGGTCTGGTATGACAGGAATGCTTGAGCTAGACAGTATGCTGTGGGGAAGCAGGTTATGGTTCTCATTCCTGTCAGACACAACAAGCTGTAGGCAGCTTGGGGGGACCCTTCAAGGTAGTGAGGAAGGTCAGTGATGTTAACTACATGGTAGAACTGCTAAGCAGGAGGCAGGAACAAAATGTACCGTGTTAACATGATGAAACCTTACCATTATAGAGAATCCCTTGTGCTGAGTGTCTGCAGTGGATGGCAGGAGGAGTCTGAGGGGGATCTGGTGAATGGTCTCCTTAGTGAGGCTGAGACTGACACCTCAGTGGAAGGGGTAACAATGTCCCAGCAGCTATCTCCTACCCAGGTTTGAGAAATCCGAGCAGTGTTACATGAGTTTGGGGACATGTCCACTGGGAAACCAGGATGCACCCACCTAGTACAGCACATGTGGATACAGGACCCCAAAGGCCTATTAAGCAGGCCCCCTATGGTGCCTGAGAGGGTCAAACAGACTCTGAGGGAGGAGATACAGGAAATGTTGGAACTAGGGGTAATCCATGAGTCCTGCAGCTCCTGGTTCTCCCCAGTGGTGTTGGTACCAAAGAAGGATGGCAGCACCAAATTCTGTGTGGACAACAAGAAATTAAATAGTCATATAGAGTCAGATGCTTACCGCATGCCTAGGACAGATTAAATCTTAGAGCAGCTGGGTGGGGCCAAGTATCTTACCATACTTGGTCTTACCAAGGGTTACTGGCAGGTGCCCTTGACTCCCAGCGCTACAAAGAGGTCAGCCTTTGTGACTCCTTTTGGCTTGTATAAGTTCACAAAGATGCCCTTTGGGATGAAAAATGCCCCAGTAACTTTCTAGAGGCTGGTAGATCATATCCTAGCAGGAGCAGGAGATTTTGCACTTGCTTACCTGGATGATATTGCCATCTACAGCCATTCCTGGAAACAGCATCTTCAGCATGTCAGGGAGGTGATGGACAGACGACAGAGGGCAGGGTTGACCATTAAGCCAAGTAAATGTCAGTTGGGTATGGCAGAAGTCTCCTATCTGGGACATAGAGTAGGGAGTGGTAAGATCAGGCCAGAACCTGCCCAAGTGTAAGCCATTCGGGCATGGTCTTCCCCTGTTACCAATAAGCAGGTGAGGGCATTCTTAGGGACAGCAGAGTACTACAGAATGTTTGTCCCCAATTATAGTACCATAGCTGCTCCCCTCTCAGACCTGACAAGGAAAAACAGGCCAGATAAGGTAATATGAACCCCAGCATGTGAGTAGGCATTCCAGAAGCTTAAAGGAGCTTTGGGTGGACCCCCTATGTTAGCCAGTCCAGATTACAGCAAATAATTTGCTGTGCAGGTGAATGTTTTAAACCATGGCATGGGGGCTGTACTTAGGTTTCCTCAGAAAGAAAAGAGCACCCAGGGGTATATCTCAGCCATAGGCTCCAACCCAGGGAGGAATGTTATGTAGCTGTGGAAAAGGAATGTCTCACCATAGTGTGGGAACCGCAGAAACTTTAGCCTTATCTATATGGAACAAAATTCACTGTTGTTACAGACCACAATCCCTTAACATGGCTACACTGAGCCAGCCAGCAAAATGCCAAGTTACTAAGGTGGACCGTAGGGTTGCAGGCATATGATACGACAGTGCAGCATCCCAATGGAGCATGGGCAGATGGGCTCTCAAGACAGGGAATGGCAAAGGTATTCCCAGATAGGCTCATCCCTCTCAAGCAACATTTCTCAAGGATCACTTGAAAAATTAGCTTGAGTCTTGGGGGGGGGGAGGGTGTCACAAAAGGAGATATTGCCAGCTCAGCTATCTGGAAATTTTGTAAATAATTATATGTCATTTGTGAATATCAACATGATTTATATAGAAGTGTGACAAAGAGAGATACTGCCAGCACAGCTGTCTGGAATTTTGTAAATGGTTACATGTCTTTTGTGAATGTCAACATGATTCATATAAGATACTTGTGTTACAAAGGTATTAGAACTGTATGTCAGGTGTATATCAAACTACTGGTACAGACGTGTGTTGATAAGGGTTTGTAAAGTACTGAGCTTAAAGGTGTATCCACAGTGTACCCTGCTGGAAGGGAACAGAACTGTACATACACTATTGTAACTGAATGTATATATTTTACCAATGGAAATTGGGAAACAAGAGGCAAACGTCAGAAAAAAATAGCAGAAAAATTACTTTATGGCAGCAAGGAGACACAATGTCTAAATCTAGGGAACGTTCTGCATTGTCTTGCAAGTGTTTTATTGTTTTATGATATCCAGCAAGTACCACAATTTGAGGAAAAGCCCTTGTGCATGTATTTTCGCAGGTAGATGCTAAATGCTACCAGCTGCATCAATGGTTATTTTTCACCTGGGATAGAGTCAGATGACAAGAAATTATGTCATTCTGCAAGGTATCCCAGGAGTAATATTTGAGACATTAATTTGGAAGTCTCTTAGTGAGAGACAGTATTCTGTATTTTGTCTTTGACCTGACAACATCAAGATCCACTCACCGCATCTGCCTTGCCTGCTCTGAAGTAAGTGTACTAGGGTACAATATAATTCTTTTAGATATAGTCGGGAATATAGCAATGCTTAGCTTAGATATTTTTCTTTATTTATTTGAGACTGTCCTGCACTGTTGTTGTAAACATTTTCTGTGATTTTGAACTCTGATACTGTACATATATATTTATTAAAAAGGAAAAAGGAAGATGCAATGGCAAAAAATAAGTATTAATAGCCCCTCCTCTAATTTAGTGTGTGTGTGTGTGTGTGTGTGTGTGTGTGTGTGTGTGTGTGTGTGTGTGTGTGTGTGTGTGTGTGTGTGTGTGTCTGTGTGTATTCACGAGTTTAAGTTAGTATAAGCAAAGATCCAATTACTGTTGTTGAGGTAAAAAAAGCTTTGAACTCTTGGAGTGCTGTTTGTGGAACCTTGAGAAGCTAGTGCTCATAACTCTACTCTGCAGATGATTATAATGTGCAATTTACCTGGAAGTGGCAATTACTGATCATCACCTAAGACAGCAGTGTTTATTTGGCATACTCTATTAAAGGTGAAGCTCTGACACACCCAGTATAAATTCTAGTTTGCAAGCTGAGGCCAATAGGAATGACAGCGAAACATTCATTTTGGTGAGGAGTGACTGAGTGATAGTGGTAAGAGAATGTTGTCTTGTGAAAAAGAACAGCAGCAGTATAAGAACAACATCTTAGTAAGCAGGAATTATAAAGTGTTGGTATTGGGACCTGCTCTTTTGGGTTATATTTGTAATAAAACAAACAGATTCACTCTGCTATGTTTCTTGTAAAAGAAACTCACTCATTTAATTAAACATTTTTCACCTAAGTTATGAACTTAAAATAAAAATGTAGCCAATAATTATATAGTATATATATATATATATATATATATATATACACACACACAACACACACACACACACACACACACACACACACACACACACACACACACACACACGTGTGTGTGTTAAGGAACAGCCCAAAAATTAAAAATCATTCATCAATTATCTAGTTACCGACTTAATTTGAATAAGCTCACAGTTACAAGGGAGCCATATCCTATTCCAGCATTCATATGGTTCATGGTAGTTAAACCAGTCTTCTGCAGAACTTCAGTCTATCACAGAATGCATACAAATCACTCATACATGAAACACACCACTGTGGACAAAACTGGAGGATCTCCAATTCAGCAAGCCTCTGGGATGTGAAAGGAAATGGAAACACCCAACAAAAACCCACACAGACATACAAAGGACATGCAGACTCTCTGCATAAAAGATGCACCAAGCAAGGATTAAATGCAAGAAGGAAGCATCGTGACAACACTGGTACTAAACACTGCACCACTGTGCCTTCACATAAAAAAGATAAATTTTTGTAATAAAACAAATATGGTACTAAAAAGCTTGGCATTTATTATGACTTACAGGCCATATTTGTTCACATGAATTTTAACATTTTCTTAAAGAAAACAGGGATTGTAGAATTATGTCAACGTTTATCACAAAGAGGGGAACTCATAGACAACTGGTGAAGTCTGCGTAACATTCTTCTTCAAACAAAATAACTCCAAATAAGGCAGTGATTCATAGAATCAAGTAGCGCTATTGGGCAATGACCAAAAATGTGCAGGAAAAGGTGTATGCAAATGAAAGTATAGTGATATGCAAGTGAGGAGGCACAGTCTAATGATTATATAATGACATGCAAATGAGGGTAGGAGAATTCATAGTCCCCAGGTGCAAAGTGACACAGACAGGTGCAGAGGAGTATAAAAGCAAAGTTCATACCAAAAGATTTGTGGTGTTGCAAGCAGCAAGCAGATATGCTGCCAGCAGCAACAACATGTTGAATCAGTGTATGATCCTGTTTGTCTTCCAAAGCTGTGAAATGGAGAACAGCAACAGTTATTCCCTCCACAAAGGTGGTTTAACAACAGACCTGTGGAATTACAGACCCATAAGCCTGACCAGCCTCATCTGTAAGGCCACGGAATGTATTATTATCGACCTCATAAATAAATACATAGGTGACCTCCAAACTCTGGATCTTACGCAATTCAGCTTCATGAAGGGCAGATCCTGTGCTGCTAAATCTGGTGGATTTCTCTGAAAATGTGACTAAGGCCATCGACGAAGGCAAATCTGTGCACACAGCATACCTTGACCTGGCAAAGACTTTCGACACAATCCCATATTCAGGCATTACTGATAAACTTAGCAAACTGAATGTTAACCCCTTCATTGTAAGATAGGTTGCCAAATGGCTCATAAACTGGACACACACTATCAAAGTGGTTGAGTCCGTATCAACCAGCAGACCTGTTATCGGTGGGGTGCCACAGGTGTCATTGACGGACCTCCTACTGTTTGGTATATACTTGTTAGAAGTTTAGGTCAAAACTAAGGGGTTGTGGCTGACCAAGTTTGCAGATGACTGCAAACTAGGTGCAATCATGCAATCCCCAAATGATGTCAGTATACTCCAGGAGGGTCTCATGCAGACCAACGACTGATGTATTAGTCACAGTCTCAAACTGAATGCAAAGAAATGCATCATCATTACCTTCAGCATAATCAATGTCCCCTCACACTATCAAATCAACAACAGTACTCTAAATACCCATGAAGTGGTAAAGGACCTGGGGTCACAAGTTGACTGCGACCTTAACTTCGACCACCATGTGTCTACTGTAGTAAAGAAAGCTTTCTACGTAACACAGTTGATTAGTAAAGACATCACCTCGAGAGCAAAAGAAGTTATAATCCCCTATCCTTGGCACTTATCTGGCCCATAATTGAGTAATGCCCCATTTGGCATGTACCATACTAAGCACCTTCAACAACTAAAGAGACATCAGATGTTTCTAACAAAGAAGATCAAGGGGCTCAAGCCTCCAGCATGTGCCTTACACAGACCAACTAAAGTCCCTGTCACCATACCCTGTATCGTACAGATTTCTTAGTGGAGACTTATGCCTGGCCTACAGAGCAATCCAAGATCCCAACCTAATGAATTTCCTGCATAACCATAAATCAAACGAGACTAGGGCCACCCATTCCAGGGACCTAAATATGGCTGTAACTTAAATAGGACATGCTGGAGGTACAGATTTATCTCCCAGAGACTGCAGCATCTTTGGAACAGGCTACCAATTCATGTGAAACAGAGCACTTCTATGGCACTGTTCAAGATGAACCTGGACGAGTGAATGGGGCACTGTAAATTCTTACTGGGGATAGAGCCCACAACCCTCCTGGACATGAACAGTCATCACTAAATGTGATCTTGGGTATTGACTAGCATTTCTCAAAGTCTAAATCTCAAGATGCACTCACTCGAAGCACTCCTCAAAATGGAGAGCATCGACATTTGTGCTGTAACAGAGACCTGGTTTAAAGCAGCAGAAAGCACCCCTTAGCTACCATGCTATAACTCATTCCACACCTTTCAGCCCCAGAAAATGGACCGAAGCTCCAAAGGTGGTGGTGTCTCCATATTCATTAAGGATATGCACACCTCCAGACTAGTAGTCCAGCATATCGCATCAGAGATACTTCAGGTACAACTAACAGTGGGTAAGACGGTGATTCAGGTTGTAGCCTACTATAGGTCCCCAACCATGTCTCAAGACTCTCATTCCACATTCTTAAGTACCCTGGAAACTATTAGGGTCCAACGCAATACTTTCATACTGGGCGACTTTAACTACCCCTCCATCAACTGGGAAAACTACTCATACATCAATACACTTCCTGGAATTCATTAATTCCAATGTGCTGGACCTGCTTATTCCTAGCCCCACTAGAGGAAGCATCATCCTTGACCTGATATTACTAACATGGGCAACTGTTGCTCAATGCCAATAGTCAATTCCTCCCTGGTTAGATATGACCACAAACTAATTACCATGGAAATCCACATCTCATCCACACCACCAGCAAAGGTAGCCACCATGAAAAACTTCTCCAAAGCTGACTTTGGGCTCCTAAAAACAGAGGTGGCTAACTTCATGGCACCCATGCAAATGGAAAATAGGTGCAAACCACTGAATCATACACCAATGCACTGTACGAACATGTACCTAAATGCATGGAACTAGCCTTACCCAACAGAACCAAGATGTTCTCCTCCAAAAAAAGGAAGCCAATCTGGTGGTCCCTTGCCATTAACAAACTCTACAACAGAAGGAAGAAACTGTTGCAGAAAAAGATGAAGTCCCAAGACTGGAAAAACTCCCTTATTAGTCTCAACAAAAAGTTGAGATCCCTCATCAAAACCTCTAAAGCTAGCTATAAAGGCAGAATTGTGGCAGACACTAAAAACAACCACAAAGGCTTCTACAGTTATATCAAGAATCTCCACAGCAATACCCAGATTTGCTCTGAGTTACTGCACAATGGTACCTCCTATACTGAGCCAACAGATATTGCCAACATACTGCCCAACAGATTCAGTGCAGCTTTATCCCTCTCTCCCCCCCCTAAAGGACCAATCACAATACAGAAAGAATAACAGGCACCCAGCATCACTGCAGCACAGATTAAAGCTGCATTGTCCAAGGCCAAGAATACAGCTTCCATGGGACCCAACAATATCCCTGTCTGTGTTCTACATGAACTGCAAAGTGAACTGGCACCACACCTCTGTGCCCTGTTCAATCACAGCCTCACTTCAGGCTTTGTCCCTACAGAATGGTGCACTGCTACAGTCATCCCTCTCCATAAAGGGAGAGTGACTACAGACCTGGGGAATTATCGCCCCATTAGCCTGACGAGTCTGATATGTAAAGCTATTAATTGCATCATCATGGACCTAATTAACAAGGATATATGGAATCGCCAAACTCTGGATCCCACACAATTTGCTTATCTGAAGGGTAGATTATGCCTGCTCAACCTGGTTGACTTCTTTGAGGCAGTCACCAGAGCTGTGGATGAAGGCAAGGCAGATCATACAGCCTACCTTGATCTGGCCAAGGCCTTTGATACCATTCTCCACTCAGGAATTATTGATAGACTCACCAAACTAGACATCAACCCCTATATCACTATGCGGGTTACAAATTGGCTCTCAGATAGAACCCACAGTGTGAAAGTATTGCTCTCCAAGTCAGACTGCTGACCAGTCATGAGTGAAGTCCCACAGGGATCGGTCCTGATTCCTCTCCTGTTTGGCATCTACTTCTCAGAAGTCCAGGCCAACATGGAGGGACTCTGGCTGACCAAGATTACTGACAATTGCAAGCTGGGAGCCATTATTAACTCCCCAAATGATGTAGACATCCTACAGAAAGGTCTCACTGAGACCAATGACTGGTGTTGAAATCATGGCCTTAAGCTTAATGCCACAAAATGCATCATTATTCCCTTTGGGAAAAACACAGTTCCCACTAATTACCACATTGATGGTAGCCCACTGAACATTGAAGGTATTATAAGAGATCTGGGGACACAGGTTGACAGCAACCTCTCCTTCGACCACCACATTGCCACTGTGGTCAGAAAGTCCTTCTATGTGGCACATCTCATTACCAAGGGTTTTGCATCCAGGAAGAAAGAAGTCATCATCTCTCTCTACACTTCCCTCATTAGACCAATCGTTGAGTATAATGCCCTATTTGGCATGTACCTCACTAAACACCTGCAACAGCTGGAAAGGCCACAAAAGTACCTCACAAAGAAGATCCTAGGCCTTAAACACATGCTCTACATGGACAGACTAAAAAAACTCCAGCTTTTCTCTGTCTCATATCATCTATTAAGAGGTGATCTCTGCTTGACCTACAAAGCTATGTCAGACCCAGCCCTGTTAGAAATGTTACACTTAAAGAAATCCCAATCCCTCCGAATCACATGCTCCAGGGACCTCAACCTCATTACCACAATCAACAGAACATGCTGGAGGGACAGGTTCATAACTCAGAGACTGACCATGCTCTGGAATAGACTGCCCATACATGTCAAGCAGAGCACCTCACTGGCCCTTTTCAACAGAAATCTTGATGAGTGGATAGGAAACAGAAAGTTCACCCCAGGGATCACTCCAGTGGCTCTACTGATGATGCCAGGGCACTTCTATGAGCTAGGCTAGTAAAGGCTCCAGGGCCATTGGCCTAGTACACAGCTATGAACCTATGAACCTATTACATTGGGATGAAACTGCTAGGCATAAAATGACCTCCAAGTTGATAGCCTTATGCACAAAAGAGATAGTGCCTGGAAAGCCTGGGTTAAAAAAAGATCTACCACTGCTACAACATTATTGTGAACTACAGAATCTTGTCAAAAAACAAATAAATAAAGACAAAACAACCTACTATAACTCTGCCCAACTCTATGGCAAATCAAAACCACTTAAGTTCTGCTCATCTCTAAACAATATTCTTTCTCCTGGTCATCCTTCCAACCCCTCCCCTTTCCCAAACAAATCTTCACTAAAGACTGCTCTCCTCCTCAATAAACACTTCATGGATACAGTCCAAAAACTCCCTACCTCCAACTCTAACCCTATACATACTCCCTCCTCCCATACCCAGCCAATAGTATCCCCTTCTCCTTTCAACCTGTACCCACTTCTTACATTAAAACTCTTCTTCTGAAGCTGAGACCCTGCTCTCCCTCCACAGACAATCTCCTCTCTACCTTCCTCAAACTTGTTGCTGAATCCATAGCATATCCTGTATCCATTCTCATCAACAGGTCAATTCAAGAAGCCACTGTCCCTCTCATTTGGAAATCCTTTTTCACAATCCCCCTCCATAAAGGAGGAAACACAACCAACCGTCTAACTATAGACCCATTGCAATCCTATCTCCTCTTTCCAAGATACTCAAAAAATGCATTCATTCACAGCTTCTCACCTATCTCTTCCAGCATAACCTTCTCACTCCCACTCAGCATGGCTTCCACCCTAACCATAGTACAACTACAACCCTCCTATCATTTACCCATGCTATCGCTGAGGCCCGTGACAACAACCAACTCATATCCTGTCTCTCTCGACTTATCCAAAGCTTTTGATATGGTCTCTCACTCTATACTGCTTACCAAACTGGCTAATCTCAACCTATCTGCTACCATCCTAGCCTGGTTTTCTAGCTATCTCTCCTGTAAGCAGCAATCTGTCAGATGGCTGTCATCTTTCTCTCCCTTTATTATAGTACCATCTGATGTCCGACAGGGTTCCATCTTGAGTCCCCTCCCATGTAATATATTTACTAATGAACTATACACATCCTGCCAAAAATCCTCCCTCATCCAATATGCGGATGACTCAACTCTCATCTCCACCTCCACCAGTGTCTCTGAACTTCTTACCCTAACCCAAAATACCTTTCCATCTACTGAAAAATGGCTGTCCAATAATCTACTCATCCTTAACTCTAAAAAAAAACTACTGCTCTTTCTTCCCGTTCCCTCTCTCATCACAAATCTACTTTTACTATTACATCCTCCAATAGCACTATCATAAAACCCGAACCTCACACAAAGCTCCTTGGTGTCATCATTGATGATGAACTTAAGTTTAACTTCCACTTACTCCAATGTATCAAAAAAAAACTAATCAGAAACTAGGCTTACTATACAGCAACAAAAAAATTCCTAAATGCCAATGCCAGACTCTCCTTGCTCATGCACTTCTCCTCCCCTCCCTTCTATATGATTCTCCAGTTCTAACTAATATACAGTCCACTACCTTGCTCAAATTTCATCAAACTTACCACAAAATAGCTCGATTCATTATGAACTCCACTTATAACTCACCCCACTCCCTAGCACTAAATGCCCTCCAATGACTTGAACTCCCCCAACAACTCTTGTTATCACAATTTCAAATATTGCACACTATTCTGCACAAACCATCCTCATGCCTTGCTCTATCCTCTCTCGTCTCATATCCCTCTACTCCCCACCTAGGCACCTACTTACCTCTAATCAGCAACTTCAAGATAGCTACTATCCAACAAACATGAGGATAAACTTCTGTATGAACACTCTGTTGCTCAAGGCTGGAACAAACTCCATGTACACATTCACTCCATCACTCATCCTCTACACTTTAAAAAAGAACCTAAACTGTATTTTCTCAGCACCAAGACTTGCCCCTGCCATGACCCAATCTAAACTCCTTTTCTCTCCTACATCATATTCACACCACTTAAAATTTTTGCAACACTGTACCCCTATTTCAAAACTAGTACCTAATATATGTATACTTAGCTAACCCCCTTCTCTCCATTATGAAGTCTTAAATTTTGGAATGTATATTATTGTTTTTCTCTTTAGACTAATTCTCTTTGCTTATGCACTTTACATTTACTTATTTTTCCCATCTATGCTTTTATTTTTTGAACTCTAACTTGTGTATAATCATGTAGCATGAATTACTATTTGTACTGTAAATGCTTTTTGTGTGTGAATATTATTAGAAACCTCTTTTGTAATCTGAAGCATTTCTCCTCGGGTTTCCACTAAAAATGGGCTTCTGGCCCAGTTGGACTAACCCGGTTAACAAATGTCAATAAATAAAATAAATAAATAAATAAAAATAAATATTAATCTCCTATGATCCTACGATCCTATGATAAACATCAACTAGTCATTTCCTGGTTGTGTGACATGGTTGTTCATGCAATAGAAATTGTTACTGGAAGCAAATAATGCCCATCAGCTGAAAGACCAAAAGGACTAAGGCTGACTGAGTGTAAAGAAATTTTATATGGGCACTGGTTGACATCTGTGACCCCCATACTAGAACTGGAGGAAAGCATGGGCTTACATTTTTTTGTCCGATTGATTTCCTGACCAATTGTGTTCAATGAGTTGGTCACACACTAAGCTGTAACTTAATAAGTCATAGCAGAGTAAGTAATTTACTTAAGAACTGTATCACACAATAAAAATTCCCCAATTAAACTTCTAATTAAACCCTTTAGGTTTGAAAGGATTAAACTTTAAGATATACAAAGACTGTAACACAGCTGTTCCTTCATGCAGTTGCCTTCTCTCAGCTCTATTTTAACTTGTTCTAGGATGCCAGCCAAACCAGTGGCAATGAAGATAATAGCCATAGTTACCATACTAGTTGCAAGGACCTTTCAGAGACAAGCTGGAGACATCATCTGTATATCATAGAAATTGACCTGTACAATACTTAAGACATTCCTCAATACATTACTTCCACGTGTAGATGACAGCATCAGCCTTCTCAGCACAACATGGGAGGGAGACACTATCCTGCATTATTTCTGTGATATTCCCTGCACTGAAGTGCCAGAAATCATACACCCATGTGGCAATAAAGGACCCATCTGGAGTCCACGAACACCATTACATCAATAGAAAGGGCTACTATTCCATCAACCACCAGTTATTGTACACATGGGTGCTAATAGCTAACATATCCACACAGCATCCTGGTAGTGCCCATGACTCTACTGTATGGAATTCATGTCATCTGTATCACTGTTTCCAGCAAAGAGACATTCCACAAGATAAACTAGTAGGTAAGTGCAGGCATTGAGGAGTACCTGCATACTGATTACTAAATACTTATTATTTGCATAACACTACCCCGATCTTTCCCCTCTGTTCTTAGAGTACAATGGGTGATATAGGTTATTCCTTGGATTACTGACTGATGATTTCCATATGGAACCCACACAGCAGTATAACATCATTTGTGTAGAAACAAGAAATGAGGATAAACATGCATTTGGCCTTCTGAAGTCTTGGTTCTCCAGCCTGGGCATGTCTGGTGGAACACTGGACTAGGTCCGCACTACAGTCACCTGCCAAATATTTGTAGCATGCTGCATACTGCACAATATTGTACACCTCACCCGGACCCACCATCACTGCAGTAATAGGGCCCATTGCAACAATTATAACATTTATCAGTAATGAAATGGATGGCTGAAAATAATCAGCAGCAGGCACACCATGCCCCTTCAGACAGTATACTGCAAAGCAGCAATGTGTAGTCCATCTCTTATAGGTCCTGACAAGTACACATTGGCTGTGCAGTGTCACACATAACAAAATGGTGTATACAGTGTTACTTAATGGCTATGCTGGGTAGTGCATAAGCAAGTCCCACTGTGCATCAGAGATCTCCACATTTATCATACAGGTCAAAACCATCATCATCATGTACAGAGGTGCCTCCGGACAAATGGACACATGGTAGTCTACATTAACATTTGGTGGGGGATCACAGGTCAATGAAAGCCAAAATGGTTGTCATGGAGGCGGGTAGCATCTGTATCATAAATAACTCAGTCATGTGGGTGGGGATGCCACTATGGGCCATAGTGTACAACTGTAATGGGGTGTTGCAGAAGAGACATTATGGCACCATGCAGGACATGGCCTTTGTGCTGAGAAAGCACTGCAAGGTCAGATGCCCCTGGAACATAGTGTAACTGGTGGAAAAAGATCTATATGGTGGCATGGCTGCACATAAACTTTCCCTCATATCATGGTCTTGTTGCATGGCTGACCCTCCCATTGGCATGGATATGACAGAACCATGACAGTGATAGGTGCAGACTGTGTACTTCATGATTGACATTCAGTAAGTCTACCATGGATATACATACACAGCTTTGGCCACAGGCAGCACTGATTTGCAAGGCATTGATGGTGGCAATGGCTAGCATCCTCTTGGAAGTAGCCATGACAGTGATGTCTCTCATCATGGAATGCACAAGGCCAATCACTGCATCATCTTTGGTCTCCAATGTCTCCCAAAGTCCATTCACAATGCTAGCCATCTTCATTTACACGTATGAACCTGCAGATTTTATGCAGATTACATCCCTACACATCTGTTGATTAAAGCTAAGAGTTGGAAGCATGTCACTAGCAGGCTTATAGTTTCTTAGGTATGTATTTGGCTAACGACCACTATGGCCTTTTTAAGCCTAGCCATGCATCCCAAATCTCTGACAAATTCTGGTACCCTTGATAAGTGTAAGCAGTGGGGTTGGGAGATGAAACACTTACAAGCAGGGTCCTGGGAGAGGAACCATTTATAGGCTGTGACATAGGTGCCAAACCAGGGATGATTTTCCTGTTCTCCAGGATGAAACAGCTGATAATGATGGATTGCTCTGCTAGCCCACTGTACAATGGATATCTATATGTCACATGCAGTGTGCTTATCCGGCACTGCTGGGCCACCACTACTAGTGACCATGACATCAGTGAAAGTAGAGGCCCCCAGACTATCTAGGTAGTGCAATACACTGTGCAGTTCATTGAACATGTGTAGGGTAGGCTCATCCCAATCAGTAGGTGAATTCACACTAAAGAGTGAGATTGAGAATGTCAATGTGTCTTGAGAATGTGACTCTTGAGACTGTGAGCACCAAATGGGGAGAAAATAAACCTTTATTAGTAGACCGGTTTCGGCCCACACAAGCCTTTATCAATATATATATATATATATATATATATATATATATACATATATATATATATAAAGGCTTGTGTGGGTTGGTGCTGGCTGCTTGATTTGGGATTTATAATTCATTTGGGCCTTTGCACCTGCCGTCCGAGCAAAGGTTTTGTTGCTGTTTCTTGAGACTGTGACTCAATGTGCATGTGATGTCACTGTCAGAACATAGCAAGGAACTGGCCTTAGCCTGTTGTTCTAGCCTAGCCTCTACAGATTTCAAAACACTGGTGGTACACTCTGTGGATATAAGTACATAACAACACTGTA
This sequence comes from Protopterus annectens, assembly GCF_019279795.1. Lineage (NCBI taxonomy): Eukaryota > Metazoa > Chordata > Ceratodontiformes > Protopteridae > Protopterus > Protopterus annectens. Next base: position 1,379,886,553 of record NC_056731.1, read on the forward strand.
TAATAATGGTCATATCACAATCCCAATGTCCCAAAGTGCATGGTATTAACAAATGATATCCTACAGCCAAATATGAAACACCTTCTTGTGGCAATAATTCACCAAGTCTGCATACCGGATGTACTTATGAAGAACAGAGGAAATGGTTAAGGCATCCACCAGTGCACTGGTGCACTCACAGCCTCAGTATGCCTCCTGCAGTCTGTTTATGTTCCTGAGATATGTATCATCTAGCTGGTCGTGGAGCTTATGTTGACACATCTACTGTAGATATGATGCCTTTTCTCTCAGATTTGCTATACAAGAATATCAGAAATTATTCTTCCACAGTGAGTGTAGAAGACCAGACCCCATCATCATCCTTTCTGCAGCTATGTCGCATGTTTTCTTTGAGGCCCTCTGTATCATGTCCTTTACATGTTTCTGATATTAATATATGGTGCACTTCCTTCCACCCTCCATATTAACATAATGCACCACTGTCTCCCACACAGTTAAGTAGAGACTGGTGGGGTGTCCCTTCTTCAGAAGAGCTGTCTCTCATGTGCCCTGTTCTCTGCAGGGCTGTACTTACCCAGCTTTTGCCATTTGTCATCTTTGGAAGCACAGTCTTTACCTAATAACCATTCAATTTCAGGGGACAATCAAAGGGTGATATTCATATGTGTGTGACACTGCTAATGTGTGTTGTGCCAACATAATGTAGACTTCTATGTACTTCTTATAAAACATCAAGCGCTTTCGTCTCCGCATTCGGAGACTTTATCAAGATAAAAAACAGTCTGTGAACAAACAATTTAAATAGCACACCGCCAAAGAGTTAAACCAATCAAAAAATGAAACTCATAAATTATTATTGATGAAGTATCAGAACACATACAACTGCAATCCTTCCCAATTAAAATATTTTAAAACAGTAAGCCGAATATGCTGAACTAATGTGGCACCTGTTCATATCCTGAACTAATGCGGCACCCATTCATATAAATTATGCTAATAAAAAATTCATTTAAGAAAACTTTTTTAAACATATATAAAATGTGCATAAATAAATACCTAAACAAATAAATACATCAAATACGAGTACTGTCATCTAGGCATATAAGCATAAATATAAACCTCTTTAACTTATTAATAAATACTACAAAATATTAACCAAAATATATAAAATAACATATAAAATACATTTAAATACCCATATTTCATTTTCTATTTAGTGCCTTTAACTTTAAAAAGCAAGTAATTGAAAAAGATTCATTCAGACCTGGCCACTGAGTTGCATTAGTCTATGTTACCATAGGGCCTCATGTCTTTCAAGGTGTAGTGGCCATGGCCCACCCTTCGGACCAACTTGCAAGGGTTCAATCACAGTAAATTTAAAAGTGTGACCTGGTAATTCATTATAGTGTTTCACCAGGGCATTTGTGTCCTTCTTTAGTCTATTGTTCCTCAGATGTTCATAAATACATTTTTTTAACCTTCTTTCTGTCTTTCCATTATAAAAACGGGGACATTTACTACAGAAGGCACAATACACCACTTTAACTGTGTAGCAAGAACAGATTTTATTAAGACTGGCCTTCACCCCATTTATGTTAAAGGATGATCCTTCCATTATATAATCACAATAATTACAAAGGCCACACTTTTTCATGGAACCCTTCATGTGTCCGTTGCCACAACTTTCAAAGATGTTTTTAAGACATTGCCCTTTCCTTTAAACTATAATGGATTTTTCCCCCACACATTGCCTAATCTCACTACAGGATGACAAAATGGCCCAATTTTTAAAAAGAATATCCGTTATCTGTTTACCAAATTATAGGTTGTAATAAAAGCTGAACGAAACTTAGATTTATTCAAACCAATGTTATTCTGTGCCTCAAAAATTGTATTAGATACAATACTTACTTCATTAGGTGGGGCATCAACCTCACTGAACTCACTCATGTGTTCCGATATCCTACAGTCGTAAGGTAAAATAGCCTTAAAAAAGCCTCTTTCCCTTTTATTAACAACTTCCAACATTAATTCATTGACCAATTCAACCGGATAGTCCCTTTTCAGAAACATTCCCTTTAATAATTCACATTCATTAAGAAAAGCATTAAAACAAGAGACCATCCGGGCAGCCCTTACGAACTGCCCCTTCACTACTGCTCTCTTCTGCTTATATGGAAGAGATCTATCAAAGTGTAAAAAACTGTTGGAATATGTTTCCTTCCGAAAAATCTCTGATATAAAGCTTCTTTTATCTTGATAAAGTCTCCGAATGCGGAGATGAAAGCGCTTCATGTTTTATTGATTTGTGTTATATTTATACAGTATTAAAGTTAAAATTAGCAACTTATTGCAGTTTGTCTCATTTCCTGGTCGCTGATTATTTTTGTTTTAGTTTGTTGGACCTTTACCTTGTATATTTGTGGAGCTGCATTGCACTGCAATTTGCATATTCTCAACCCTATATGTGTTATGTGATGCCAGTTGGTGCAGGAGACAGCAGAGACTTCAGGCACAGCATATTTAGTGGCATCTTTTTTTTTCCTGCCTTATATCTGCTGTACCACCTTTGGATCAGCCTCACTAATATCATTTTTCCAATTTTGTCTCCATTATCCTCCTGAGCTGGTGAAACATCAGATTTGGCCTGCTACCACACCCACAGAGGTTGAAGCCAAGGTTTGTGAGTGGGGGGCATTCTCTGGGGAGGATTCTAGCCCATCCTAGGCAGGTGATCATGGCTATTCCAGAAAAGAAGTGAATATTGGAGGTTCTGGTTGGCTTGGAGATAACCTGCTGGGTTGCTGTTCAGCAACTCCTGCAGTAGTGAGTAGCAGACTCACTGGACCAACTGGACAGTGTCATTAAACCAACAGGGGTGGTGTGGCTATTGATAATGGCCACCCAGACATAGGCTTACTGCCCACTGGACCCCAGTGAGATTGCTACGGGCTGGTCAGCAGTTGCAAGCTTTCCTATATCCCATGTGTCCCCTTTGTCCATGTATCAACATCCTCCCCTATGTGGCTGTGGTATTTGTTGTACATCTGTGTGGCCCCACTACCTCCCACCACCATTTATTCCTCCCACATTGTTCCTTTCACCTCTTCCCTCTATCCTCATCTCTCTCTCTCTCTCTCTCTATCTCTCTCTTTGTCTAAACCCATATATAAAATGGGTCCTTTATCCCCCAAAAGTCCCCTGTCTTCCCTCCAAACCTGTTTTTCCTTACAGTCCTCCTCTTCCTATAACTATTTCTTCCTTTCCTGTGGTCTCCTTTCCATTCCCTTTAATGAATCAATAGTATCCAACTTGCTGGGTACCCATTCACTGCTCCCTATCACCTCATATGCTTTTGTTTATTTGGTGTGTGTATTGACCACTTGGCAATGCTGACAATAGCTCACACTACTTTCTGTGTTTCTTACTGATGTTCTTAGGAGTGTCACACAACGTGGCATGAGACTGCAGCTTTCCTTTCTTCACAGACTCTTGGCTCTGTTGCTGTGCTTCATTTACAAAGTTTATGTTTCACTATTTGCACCTATTTCTTTATTCATGTCTATTTAGTACTACTGCGTTATTTGTCTATACAGTGGTGGCTCTGCATTGCATTTTCACATTTATGTATGTGTTTATGAAGCCAGACCAAAGTGGCCAAAATGGCAAAATCTTACATATGTGCATATAAATATACACATGTGCGCGTGCACTCACACACACATGCACACACACACACATGCACACACAAACACACACACACACACACACACAAATGTACACCCAAATATACACACATATCACCCACACACAAATATTCCTATTTAAGTCCTATGATTTTGTGAAAATTATGCACCACAGACGATCTGTACTCCAAATGAAAACATAAGCCTTAAACATATTTAAGTTTTTATCAAATCACAGCCAAATGAGGAGTGCACAGTGTTGTAATAGTCCAAATATAACATGCTTGGCTTTATCAGTGTAAAAACAAAATACAGCTCAGGAAACTGCAAGACTGTTTATTTTAAAGACATATGTCACTATTATAAAAACATACAAGCTTTTATACAATCTGTACTTCTTCAACTGTTCTAAAAACAACTGGGAAACATATTTAAAGTGAACAAAAGTCACATGACCAATAAATATAAATAATTAGTGCAACCATCATGTGTTTCTCAGAATGGTTCTTAAATACAGAAGAGTCATTCAGACCTGGATTTCTGTCTCTATTCAATAACATAATCCAGCTATGTTCTTTACATTTTCCATGAACAACCAGTACAACCAAAAACTTAACAAAAATGTGAATCCTGTAGTAAAGAAATATCTTTGTATAGTCTCGTAATATCACATAGGTGTTCAGTAATCTGTTCTCATACCTACAGTTTCACTTTCCCACATAGTACACATTGCATGTAATAGGTATAGTGCCATATATTACATTAGAAGTGGTGCAATCAGCAGAAAACTTCATTTTTATACATCTTCCTAGAGACACGGTGAATGAAAATATCAGTGTTTGTTATATATTTACAACACACCAATTCAAACAGGAAAAGTGGCGAGTTTGTTTTTTAAGTGTAACAGTAATAATAATCGTTTGTTTCTTTCGTTTTTTCCCGGTTAGGGGTCGCCACAGCGGAACTCCGGTCCGCTAATGATTGGTAGTAGATCTTGACGTGCAGCCTGGCTTGCCGGGCCTAACGCACAACCTTCAACGAAGGAACACCCATTCACGCATGTCGCCACACAGAAGACGCTCTAACTGAGAATCGAACGGGCAACGTCTAACTGTGAGGCGACCACGCTACCGCAACACCACCACCGCAGTTCAGTAATAATAATAATAATAATAATAATAATAATAATAATAATAATAATAATGATGATGATGATGAGGATTAAATAAAAGCAGAACAATCCTACTGTATCAACAGTCACAGGACGGGTTGTCAATATATTTAACTTTCTGTGAATAGTGCTATCAATAGTGTTGTAGCCCTGCCCATACCTAACTGAATATCATTCGTTGCAAAATTTACCTGTGGTTTCCCTAGCAATGGAGGCATGGTTACAGTGTCAATTCAGAAAAGGTCTGGCCCTGTCACCATGTAGTTATGTAGCTTCTAAACCCATTTCATTCGCAAAATTTAGATCATAACCTTTGTTCCCAAAATTATGTCAAAGTTTATCAACCGACTACAAAAAATGTTTGGCTCAGTAGTTACCCATGACACTCAGCAACTGTGACTTCATAATCCACATATGCAATGAGGTCTCATGTTGCTGCAGTGTAAAAAAAAGCATTTATTTTAGGCATCTTAACATAAATGCACAAAACAAAAACGTCTGCATTTAGCTTTTTCTATAGAGTAATATCCCTCGAAAGTTTATTTCTAAATGACTGCAATACAGAGAAAACTTTAAACCATCAGTATCATTAATATAATACCTGTATTCTGCTAACTGAATTTAAGTACCATGCTAATACACAAAAAACATATCCACAAAACACTATAAATAACATTATTATTAAAAAGCACATTTTACTCTCTAAAGTAAAAGCTACCTCCCAACTAGCAAAGCCACAGCAGACCTATTACAAAACCTATTAGTTGCTGATAGCACCTACTACTAAATAAGAAAGCATTAAAGTAGAAATCAAATCCAGTAAAAGACAAAAAGACTTCTAATAAAAGTGACTGCCATAGTTACTAAATTTGATCAGATCTTGTCAGAATACCTCCACACCAAATGATTTGGGTGTTACAATAAACAGTGAATCAATATCTAATAACATATAATCTAATAAAAACATCACTAGATTCATTCAAAAGATGACTGCTGTCCTTAATATAGCTCAACATTTCGTTAACTATCAAATGTTCTATTAATAGGATTAGTTTTCTAGCCCCTAAGCAATGTTAATGTTTCACAGAATCTAGACAAAAAAGATGACTCCAAACAGATGAAAATTTATCCAAGATAAAGAAGAAACAATTAATAATATATATAATAAATATTAATGAATAATAATAATAAAGGCATATTTTTATCATGTATGCATATATCTATTATACTCTGCATTATGTTTTGACTAATAACTTTTTCATTTTTAAGAACAAACAGGTAATAATGGTCATCAATAACCTTCAAATGAAATTTAATCTGTAGTAATACTGTGCTTCCTTTATTAAAGGACCGGTTCATAGGTAAAAACTAGACTAGCTGTCCTTACCAGCCATTTTAAGCATAGCCAATTTCCTATCCAAGGTGACAATCAAACTCTGTACCTTGGTATGTGAGGTAAACACCTTGACCATTATTTTAGCCCTACCTCCTCAATAAAGTAAAAGCCACCTCCCAGATAGCAATGGGGTTTATTATAATGCATTTTTACAATGTTCTGTTTTAAGCCTGTCCAACACTGGCAAGTAGCTGAACAAGGAGTGCAGCAGGGCAAGTTTATGACTACAAATACTATGGTGTCCTGGAGGGCATATACTAGTGCAGCATAGCTGTATTGGGCAAAGGAGGTAATTGTTGCTAGCGTGAGTAGCTGTGAGACAGTATAATCTAAAGGGTAAATGTAGTGGTGGACATAGCTGTACAATGCAAGCCTGCCCTCAGCATCTGACAGACATGGGTCTATATTATCTTGCCGAAAGCTGTTTCCAGCAAATATGGCAAGATTGAACTTCAAACCATGAAAACCCACTAATGTGAACAGCCAGGTCACCAATTTTTTGCCTAGGGAAAAATTGGTTGGCCATTGCCGTGAAATTGCCCTTTACCCCACTGTAGTGCAATCTCAGAGTTGGTATATTTCTTTAGGGGGGTGTGGGGGTCACAGCCCCCACATCACGGGGTGTGGGGCTGAAGTCCCCAACTTTGCAATAATTTAAATGGTCTGTGGTGTTTAGTTGGTCAACCGATACTTTTCCCTAGGAAAAAAATCGGTGACCTAGCCGTTCCCGTTAGTGGGTTTTCGCGGTTTGAGGTTCAGTCTTGCCATATTTGCTGGAAACAGCTTTCGGCAAGATAATATAAACTCGACAGACATGCATGACTGAACATAGTAACATGAAATGTATGTACAGGCAGCTAGGAATGCCACCAATTATGGACTGCCATCTGCACCACTAATAGAGGAAATTTTATTTTCATTGTATGATGATTGCTTCAACTACAGAATTATTGACACAACTGACTTTAGTGCCCTCTAAGCATGTGCTATAATGCTAAAGTTCTCCCTCTCAGACTTGCACTATGTAAAGTGTTAGTGATGTCATGAATTGACAAATATCCATGTCACATAATTGATGTATTTCAGGATGGGACGCCCTTCAAATGCAGCTGCTGATTACATTAGACCAGGTATAGGTTCATAGGTGTATACTAGACCAACAAACACTGGGGCCTTTATAAGCCTAGCCATGCAAACCAAATGTATCCCATGAGTTACTGTGCCTTAGAGGTTATTTTAAGGGTCTATGTTAGTTAGGGCATAACCTAACAGCTGCCTCTGAACATCAGAGACATAGGTGTCACACCAGGGATGAATTTCCAATTCCTCATGCACTAGTACTGGTTGCTCTTGAATACGGTTAACAAAGGGATCTGCTTCACATGGATGGGAGCCTATTCCAGAGAATGGGGTTTCTTTCAGATACTCACCTCTCTCCAGCATGTCCTATTTAAGTCACAAGCAAAGTTTAAATCCTTAGATCTAGTAGTTCTGGTGCTGTTCATTTTGTGGATATGCAGAGGGTCAATCAAAGCAGGATCCAATGATGTCTTGTATGCCAGATATAAACCACCTCTCAGCAGTCTGTAGAAAGTAGAGTATAGAGATAGGGCTTTGAGGTGATCTGCTTAGGACATCATGTTTACACCCTGTATTCTTTTTGTGAGGAACCTCTGTGGACTTTCTAGTTGTTCCATGTTCCCAGTCAGGTACATACCAAGAGGGGCATTATACTCAATGATGAGACGGATGAGGCCTGAGTACAGTGAGACCATGACTTCCCGGACCTAGGTACCATGCCCTACTTACAAGTTGAGTGACATAGAATGGTATTCTTGCTGCCTTAGTCACACATTGGTCGAAAGCTGAGTTATTATCAGCATTAGTTCCCAAATCTCTACTACTGTGTCTACTTTTAGGGATGTTTTATTAATGAGGTAGTTTCCCTGGGTGCCCAATTTCCCAAAATGGACTATTATGCATTTCATGGAATTGAGTTTTAAGCTGTGACTTTGGCACCAGTCATTTGTCTGTGTTAAACCTTCCTGTAAGATGTTAGTATTTTGGGGGTTTCTATGATTGCTCCTAGCTTGCAATCATCTGCAAACTTGGTAATCCAAAAATCCTTGACAGCCTTAACTTCTGAAAAATAGATGCCAAAGAGGAGCAGTCCCAGCACAGAGCTCTGGAGTACTCCAGTGATAACTGGCCTTTTTGTGGAGGTGCTCTCTTCAATCCTAACTTCATGTGTCCTGTCTGTGAGCCAACTTGCTATCCAGTGAGTTACATTACAGGTCGTACCTGAATCTGTGAGGTTGTTTACAATACCCAAGTAAGTCAAGCTATGCAGTTTGCAGCATTTTGCCTTCATCCATTACCCTGGTGGCCTTCTCAAAGAATTTCACCAGGTTCAGTAGGCATGATCTGCCTTTGATGAAACCAAACTGGGTTGGATCCAGTGTCTGAAGGTTTCCTGTGTCATTGTTAATAATTTCCAGGATAATTTTTCCAAGGCTTTGTATATGAAACTAGTCAGACTAATGGGTCTGTAGCTACCAGGATCCATTAATGGCCACCCTTGTGCAGAGGGATGACTGTTGCAGTCTTCCATTCATGTGGCATGAAGCCTGTGCAGAAGCTATAGCTGAATATTGACTCCAGTGGTCCGGATATGTCATATTTCAGACTATTTAGAAGACATCCTAAGATATTATTGGGATCTATCAAAACTATATTATTGGCCTTAGATATTGCATCTAAGATATACTCCCTACTTATAGTTGGAGAGGTTATTTTAGATGGAATGTCCTGGTGGGTAGCTGTGAGTGAGAGGAAGCTAAAGCTGGAGCTGAATTTTGCAGCCAGAAAATTTTCTTTATCTCTCGTTTCCTTGGACATGTCTCCATTTACCAACAGTTCAGCATACTGTTGTGTGCTGCTTTTGAGGTTTCAGACATAGCTAAAGAAGGCCTTACAATTGTCTTTGACTTGGGATGTTGTCCTTACCTCAATATTTGCTTTGTTGAACTTAATTAATCCATTTAGTTGTATATTCAATTTGAAGACAGAGTTTTTATCTTTTTTGGTGTTATACTTCCTAATTTTAGCTATATTTTTTTCCTGTTGTTGTATAAGCTATTTAATTTTGGATCCTACCAGAGTGGTTTGTTTTGGATTAAAAAAGACAGCAGCCTTTAAACAGTCATTGACATGATTGTACAGAGCGTTTGTGAATAATTCTGCATAGGCTGCTGTGTTATTTCAGTTTGTGGGGGCATGACATTTTGACAGATTATCAATTAATAAAGGTAGTTTGCCTTGGAGTACTTTCTAGCTGTTACAGGGTTTGCTGGGGATACAGAATTGACTCTTACTTTGAAGGAGACTATTTTGTGGTTTGACCTTACAAGAGAGGACATGACACTGAGAGGATAGGATTCTCCAGTATTTGTGAGCACCAGGTCCAATATATTTGTACTTCTAGTAGGCATATGCACTGACTGGTCCAGGGTATTTTTATTTACAATGACTACCAATCTCAGCGCCTGCAAATTTGGGGTCATGTAGGATTCCCAGTTTATAGAGGGGTAATTAATGTCCCTCTTAAATATGGTATTTGGTTGACTGGTGAGCATTGCCAATAGGTTTAAGTCTGAGACGTGGGTTTCATGAGACATGCTTGGATATGGTATTAGACTTTGTCTCTGGTAATCTGGACATGGAGGAGTTCCAGTGTGTCATTTTCTTTAACCAGCCTGCAGATAAGCTTGTTATTCATGTCGATTGAGGCACCTCCATCGTTAGTCCCTGTCCGTGCAGTTGCTGTTCTAAATGTGTGGAAGGCACGGAAGCCTTGCACTGCTGTGGTGCTCTTAATGACTTTAAACCATGTCTCGGTAACTGCACAGATGTCCACATTCTCCAAAGTAAAGCTTGAAGGGAGAGTAACTTCTTGATTAGACTCCTAACAATGTGCAGTAACACCTTATTTCCTTGGGTAGATTTTGCTGTGTTGGAAGGTTTGTCAATTTGACATTTCCTACAAAAACCTCTGTGGGGGAGGACAATGTTTAAGTCAATATTCAATAGCCTAGAAGGGACAGATCCAATCCATCCTTGGCAAAGCAATGTGGTTTATTAACCATGTTCTCCCACACTGTCATATAATATATCCCCTATAGAATCACACCAAAAACTAAGCCAACTATTAAAGTCAATCATCTTCTCATATTGTGGCATCATCCTTGGTGAATGTAGAATACTTATCAGCATTTAACCTTAAAATCCAGTTATACTCCCTAACTTCTAAAATATTGTTTAAATTACCCCAACGTTTATTAAAGTTCATTTATTTTTAACATTTCTCAAGCCTGAAGTTTTTGATTTTGGATTTATCATGGTGTTTTCATGGCTGGGTTTACTGCTATACTCTCCTTTTTTTTGCTACAGGTCAATGACCTCAGGTAGATTGGAATTTCAGAAATGTTAGCTTAATATCTGAAAGGGAGCTCAGGCAAACACAAAGAACAACGGAACATAAGGTACTGGAATACAACTTTAAGCATGTAAATAATAAACAGTAATATAAGTCTCTAGCAGCAAAACTGGAATATAAACAGTTGCAAAAGCAGTAAAACACCAATTCAGAATACTGCCACTATTGCAATTCTACCTCAGTATAAGGCACCTGACTATGCAAAAATTTACAAGTAACACTATTTATGGAAAAATGCAGTAATAAATTACTAAACAAGACTCAGATCTGGCAGTAGTTCACAGTTCTGCCACAACTGTGAATGAAATTTCAGGATTAAGGCCCCAGACAGGGCTTAAAATACATACATACATATGGCTTTTACAAGTATTTGTACTTATGGATATAAAAGTGCAGCATGAATGATGCTAAGATGTTGCAGTGATTTGCAATCTTCCTACAACTGTAAATAAAGCTGCAAGACTAACGTCCCAGAACAAACTAAAAAATGTCAGCCAATAACTGTTTTTGGCTAAACCATGGGAAAAAAGTAGAAAAGTACAAAAAAGTATCGCCACACAGTTTACTGTAAGTACCTTAAAATATTTAAGCAGAATTGAACTATAAACTTTTTTCTTTCCTTTTTGATGAAAAGATTGTTATTCACAGTGCAGAGTTTTCTACATATGTCAGCATCTTGAATAAAGAAGTGTATGATACATCTAACAACATACCATTTATCACCGGTTTCTACACCACACTTTATACACTGGAAGATATTAATGTCATGGTTACTTGTTGGACTACAAACCTGCCACCATTCTCATCAGAGCTGTAGCAAGGGACTGCTGTGTTCTGGACAAGCCACTTATTTGGTGGTCTTCCTCTGCTGTCTGTTGGCAATCTTAAGTGCTTAGTGTCAGTTTATTAACAGTCTTACTGTCAAATTGTTCAGTCTTTAAAAAGGTTACACTTAAAAAAGCTGAAGAATTTGGTGTCCTGGGTAACACACACATTTGGAATTTCCCCCTCTGTTGTTTATTAGCAATCTTCATTGCTTAATTAAAGTTTATACACAATCTAACTTTGCTCAGCTTTTTAAAGGTTAACTTAAAAATAAAAATAGAACAACCTGACATAGACAATTTACAAGCTGTTTATAGATGAACACAACTGTAGCCACTTACAGACAGTTTGTGAACTGTCTGTCAGATTGTTCTGCTTAATAAAAAAAAACTTTGAGATTAATTTTGTGAGTTAGTTCTAAGTGATCTCAATCCCTTAAAGACAGCTTGCAAACTGCCAAACTTTAGTTTAAAGTTTTGTACCCCTCTACAAACTGGCACCAAAGTAGGTGTCTAATTTACACTACCTCTCCTGTGGCCTGATTTTATTCTGGTCCTTAGTGATCCTTTTGACTTGTAAATGAGTGCTTCTACTTCTTAGATTTGTATTTATTTATATTTATGTTTGAGGTTTTTTTTTAATCTTGCAGAGTTCACATGACCTATTCTATTTAAAGGGCCCACCTTGGCAATATTCACGTCAGCACATATAATTTTTTTTTATAGCATTCATTTGTGCTGCACCCATCACTTGTAGGGGTCTTTGTAGCATACCTTTATAGTTTCTTAGCCTCATTGCACTGCTCAGTTTAGTTGCAATTTTTTGTTTGCTAATGTTTGCCTTCCTAATGCATTCCAAAAGATGCTTTGGAAAACAGTGCACCTGACTTTGTACTATCCAAGGCTTTTGCTGTATAGTAGTGCATGTCTCTGAATCTGGAACAATTTAACAATGTATAGAATAGCAAACTCATTTAATAAAGCAAGTAAAGCAAAATAAATATTCATCATTTTATGTCCTGAACCATTTCTTATAAAGGGCATTAAAGACTCAATGATACTTGTAAGGACTGGAAGACATGAATTAACTCGACCTTGTTCTTTTCTGAAATAACAGGAAGATTCGAATGATTTTAAGTTTCCATTTAGAATGATAATAATAACAATCTTCCTAGTAAATGTATTCACCTGAAAATGACTTAACCAACAAAAGCTGTAGCTTAAACATTTAGGAATTACAAAGCAAGCTATTTAACTTCAAATAACTGCTTAGAAAAAAATTATGTCCTCCTTACTTTGAATGCAGGACCACAATGGGAATTGTGAAACATAGCTGGCCAACCAGGACTAATGAGCAGAAAAAAATATATATGTATGCAGATTTTTGCACACTCAGCAAATTCCCAGATAAATAATAGTAACACTGGATAATATTTCTATTTTTGTTGTTTTAAGCAATTATTGCTATATAATATAGACTATTGAAAAGTACATTTGCACATTAAGTACAGGAAAAAGCTAGTGTGTTTCTTTATATTTTGTGATATTAAAGAATGCTACTTCTTTTAAATCCATGCTATACAATACTTCCCAGTCAGGAACAGAAGGAAATGATGCATTTCTAGTTCTGATATGAAGCCAAATGTGAAAAAAGAGGATATACAGATAATAAGTTGATTTTTGTTGATTGCTCAGGTATGATGCAGCCAGTGTAGTATATGCAGGCTTTACTCAACAGATTTAAGTCATCACTTGTATGCTATTACAACTAGCTCAGAGGCAATCTGCAGCAAACAACACTATTTCAGTTTACCTCACCCATTGCACCATAACATTCAATTGCCAGACCTTACAATCATGATTCTCTGGTATACTTATAGAAAAATCATGGCTGTATAGCAGTTTGTGGCCTAATAAAATATATTAGGAGCTGCCAAAACTGCATCTGCTGCATTTCAGTCAGATGCACCACTTAGTGATTGTAGAGTTGGCTATTTTACCATAGGTCCATTTAAAGGATTAGTCATAGTCTCATCATAAAGTGACTGAACATTAGGATATACAAGGCCACTGGGTATTGTGATCATGTATGCCTTGCCAGTATCCACCCTTAGACCATACAGTGTATTACGATTCTACAGTTCATGCATAAATGTTTTATATAACTAGGTACTAACTGCTTACTAGCTTCAACAACTGTATAAGCAATAAAACCGAGACAAGGGTGTGTGTCAGGAAACAACCAAGAAAAAAAATCCAAAATCCAAACACACAAAATTTGAGTATCAGGGATCCACGAAAAAATCAAAATCAAGGGTTGTCTCACAGTAATTTATTTAAAACAAATGACTGAGTGCTTTCATCAACACCACATGTTGACTTCATCAGAATATTTTAAACCCTGTAAACAACCCCTTTAAATATCTCTAAAAATTGGTGCCAAAAATAGCAGCCAATGAAAAATGTACTATTTAAAAAAGCATCAACTTTTAAAAACATTTATGAATACAGTCCATTGACCATTAAAATAAATAATTAATAATTAATAACAATCATATCAACAATGTGATATCAGAACAGGCTTGATTGGTATACTATCATTTAATCCAGGGGGAGTTGTGGCATCTAATAACAACTGCCACTTTACCTCTTTCTCCCCCAACACACTTTTAATATTCTCACCTCTTGGATTGTCAAAAACCTGTTCCAGGATGGCAAACCTAAAAAAATGGTCATTCCCTTCTTTCTCTATGTGTCTGTATAATGCATTATTTGAATCCTTTTTTCTAATGTTATATTGGTGATCATATATTCTGTTCTTCAAAAATCTGTCAGTCTTTCCAATATAATATCCTGAACAAAGCATACACTTTGCAAGAAATACCAAATGCCTGGTGTTACAATTTCCCCTTTTAAATCTAACTTCAGTTCTTTTTACATTGTCCAATATGATGCTATCCTTCTCTAAGATGTAATGACAATAGTTGCAACTTCCACATTTTTGTATGAGACCAATCTTGTTACTCCTAATGCCATTTCCACTACTCATTTCCAGAGTATTTTTAATATTCTTATACATCTTAAAGATAAAAGTAGGCTTGTCATCTAATAAATGGCAGATGTCCTCATCTGCCTTCAGAATGTTCCAACTATTACCTATTAGGTGCTTAACCTTCTCGGCGTAAGGGCCATATTTAACAATACATGCCCTGTTGTATTGCATATTATTAGCTTCAGTAATTTCAGAGACCTGCGAGGAAGCATTTTCACCCAATAAGGGTTTGTATTTCTTATTCCATTCTTTCACTACATAGTTGGCCACATCCCTAATTAAACCTTGCGGATACCCTCTCTCCAAAAATAAGGAGCTCATGTATTCTATTTCCTGAATCATGTCTTCATAGCATGAGGTCATCCTTGCAGCTCTTATACATTGTCCTTTGAAAATGTTCGTAAACATTTTCCTCAGATGATTACTCTCATATTCTAAATAATTATTATTAAAGGTACGCTTCCTAAATATTCTAGATTTAAAGCCTGTAGTTGTCTTAATAATAAGAGTATCCAAATATGCTATTTTTTTCTCCTTCAACGTTATGTGTAAATTTCAGAAATGTGCTAGTACTATTAATATAGCTCATAAAAGAGTCTATACTTGCATGGGGGCCATCCCATAATATAAAAATGTTGTCCAAAAAGTGAAAATACAATCTAACATACTGAAAGTACGAATTGTTAAATAACTTATTGTCTTCCCAATCCATCATAACTAGGTTGGCATAAATGGGGGCACAAGCTGCCCCCATAGACACACCCCTAGTCTGCCTATAATGTTGTCCCTCATAAAAAATGCAATTGTTATCTAAGATGATGGACATACACTCTAAAATGAGGTTGAGTCTATCATTGTTCAATTTAGCATGTTTGTGCATACTGTTGTAAAAGCTTTCTAGACCTTCCTGTTTAGGAATGCTAGAAAATAGATCTACCACATCAATAGTTATAACCATCAGCTCTTCCTTCCATACTTCCTTAGATAACCGTCTCAAGAAGTCCCAAGAATCTTTAAGCACATAATGGACATAGTCATAAATGTGCTTTAGCCAGATATCAATAGCTTTTCCCATATAATATGTTTTAGCCTGACTACCCGAAATTATTGGTCTGAAGAGGGGGGGGGGGGGGTTGTTGATATCCTTATGTATTTTGGGTATTCCTGTGATTGTAGCCAGCTTGGGGAAATCGACTTTCATATATCCGTATTCTTCCATAGTAATTCTACCATCTAGTAAATATTCCTCAAGAAATAGATCTATCCTTCTGTATGCTATGTGAATTTCATTTAGAGATATACTCTCATAATTACCCATTTCTTTTAATATTTCATACATTTTATTCACATACTCCATGGTGTCAAAAATCACTACCCCCCCACCTTTGTCGTGCTTCATAATTCTAGTATTAGAATTGGTCTTAATTTCCTTAAGTATTTTATTCTCTTCCTTAATCAGATTGTATTTTATTTTATGTCCAGAGATGTTCCTGGAAACTTTATACATTTCTCTAGTGACCACTTTCTCATAAGTGATTGTACTAGGATGGGGGGGGGGGTACAAAAGTACTTTTTTTTACTAGCTTGTTATTAATAGGTGTCTTAGTGTTACCTTTGAAAAAAATGGCCAAATTAAGCTTCCTGAGAAATCATTTTAATTCAATTATGGTGTCTACTATATCAAATTGAGATGTAGGGATAAACTTCATGCCTCTAGCAAAAAGTTTAATATGTTCGAATTCAATAGGCATTGAAGTATAACTGTAAACACTAAAATTCCCTACACTGCAAATCTTTCCATTTTCAATGATAGTTTCATTAACCACATTATGTTCCATGTGTTTACTAGCGTTAATAGCCACAATTTCATTTGTATGTTTACTATCATTAATAGCCACAATTTCATTCATCACTTTCTGTTCATCCTTTCCCCCCTGTCCCAATACTGGTTTTCTTTCCAATAGTTTCTTTGGTACTGGTTTGGGCCTCTGTGAAAATTCAAATCACCATCTAATCTGTTAAAATGTTGACTATCCATATATTGGCCAGCTTGCCTATTGTCATATCCCTTACTTCTGTCTAATCTGTTTTTTTTTTAAACCATGTATATACTTTGTTGGTTTTAAAATGTTCCAGATCTCGAGAACATTTCTTGCTTTTCCTAACAAATATTTTATCTGCCTTAATCTCTACTTGTTTAAGTTGTTTGTTGTACAATGTTTCCCACTGAGGGAATAACAAATCTTTCCTAATTGAACTGTTAAGTTCTTCCATTTCCACAAGTAGCTGGCACAGTTTCTCGTCATTAAACTTAATGACTAACTTCATAAAATCGTATCCAAAGCTGTTAAATAATCCTTCACAATCTTTGATAACTGATGTTGAAGAAAAGTGTGCTGAAAAAATGGGCAGTGTAATATTGTTCTTCAGTCTGGTGTTTTCTTCTTAAGTTACTGATCGAGCTAGTCTGTGATTAATCATGCAAAATAAACATTTTGTTGTGCATATAGTCTCAATAATGCAAGTTCTTCCATACAGAAGGCCTTTTATAACTGTACCTTTTTGGGGATGTCTGCATTTCTATGATGTCTTTCTTGTAAGCACTGTTGGAACGTCTTGTCAGAATGAAGAAAACTGATTTATATAAGTTTACAGTAATTATGCTTAGTAAATATGTAGTTTTTTTCCTGACAAAACAGATTTAAATGAACATGTAGAAAACTACAGGGGGTTATGTTTGCATAACTGCATATTCTTCATAAAAGGTTTAAAGAAATATAATTTTTAAATTCCATTTAAAGGGTATGAAAATGCTTAAGTTTCCACTCCCTTAATCTAAGAAAGATTAACTTGGAAGCAGTAAAGGACATAGAGAAATTGCTTTAAAATATCTGTAATCTTGTTGTTAAAAATTCTAAACCAATGATACCTTTATTATAAAGATACATCAGTGTAGTGGTAGAACTAGTAGAGGTTTAAATGTTCATGCTTAACTACAAGAGAAACTACACCGAACAGCTATTTTTATTGTCTAGGAAATTAATTTAAATCATTATTAGTCTAAGACAATGACAGTTTTGATCACCTTCATCAGGATACTATGTGACATTCTCAAAGAAATCTACTGGGGCCTCTGTAATCCAGAGAGTATGAGCTTACCAAAAGACTCATCCTTATATGGAAAACATTTTAACCAAATATGCAGTATTCCTTTTTCTTATTTCCTTGTGCTTGAAAAGTATTTTTCTGGTGAGTGTGCATGTGCTTGTGTGTATGTGTGCACACGCGCGCGTGTGTGTGTGTGTGTGTGTGTGTGTGTGTGTGTGTGTGTGTGTGTGTGTGTGTGTATACAGTGGGTTACCTTTACTTTATCGAATGCCCAATTCACCGACACTAACTTTGCCAACACATCAGATTACCGACAAATGGAAAGCCGATTTTTCCCGCATGATAAGTAACCGTTTGACCATCTACCTGAACTTTGCCCCTTACCCCCGCGGTAGTGTGTTCTTGGAGTTGGAATATTTATTAAGGGGGGTGTGGGGGGTGTAGCCACCCACATCAGTGGGTTTGTTTTATTGGTAGTTCCTGAAGTCAGGATGGCCAAACTGTTACTTACCATGTGGGAAACGGCTTTCCATTTGTCGGTAATGTGACATGTCAGCAAAGTTAGTGTCGGTGAAGTAGTCATTTGGTAAAGTTAAGGTAACCGGTATACAGTATGTGTGTGAGTCTGTGTGTGTGTGTAGAGAGAAAGACAGACAGAGAGGCAAGCATATACATTTGAGGATGATTAAGTAAATGAGATGCTCTGCATTTACTTGTGAGTTTCCTTGGATTCTTCTTTTACTGGAAAAGACAACATTATCATTAAAAGAAGGGGAGTATAGCTCAACTGTCAACCAAAAGGGGCTAATCTCAAGGCCCTTGTGTAGACAGCATTTATGAGGGGTTACATAGCCAAAAACACAGAAATATTTTCAGTGTGCAGTTTCCTCAGTTTTGGGGAAGGACTTTTTTGGAAGCAATTCTTTCATTCCCCTGTCCTATCTAGGCAGGAACACATATCCCTTTTCCCCATTCAAAGTCTCATACCTATGATCACCATTTCAATTACTTTCACAGGGGGAGCAGGATATCTCATTACTGAAGGACGTATAAAACATTTCCTTATATCAATGGTTTTGGCAAGTTTTGAAGCCATGTCTCAAAACAGATTTCCTGTCTAAGTCCCTTTGTCAATCAGTTTTCTAGGGAATCCATATCCTTGTAAGCTAGCCATGTCTATGCAGTCTCCATGTTTTAGCAGGCAATGTTCAAAAGCAGTTTTTCTGCAAGGATCTATTTGGTGCTGAAAGGCCATAAATTTGTGAGCATTGTCATTGTTCCATATGAGAACATCACTTGTGAAAAGTTCCAATGTTATTTCCATAATCTTTGGAATTAGAAGATGGAAGAGCTTGTCCCAAAGATTCCTCTCTGATCCCATCCTTGTTAAATAAGCTTAAATAGCTATTGGAAAAGCTGCTCCTTAAAACTAAGCAAAGTTCTCTCCCCCAGCCCATCAATATCCTGATTACAGATGCCTCTGGCTGTGTTTGAATTCCATATCTCAAGGGCTTGTACTTACAGGAAATATGCTCTCTGCTGCAGACAAAGATGTATGCTAACCTCAAAGAAATATTTAGAGCCATTCTTGTCCATAAAGCAGTCAGGAAATGTATACCTCAAGCAATAATACAAATGAGTATGGCATGGAAAACTAAATAGTAATATGCTGCATAGACAATATTTATAGGCTAACCATGCAAGTAATAGGAAATAGCATTACCTAAAGAGGTGCATTTACAAACAGTTCATCTTCCAGACACAAAAAATAAAATCTTCTGGTGTGCAGTCATTCAAAATGTTCATCTAGATTAGATGTGGGAACTGCACATTTAAGTCTTCCAAGATTTGATCTCTCCTTGTGGGTACATGCACCTAGAGCTATATGTGTCCCCAGAGAGTGCTCACTGACCCTAGTTTTGGACCAGTGCAAACAGTGCCCTGTCAAAGCCTTGTCCAGACAAGTTACTTTGTCCACTCCAATTAATTTGTCTGGTTAAAAATGGCCTGCCAGAAAGTGCAAAAAATGGTTAATTCTATTTATAACTTTCCAGTTCAGACAGCCTTAGTTGTCCTATATCGAGACGGCAACCTGGTTTCTGGCATTTCCTCTCTGATAAGATCTTTTCAATTGTAAGCAGCTTTATTCTTCACTAGAATGACTCCATTTCATATCTCAGATACTAGATTTTAAGTCCTAATACAAAACTTAACTCCTCAAGTGTTAGCTGTTTTAAACAAAATAATGAAGCCTTCTACTAAGAAGTTGTATATGTCAAATCAGAAACAGTTTTATCATTTCTATAAGGAATGTGACCTAGTAGTGCTCCAACTACAAGTTAGGAAGGTCCTATCCTAGTTCTGTATATTACCTACCATCCAACAGTTTGTCTTTCTGTCCAAAAAATAAATGATTCTTTCTCTCTCTTTCTTTTCTGCATGCTTTCCTTTAGACCTTCCATAATTTTCTTTAACTCTAGTGAAGACAGTTTTAATTGGGAGTTTTGCATTTCTCATCCCTGAGAACATCTATGGTTTCTCCATAGTATATGAATTTTCTTTTAAAAACTGTTAAAAACTCCCTTTCAGCCAGTGTCAATTATATTAAAATATATTTATTGCAAAACAGCTGTTATGGTAGCAATCATATCAAGTAGAAGTACAATAAAGGTTGAATTTGTTTTGAGCTGTGCAACAGATACAATAGTTCCTGTTGATAAAATGCGATTTCGAAATTCTTCTTGATTTTGCTATTATCTGTAGGATGCAAGGTCATTAATTTTTTTCACAGGCTGGACCCCAGAAACCAAGGGTTGGCCTGTGCTGTTAGAATAGATATCCCATTAGGGAAGCATACAATTTCCATTTGGATAGATGCTGTATCTTTTTTTTCATCTCTTTAGTTAAACCTGTCTAGGGAGTCATCATGGCCATTCTTCAAAGACAATGACTGCTACCTTTTAGAATGAGTGCCTTCCACTGCTGTTTACAAGGAAAGCATGCTGTGTGATTGACATTCCACATGTTTTCGAAGAATTACAAGCTGGAGATGCTCTCCAAGGCCAGAGTTTTTTTTTTTTTTTTGATGGCTGTTGTCCACGATATGTTGGTTGGAATCTATGCCTGGCTTCTAGATATGCATTCTACCACTGAAAAAAACAGATATGGAAATAAGGTACGTAAGGAAAGCTGGTGGCAAAAAAAGTGGGAAATAGAAACTATGGACCAAACTAAGAAGGAATACTGGCTAATTAACAAAGAGACAAAAAGAACAGTCACAAGAGCAAAGAATAAGACATTAGAAACACTCAACCAGCTTTTGGAAAGTGAGTCGACAGATGGCACAAAAAAAAAAAAAAAAAAAAAAAAAAACAAAACAAAATTCAGAGCAGCTTCCAAATAAAACTTGTAATCCACAAAATGAAGCAGCTTTTCAGGCAAAACAATAAAGCCCTGAGCAGGGCAAGCTTAGAAAATTGTGATAAAACCCACGGACGGCTCAGCACACTTCATTTCACTTTATTCCACAGAAACACATCACACAATATTCTAAGCTTGCCCTTCTCGGGGCTTTATTGTTTTGCCTGAAAAGCTGCTTCATTTTGTGGATTACAAAAAAAAAAAAAAAAACCTCTATCAGATTGCCAGACAAATTCAGATAGATAAAGAAATTAGCCATCAGACATCCTTCATAAGAAATACCGGTAACAACCTGCTCACCAGTCCACAAGATATCAAAGGCAGATTGAAGGAATACTTCTAGCAGCATCCAAACAAAGAAAACACCATAGAAGCTGTGGTATTCCATAATTAGACTATGACAAAAGTGGAAGGAGAGCCCACACTAGAAAAACTAACAGCCCTAAGGAAAATAAAGTCAGGAAAAGCAGCAGCCTCAGATGAGGTCATAGCATATTGATCAAGATGTTGGGTGAGTTCAAATATGTTGATACAGGAGGTAGTTCAGGAAATAAAGAGAGAGTAGGATTTTGGCTGTAGGCCCTTAAGTAGATCAATAACAACCATATAAAATATTATATTTTCAAAGTAGCAGAAAGTATTTTAAGAACAAAGCCAACATGGAAATGGTAAAAGTAGATTTTACCAATAAGGATGACTGCAATTAGGGACATAGAAAATAGACAAGAGGGAGCTGAAATTTATTGACAAAAATTAGCAAAGAAACCAAAGTATTAGGAGCAAATAACTAGGGAGAGGAATACTAACTATGATCACATTTTTATTTGAGTCTCGAACAGAGCCTGCATTTAAAAAGGGATAATGTATGCATAAAATAATGCATGATAACTATAAGAATCAGTCTGAGGAGTTTGGAAAAGAGTGGGAAATAGGAATGGAAATGCAATATACAAAGGAACAATGGGAGGATATTTGTATGTCTCCCAAGTATGCAACAAAATGTAGAAGATTTAGGAATTTTGCATGGGTGTGTTTGCATAATCATTTTTATATGTAAAGTAGAGTTCACAGAATTTTTCCACAGGAAGACAGCAATTGTTAGAAGTGTGATGAGAAAGATAGGGTACTTGGGAATATGTTTTTTTTTTTTTTTTTTTTGGAAATGCAATGAGCTGGTAGATTTTAAAAAAATGTTACATGGTACTCTGTCACAAATGTTGGAGAGTAAATTATTTTAACTAAGGAAATTATTTTTTGAGTTAGGACATAGAAAATGAATTGCCTAGGCATAGTAAGGGCCTGTTAAGTGTAATGCTGATGGCTGCCAAAAAAACAATTACTAGAAAATGGAAATTAAAATCTGAACCAACTGTAGCAGAATTATTGAATGTTGTGAAGGAATAGAGCTGTAGCTAGCTCACCTAGCACCTAGTGCCAATCTCCATTCAGGGACTCCTCCTCAACTCCATGAGCTGAAAATCAAAATGAAACAAAGATCTGTCCTGAAATCTGTCTAGCATTTCTCACCACTAGAGCAAGCCAGCAAGCTAGGTCCCTTTTTGTACCCACCAGAATGAAGAGCAAAAAAAGTTTTTTCTCCTATCTAGACTTGGTACTGCTGTGTTTCTCACTTCAGGAAAAAGCAAGTCAGGTCCTATTCTAAGTATCTTGAGTGCTCAAGATAAAAAAAAAAAGTAATTTGCTACAAATGCAAAAAGTGCCTTGCTACAATTTAAAAAAACACATGTGGAGCACTGAAGTACTTCAGCTCAGTCTGACGATGCACTATCAGTATTCATTTCACAGTGTCGATGCTGTACTACCTCCCAACTGGTACTCCCCTGAACTCCCCAGGTCAATCACATCTACTGTCAGAATGCATGCCTGATCCTAAATTGTCTCATTATTAATTTTCACTAATAAATCCTAGGAATCTCTCAAAATGTGTGAGTACTGGTATATCAATCCCTTCAATTTTCTATCTCTATATACTGCTAGGGGATAAGTTTTGGATCCCTGAGCTGCAACAATTAACCTATATGGAGGGTCCAACACATTTTTGTGAACCTTGGGTATACCAAATGCTGCAGGAACTAAGGGGTTCTTATTCAAAAAATAATGAGACGATGAAGGATCAGACTTTTTTTCTGACAGTAGATGTGATTGACCTGTTTTCCTGCATCCTACATGAAGTTGGTTTAGAATTTTTGGAGGACCTTCTAGATGAAAGCCAACAATTTAGTGAAAGTGAGACCCATTTATTAGTATATTTAATGGAATTGGTATAAAGAACAACTTTTTATATTTCAATGGGGAGTAGCGATGAGGGCTGCTCGTATCCCAATTTTCGCAAACCTGATTAAGTTGTATTTGGAGAAAAAGTTGTATTAAATTCAAAATATGTTTCACAGTGGTCCTTTTATACTAGATATTTGGACAATTTTTTTTGTATGGAAGGTTGGTCTCTATGAAATTAAAGAATTTTTGGAGTATTTAGGTAATACCACTGATTTTTTGAGATTCACCCACAACTACCATGAAAAGGTAATACACGGTGTAGATGTCCAAAAGTGGTTGGATGGAGGAATTTTGAAAACTAGAATCTACAGAAAGAAACATTCTCGAATAGTTACTTACACTTTAATAGTTGTCATCCTTTGTATTGTAAGAAAAATCTGATTAAAGGTCAGTTTATCAGAGCTGCTAGGATGAGTTCTGATAACAAATTGTTCATGAAGGGAATAAACACCATGACTTTAATGTTCCTAGAGAGGGGGTACCCAATGCACTTAAAAAAAAGCAATGGAGAAGGACATAATTGCAAATAGGGACCAAACATTATGTGCATTTTGGGGAAACCTGACCTGTTAAAATGAATAGGGCAAAGTACAGACAGGAAAATTGGGAATTTTCAAAAATCAATGGCAATCAAGTATGATGGATTGAGCCACAAGATAAAAATATTATATATCAAAACTGGGCTATCCTAAAGACCAATATGGATTTATTTAAATGCTTGGGTAAAAAGCCAACTTTTATAAATAAAGTTCACAAGAATATTAAAGAGGTATTGGAAAGAGGGAGGTCAGTGCCAAAAAAGGAACCAAAAATGTGGAAGGTGCAGTTTTTGTAGATACATCACCGAAAAAGAGAGAGAGTGACACTAAAAAACACACTAGGGAAAACTGTGGTATTTAAAAAGGTAGCTGTAATTCAACATGATTAGTTTATCTAGTACTATGTGACCACTGTTCCTCATTTTTTGTTGGGAAAATGGAGAGAAGATTCTCCAGACAGATTTATGAGCATTTATATGACATAAAGAAGGCCAATCATAAGAATGCATTATTTAGACATGCATGTGTTTGTTTGTGTCTTTTAGCTTTTCCCGGTTAGGGGTCGCCACAGCGGAACTCTGGTCCGCTAATGATTGGCAGTAGAGTTTTACGTGCTGGCTTGCCAGGCCTAACGCACAACCTTCAATAAAGGAACGCCCATTCACGCATGTTGCCACACAGAAGACGCTCTAACTGAGAATCGAATCGGCAATGTCTAACTATGAGGCGACAATGCTACCGCAGCACCACCACCACAGTATTAGACATGCATGTGTATGTGAGAGTTTTACAAAATTTGTCTTTGGGATATTAGAAGTGGTTCCCTGAGATGCTAGGGTGGGAGCATGAGAGAACAAGCTGGAATACAGAGAGCTTTTATGGCAATTGAGACTGGATGCAGCATTTTGGCCAGGTCTCAATGATTTTGTTTCAATCACTCCAGTATTAAAAATGCGAGCAGCTAAATTATAATCATACAACAAACAAACACAAAAATGCATACATTTTAAACAAGTGTTTATGATGAGTTTGTATTAGTTTTGGTAATTTTATCAAATGGTTTAAGATTTTCTTAACATGTTTTATGATTGTATGTTTTAAAATGGTCTCTTTAAAATGGGATCAGAATTTCAGTTATAGGTTGGTTAATTTGCATTTGTAACAGTTTAAAAGGAGTGGCTTGGCTTAAACACTTTGAGTTCTGATGAAGTCTAAGTGTGGACGAAAGTGGTTAACTATTTCTTATTTTAAATAAAATATTCACCCTGGTGTGTCCTGTGGTTGAGGTCATGTATTTTTCAGATCATGCCTATTATTTGCAATAAATAAGATTAAAAACTTAGATAATGAAAAAAAGTATCAGAGAATAAAGCTTTCAAAAAATCATCTGTGTTACCCCAAAATAAGTTCAAGGAGGAACAGTCAAAGAATATGTGTGACCAATCAGCAGTACATTCTTTCAAACATCTCCAATAATGCATTTTATTTCCATTATTAGCCAATTATTAGTCATTATTGCCAAATTAGCCATTTTATTTGGAGTTAAAAAGACTCTATATAAAATTTTCAATGTAAATATGTGCAGGCAGTGAGAAAAAGAGGTATGTTTAACAGAAGATTATGTATGAGATTTATTCTGAGTAGTCAATTATGAGCTATGATCCAAAGTAATGTGGTTCAAAAATTTAAGATTTACATTTGTTTTGTATTCTATAGATATTTGTAAAGGTATCAATTTTTGATTTGTTATATATAATTTCATAGAAAAAATGTATTAATTTGGGGGTTTCTTTAAAGTAAGAATGAGTAAGAGATAGACATAATTCCTGTGTGTGTGTTTTCACATTTTGTAATAATAACCAGTCTTGACAGTTAAAGTTATATTCTATAGTAAGTAGTTGAGTATCTTTAACTTTCAGCTCTTTAAAACAATGTTGTCAACAAACAAAATTCTTAGTTTTCCAAATAGCAAAAAAAATGGCTATGTGTTTTTTTAAGATTCTGGTGATGCTAGAAGGAATGATAGATTCAAACCAAATTTTAATACCTATATTAGAAAGAATTGTACCTTAAAAGTCTTTAGTGTAAAATTGAAATAGCTTGAATTTGAAGGAGGGGAATTATTATTTTGTATGAAATTGCATAAATAATGCCAAAAGAAATTATCTTGATTAATCAAATTATTATTACCTAATATACCATTATAGTTTTTAAAAGGCATAAAATATAAAGTTTTCCAGTTATAATTATAATAAGGGTCAACTCAATTTAATATAATTTTAAAAAAATGTATGCTTTAATTTAAGAATCATTGTCTAGACAATTGACTCCTGCAAGATCCCATGGTCTAATGTGATGAAAAATAGCTATTGTAGGTTTATTAGGGAACTAAAGAAACTTTAATAGTTGTTTGTTTATTACAATCATGTGATGTCTATCTGGAAAAAGAAAGGCAGTACGTGTATTATGTATAATATGTTAGGCAAAAGAATCATCTTTATTAACTGAAGTCTATCTTCAAATGAAATAACAAGCTTGTTCCATTTAGAAGTAAGGTTTTTATTGTATTTATGATTTTTTTCCCCGATTGACAGTTATTATTTCATCCGTAGACATCAGTAAAGAAATATCTAAATATTCATCAGAGGAGACTTGATTACCAATAATATGAGTTTTTTTTTTTTTTTTTTTTTGCATGTAATTTTTTTTTTTCTTTTTACTTCTTGTTATGAATTTATATTTGGATTAATTGACACAAATACCAGAAATATATTGAAATTATTTTATTTGTAGAATCTAATTCAGCAAGAGATGATCTTGACTTTAGGATTGTTAGTAAATTATCATCTGCAAACAACATAATTTTAGAAGAGTAATGATTAAAAATATCTATGCCATTAATATTTGGGTTAGTTCAAATTAAGATAGTAAAAACTTCAATGACTAAGGCAAATAGAATTGGAGAGAGAGAGAGAGAGAGAGGGAGGGAGAGGACAACATTGTTTCATACCTTTAATCAGAGGAATATATTCTGAAATAAAGGGACAATTTTAACATAGACAATATTATTTTTATAAATATTCTTTAAAAGTGAAATTAAACTTTTGGGAAAATCAAATAGTTCTAGAACTTTAAATAAATAATTCCAATTTAATGAATCAAAGGCTTTTTCCATGTCTAGACTAATTCATAAAGCTTTTTCATTTCTTCTATTTAAAAAAATCTATTAGAGTTTGTCTTTGAGATATAAAACTTGTTCGATCACAGTTAATTATTTGAGCTAAAGGTTCTTTTATTCTATCAGTTATAATAGACATGAAAATCTTATAGTCATTATTTAAAAGTAAGATAGGTCGATAATAAGAGCAAATATTTGGATTTTTATTTTCTTTTAATATAGGAGCAATTAATGAATATTTCCAGGAGGGTAGGATATTTTCTTGACATTGCACCTCTATAAGAGTTTTATGAAAAAAAGATATGATAGAAGGAGGCAAAAGCTTTTAGATTTCTGTTATTATTCTAGCCATACCTGGAGCTTTGTTAGATTTTAATTTTTTTAATTTTATCTATAATTTCTTTATAAGAAATTTGTTTATGTAAGTCAACTCATAATTTTGATGGGATTTTCTTAATTTTAAGTGTATCATGGTCTAAATTTGAAGTTTTGACTTCTGTACTAGGATTATGATTTTGAGATGTGTAGTGATATTTAAAATCATCAAGAATGCCCCCAATGTCTGTGATGTTTTCTTTGATCCCCATCATATCTAAGTTCTAAAATATTATTGATTTTTGAATATGTCTTAACTCTTTTGGATACATTATGCATATGTTTGGGTGATAAGTAGTACAAGGTCATTTTTAATCTTTCTAGAGCAAGGTTTGATTTATGAGATAAAATGTCAAGGTATTGTTTATTTAAAGTTTTTATTTCTTTTATATTTGATTTATTATTTTTAGTACTTTTAGATTTAGCCACTAGGAGGTCTGACTGAATATTGTGTAGTTCTGAATCCCATTCTTCAATTTTATTTTCATACCACATTAAAATTTTACCAAAAATGTAAGCTTTTAATGAATCATATATCATAATGATAGTAATATCAGAAGTATTATTGGATTCCAAAAAACAAAATTAGTTTAGAGACTAACCAAGGTTTAAACTATTTAGGTTTAGCTATATATGCAGGAATTCTGGTTAAAAGGATAATCTTTTAAAATTAGTTTGGAATTTTAGAGTAAGGGCATCATGGTCAAAAATAGGACAAGGTATAATATTAAAACTTGATATCTTAGAAATTATATCTTAAGAAACTAGTATTCTATCTATTCTGGTTTGTGTACCATATGTATAGTCTTGATGAGTGAATAGCAATGAACATGGGTCCTTCAGATTAAATTTATCACTAAGGCTAAGAGATTCTATCCATTTTAAAAAGGTTTCTGCAGTGAATGTCAGCCTTAGTTTCCTCTTATTGTTAGTATCAGAATCATCTAATATACAATTAAAATCACCACCTATAATTAGATTGCCTTTATCGTTATTAAGAATAAAGTCAAGATGTTCCTGGCAAGATTTTGTCCCATACCTGGGAACCAATAGAGATTTTCTAGGGCCCATAGTCTATTATTAAACATTAGAACTATAAAGAAGAGAAGACCATCTCGATCTTCATATTTATGAATAAATTTGTGGAAAATCTATATTTTTCTTCTAAACTATCATGACTCCTATTTTCTTCATTTTAAAAGAAGAGTGAGCCAGAATTATATAATTACCTGGATTCCAAAGATCATTTTCCATCTGATTACTATGGATTTCTTGAAGAAAAAACACTTGAGCCTTATTAGTATTCAAATATTGTATCAAGTTTGATCTTTTCCATGAATTATTTAAGCCATTAACATTTAAAGTAATAATGATAAATCCATCTATATGAAAAATTAAACATTTTGCTTGTTTTCTACTCTTAAAGAAAAAAAAACAGTATAAAGTAGTAAGAAACATAATACCTCTTAAAATTGTAGAGCTTAAAGATTAATAGTTTAGGACAAACATATAAGATAAAAAGAAAACACAGAAAATAAAAATAATAATAATGTTGTAAATAATATATATTAATTACAAACACTGAATTATCAAAATTATTAGCCCAATAGTTAAATAAAAAAACCTATCAGACTATCCAACATTAACTAACCAATCAATAATCTAAAAAAAGAGTAACAATGAAAAAAAACTATTAGAGCTCTGCAGTAAATAATTTATCTAATGGAGACAATATAATGTACACTCAATCATAATATCCAACAATGTGAATGTTAATGTGAAAAACCTATAATAGATTATATATAACGATAAAGGAAATAGTCACTCTACTCCTTTTCCTCTTTCTCTTGAAGTTTCCCCCTCTTTATCCCTTATTTCCCTCATTTCCCCTTTCTTTTTTCTTGAACAAGACATAAAGTTATGATACTATATCATGAAAAGTGAATGAATGTAGTAAGTAATAAGTGAATACAAAATCTATAGCATAAAAGGACAATAATCCAGATTGTCATTGCTCTGTCTCAACTGTAATTATTAATTGTCAAAAGTGTTATACACGTGTATATATACAATCTATTTATTTGGTGTAAAGGATGAAAAACGTAGTACTAATTTGTACTGAGATAAGAATTCTTGTTACTGTTTAGTTACTTCCAGTTTTAACTGTAATTATATTTGTTTTCCATTCCTTTCTCCTTTCTTCACTCTTAAAAATAAATAAATAAATAAACAAATATCTTAGTGCCTGCAAGCCAGCCATATAATCTGCACTATGTTTAGTGTAACTAGGCTAATTACTGATAAAATTCTTAGTGTCTAATGTTAATATAAACTATTGACTTCACAAAGCATGTGAAGTTAGAAGCCTATAGGTTATTATTCCATGTCATCCAAGACTATTCATATTTTGAGTTGTATGCTTTAAATCACCTAGGCTAATCTCACTTCTATTTGCATTGGTAAAACAACAAAATAACTACTGACAAATTAACTGGCTTCCAGGTAGACTACAACTTACGTCTAAGCCTACTAACTATATAACATATTTAGTTATGAGGCATAGCTCAGAACTGAGAACAACAGAGTGAAATGACAGTTTGCCATGTCACTGTCTATACACATCTAATAAAGGCGATCCATATCTCTCTGATTTGCCACTATAACATGTTAGTATAGAATGCAAGAGCTTTAAAATGTAAAAGGAAATGAAGTATGCATGAATCAAATAATTAACTAATTTGAGAAGAAACAAAAAAATTATAATTAAGTACTAACTAAATGTCAAATAAATAGGAGACAAAGTTTAAACATATACTGACTAACTTAATTGATGGTAAAAGCAGTTGTGATTAATTATTACTATATTTCTTTCTTTCTTTCTTCTTCTTCCTTTTCTCTTTCTTTTCAAATATAACAAAAATCGCAGTATCTAATAATTTAATTGCACAAATGGGAGAAACTATGACAAGCTATTATAAAATAATAATGTAAACAAACATTCTAACTCCTTTACTCTTTTTCTTCTCCATTCTTCACTCCTTTACTTATATAAAATGCATACAATTATGTTATACAATTTTTTTCAGATCAATTATTAAAAACTTAATTTCATAAAATATTCATATCAACAAAAAGCAAAACTCTGTCCAGATTCTGGTAGTTCATTTACAAATAATCACTGAGTAGTAATAAAATATGTATGAAACTATCAATATGAAATGAACGGTATGCAATTGTATTGCAGGATCTGGGACATTAGCAATTTATCCAGAATTTTTATATTTTTTTTTGCCAGAATTCCTGACAGGTACTTAAAAATATGTACCAGGTAATTTATTACCCTAAAACCCAAGGAGATAAAGTATACACCTTTCATTTTTCTAAATCTATTGAAGACCCTCTTTTCCCTATTATGTCAATATATTCAAGCCCAGTACCAGTTTACTACTCTTGTGGGCCTCTATTTGAATAATCAAGTGGTCTGCCACCAGGGGTCTTGAAAAGACACTGGCGTGCCCTCTCAAAACTATAATTTCTTCAATGTGGGGG
Source organism: Protopterus annectens (assembly GCF_019279795.1). NCBI lineage: Eukaryota > Metazoa > Chordata > Ceratodontiformes > Protopteridae > Protopterus > Protopterus annectens. The sequence continues at coordinate 1,379,917,644 of NC_056731.1, forward strand.
ATTGGGAGTCTGGCTGTAAGGAGGCCACTAGGATGCCATCATCAAAGACTCTGAAAAATTGAGGAAGTTCTGTGAGCTTAGGCTCCTCCAGAAGATCAAATTATTATCTCAGAGTACAAAAACAAAAGTAGCAGAGAGCTCAATCGTTCGTAGTTTATTCAAAAAGCAATATGTCAAATGACAAAGCTTTTGAGTTGCATTTCAGAGTCACAAGGTGCAGGGTTTGAGTCACACTCCTGAAACGGAGACTGGCTAGGCCCAAAATAGCCCACAAGGCAGCCAGCTTAGCACTATCCTATAGACTATCTTTCTTTATTATCAGTAATTCCCTTATTATACCATTTAAAATGCTCCCTCACCCTTCTGTAGATCTTTTCAAAAGGTGAGTTATCCTGCAAGAACCCAAATGAAATGGAATCCCCTCAGGTGCAATTTGTGATGTATAGGTTAAGTCATTCTCTTCATCTTTCTCCAAGGATGAAGTAGATTTTGCAGCATGCAAGGAATCCCTTTTCCTGTTAAATTGGTCTTGTGGAATGGGTACCTGTTAGTCTTTGCCTACCACTGCTGAAAAAGCTCCTCGGCTAAAAGCTTCATATCCTGGATAAACACTGTATAGGAACTTTCTGCCTGTGACATGACACCCCATGTAGTCAAGCTGACTTAGAAAATAATGCTTTCCATGGTGTTAAGAAAATGCTTTTTAAACTCCTTTCAGTCTACTACATTTTATCCTTCCTGTCAGGCAATCTTCTGTTCTTGGGGAGATAGCAACAGACAGAGTTCTTCTTTTACAAAAAATAGGTAGAAGACAATGATTAGAGGTCTGTCATCTGAACATATGTCTAGTAAAATGTATCACTTTTCCTTTGTGTTAATGTTTGCTGTTGGTGGACCAGCACAGCAATTCTCCCTCTTTCCTTTACTCCAACCAGTAAACTAAACCAAATATAGTGTAAATGACAAATTATATGACATCTGTATGACATCCTTTACCCAGAACCTCTGTGATACTGTCACAATGTAAGAATAGCAGCAAAGTACCTAACCTTCCCTTCACAAACTCATGCAGACTACAACAAGGTGGCTTTGCTATGTCTGCATCTATGACATTCAGTCTGCCAGCATTTGTAGGCGGTACCTTTTAAAAGACCTGAAGGGCAGAGTGTAATACACAGATGAAAAGTAATACAAATCTGGATGTCAAATGTCAACACAAGACAGTGAGAGAGACATACCTTTTTGTAACTTTCTCAGAGTAAACACATTCCAAATAACAACAAAGTAAAGATTTCACAGACTGTGCTACTAAATAAAATTTTGTAATGGTTCTAGATACAATCAAAAAGATCTGTCACAGCTGGTAAATAACCTGAAATCTATGAGTTAAGTATTAAAGGATATTTCTGTTTTATTCAACAATTATAATTAAACAAATGAATAATGACATAATTAAAAGAAAGAAAAAAAAAGAAAAAAAAACTAACCCTAATAGTGCTATAAGTCCACCAAACAAGATGACAACAAAGAGGAAGTCAGTATGATCCATAAAGAGGAAGTAGCAAAACAGAATCACGATGACTTCCTATCAAGAAAGTTAAGACAGGAAGATCATCACGAATGCTGTGGCAGTTAGATAGCCTCATTTGAATGAAACAAGCTTGTGTAGTGTGGCTCGAGGTAAGCACAGAAAATAACAGACAGTAAATGACAAAGCAAACTTAGTGTTAGTTTGAATGGTGCCAAAAAAAAATTTTTTCAATGAATGCGAACAAGCGGATCCACCAACCAAATGTTTCCCCCTCCATAGCCGTGACCACACAGACCCACCACAATGTCTCAAAAACACATTCAGTCCTCATCACAACTCAAATTAAACAACAAATAAAATTAAAAAAGAAAGAGAAAACTCAGTACCCTAAAGTATGTAGAAAGTGAAAATGAACATCTTAAAAGCCGAGAGTCTATTATGCAGAATGCTATTGTATAATACTCAGAAGTTGAGAAAAAATAAACTATAACATTGACTTTCTAATATAATTAGAGTAACAGAGGAGCTATGGGTTTAGACAGTATATATCAAATATTATAATTTAAAAACATTCTTATTTATCTATATAAAAGAACATGTAAAAAGAAAAGTTACCTGTGTGTAAACAGGATCCCCTTCAGAAGCTTGAAGTTTCAAAACATAGAACTTATGGTCTCGACCTTTTGAAGTTCAAAGTTTTGAAGCTTTGAACGTTTTGACTGGAGATTGCCATACAGCGAGGAATGGGAAATTTCCTTTTTTCCTCACTGTAGTGCAATCTCAGAGTTGGTATATATATTTATTTAGCAGGGGGTGTAGGAGTGCAGGTGGGCTTTCCCCCCACAAAAACATAAAAACAGTTTTTGTTTTTATTTTTTTTTTATTATGTCTTCAAAGTTTCAAAATTTCAATCTTACGGTCTTGGTTTTTTGAAGTTTAAAGTTTTGAACTTCAACCTTCCAAAGTAGATCTGTGCAAACAATGTTATTTGACAGACACAAAGGAACTGAGATATCAACCTTGAAGCCAGAGAAATTTATGTAAGTGCATATTCTCAACAATGTGTACTTGAAAAGTATATATTTTGGACAATCTTTTTGGTTTTAGTTGTTTCCATTGCTAGAAATGAAGGCATCATAGATAGCATTATCACAGCCAACAAATAAATATGCAATAAAAATAAAGGATAATATTCAAAAGTAACAGTTATTTTCATAACTTCACACAAGCCATACTATCACTAGCTAGACAACACAACTCCCCTCCCCCACACCCCACACCTTCACCCAGTAATCTCCCCACACTCTTCTCATTTTCTCCCATTCCTACCTCCAACATAAGAAAACTCTTAACTAAACTTAAACCCACAAAATTAGCAGTAGACAACCTCCCAAGTGAATCCCTACAAATTGCAGCTGACACCCTAGCCCACCCAGTATCCATCTTGATTAACCGATCTCTGTCAGAATGCTACGTCACTACACTATGGAAAATATCACACATTATTCCCCTTCACAAAGGCTGCCCCTCCACAGAACTAACCAACTACTGCCCCATAGCGATTCTATCTCCACTCTCCAAAATACTAGAGAGATGCATTCACTCTCAAATCTCAGACTACCTCCTTACTAACAACCTCCTTTCTGATACTCAACATGGTTTCTGACCAGACCATAGCACCACCACTGCCTTACTCTCTTTTACTAACACTATCCTTCACCATAAAAACAATGGCCATCTCTCCTCTGCTACTTTCCTAGACCTATCTAAAGCATTTGACATGGTTCCATACAAACAACTCCTCTCTATACTCAATAACCTATCCTTCTCTCAATCAGTCACCAACTGGTTTCAAAGTTACCTGTCTGACCACCAGCAATCTGTTGTATGGCATAATGACATATCTCCCCAACTACCTGTCTCTATTGGTGTTCCCCAAGGATCCATCCTTGGACCCCTACTCTTCTCTATTTTCACCAATAATCTAGCATCTGCCACCAAACATGACACACTCATACAATATGCAGATTACTCAACCATCATCTGCTCAGCCCAGTCCCTACCCGAACTGCAAAAGGTCACACAGGATGCCTTTTCCTCTGTTGAAACATGGCTATCCAGTGCCCAGTTAATACTCAACCCAAACAAAACTAAACTCCTCATCTTCGAACCCACCAAACATACTCAATACAACTCTCACTTTAACATCACAGCAAAAGACAACACCACTATCCACCCAACAGATCACACCAAATTGCTAGGAGTTGAAATAGACAATAATCTCAAATTTGACTTCACATATCCATGACCATAAACAAAGTCCACTAAAAACTAGGAGCCTTATACAGAAATAAGCAACTCCTCACCAAAGCAGCTAGGATTTCAGTTGCAAATTCGCACCTTATCTCCACCCTACTTTATGCCTCTCCAATATATATACCAACCTAAGGCAATGCGATCTAAATAAACTCAAGACCTGCTACAACAAAATCACCAAATTCACCACCGGGGCATCCTACTGCAGTCGCCACTGTCTCTCACTTACTGAACTAGGCTGGCTAGAACTCCCTCACCCCCTTCAATGGTATCAACTCGCACTTGCCCACAAACTGGTTAACCATCCTCTAAAGGTCCCATCGCTCCAGTATCAACTCCAACCCTATCTCACCACCAGACCACTACGATCCAGCAAAAAAATCAATTGCAGGTTACTAGAGCCAATAACACTGCTGGAGAAGTACTATTCTCCAGTGCTATAGCCAAATTATGAAATACCCCCCCCCCAACAATAACCTCTCTACCATCATGCACCCACTTCAAAGCTTTACTTAAAGTGCACCTAAAAACATGCTGGCTATGCCCTTGTAACTCTCCCCTCTAACTTCTCCCACTCCATCTACCCTCTACCTCTCTTCCACCCTACAAACTACCTTTGATTACAGCAAGCTCTGATACTTCCATGCCTATCTACTTATTATATGGCAGTAACTTCTTATTGTAACAATTGTTAATATTTGCTATGACTTCGTGGATAGAACAAATACTAGTTATCTACTGAATGTACTATGTTCTTCATCTGTAACTGTTTGTAATATTTTAATTGCTAGGATTCTTCATCTGTAACTATGTCTGTAATATTTTAATTTGTGGAGCTTTTCTTCCTGGGCCTCCACTGAAAATTAATTAATAAATAACTGAAGATTCAAGGTTTTGTTAGTACAAGTTGCAAAAGGTTATGTTTTTTTTTTCTTTATATCAGTCCATGCATGTCTGTCCAAAGATCATTTCAGAGTAGAAAATGGCCATTCCATGCCTTCTGTCATAGGTATAAGGTTATTATTTTTGACAAATGTAGTGGCTTTTTCAAAGTTGGTAAAGATTTTTATTCCATTTGACAGGTGTGTTTTTATTTTTGCTGCAAAGATTATTTGAGATTTGAAATCATTCTATCTAAGCAGTTTTAAGAGAAGCCAGCAACTTTTCCTCAAGTCTATTGTTTTAGATGAATAATCATTATCAGATCTGATCAGATTTTGCTTATATTTCAAGGATGCTTTCCTCCACCCAGTATTGAGTGTTAGTTCTTTGTCAATATATGATAGACATTTTATAACTATAGATCTTGGAGCAGAAGATATAGAAGAATGTATAGGTTTACCTATAGCTCTGTGGGATCTTTTGATACCATAGGAGAAACAGTCCTAAGGATTTAGTATTTTGGGAATCCAAGTATTTAGGAATGAAATGAAATCCTCACCTTCAGTTTTTTTTTTTTCTGGGAGACCAAAAATCCTTATATTACACCTCCTTTCTCTATTTTTTAAATCATCTATTTTGTTTAGAAGCCAAGTGTTGTGTTTTAGTAGAAAGTCAGTTTGTGATTCTTCTTCTTTCGATCTCCCATCTATGTCATTCAAGCCATTCTCCACATCAAAATTTTTAGTTTGTTGGTGTTGTAACATTTCTTTAAATACATCAGTTGTTAAAGACAGTTTTCTCTTAGATTTTCTAGGTTCTCCTGAAAACCATGCATTTTCAAGGATAATTCCTGAAGGGTAGCTGTCACCAGTTATATATCCTTTCTCAGGGAAGTGTCAACATGGGAATGCTTATAATTGCTCATCTTCATGCAGTAGATTAGTCTCCAAGTAAAAGTGACAGGAAATTGTTGTAAAACTACACAAAAATCAAAATTTAAATAGTTGAAACTGTTACAATTAAAATGCGGTAAAAAATTAAAAAAATAATTATTTTCCTGTTATTAAATCTGGCTCTGCAAAGCTCTAAAAAGCTGTTGTCTTCACTTAGCCATCTTGGCTCCACCTCACACCCTGGTACTCTTGACTGGTGTGAGCTGTGTGTGGTAGAGGATCAGTTTTATAGTGGACATCCCCAACCATGTGAACTGCTTCTGCCAGGAATTATACTACTATTACTTCCACAACTCTGTCTAGAAAATGGACTGCTGTCATCTTGACTACTTCCACTGCCATGACCACCTGTACAGCCATGTCTGGGTGTGGACACATTCACCACCAATGTAGCAAAGGAAGTGCTACCATTGTGGGAGCAGGATCTGGCATGTTCATGACCATGTTGGCCAATATCTGATGATATATACTGACAGACTGGCATCTTGGATGCTGCCCCTCCCCAGCAGATGATCCAGAACAGATACCGCATGGTCCAGTGTGTCATTCATCCTGTCCAAGGAGTCACACACATGGTTCATGCAGTGTCATACATTAGAATGCATGACATGCAGTAGTCTGACAATCTCTGTCGCAGCCCTCATGAAACACAAGCTTATGTCAAAGCACATCTTCAGTCCTTTGAACATCACCTACTTACCCACTAGTATAATATTTCCCACTTTATCCATACTCTAAAATCCATTCTCATATACTATGGTCTAAAAAAGTCACGCTTTCAACCTCACATACTACCAGTCTGAGAGTATTTAAACTTATGTCTCTGTCAAGACTACACATTTTCTCTATCTTTCCTCACCTATTTCTTGCATTCCCCTTCTCACATCACTCTATTTCTTTCCCACCAACATCAAAGGCATTATCTCTAATCATCTCTCAGGTTCACAAGCCCACATACACTTCAAAGTCAGGGTCTCTGTCATGTTAATTTCTTAATGCTAAAAGCAGTAGAAACAAGACTGACAGCATAAGCTGTTTTCTGAGCTCTTTCTTCCCAGATCTCCTTGCAATAACTTAAGTCTTGGATAAAGAATAACTATCATCATAGACATCATTTCTTCCCTGGGTATACTTATTCATTTGATGCCCGGCCAAACACCAGACCTGCTGGTCATATTATACTACTGCACAAATCTTGCATTAATATCTCAATTATTTCCCAAGGCAATGCATCTAATGAGTCTGATCTAAACCGTTTACTAACTAAACATCCATTCAAGTCCTGTACATCTGATTATTGACTATCTGACACCTCTTGCTTCACTCCACAAATTTCCCACATCAAACCAAATAAATACATCATCATACAGGTTGACATTAACCTAGACATCCTGGGCCCAATATAGCATGATTTAACTGAATTTCTGGTAGGTCTCAGCCTACTTTAATTAGTAGACATCCCAACTAGGCCCAGTTCCCCAAATCTAATCACCATTCACTTCTCAACCTCATTATTACAATTCAACCAAACTATATCTCCTGTATCTCCATTCACCCACCCACTTTTAGTGATCGTAGCCCCATCACATTCTCCCTACAAAATCTTCAAGTCAAAAACCCCCCAGGCTAATATCTTTCATACCTACGCCCCCTCATAAAATCCTCATCATATATTTAAAACATGCTCCAATTGATTGGTCCCCTGCACTTTTCCTTTCTGATGCAAACATTGCCACCAGTAAACTAACAGACTTACTACTTTCACTTTACTATACCATTTCCCAGTGATTTCAAGGCTACTGAAAGACCTTAAAACTAAATGGCTCACCACATAGCTTAAATTCCTAATGAAAGTATATGATGAAGTCTGTGAAATGTGGAAACATGACCCCACTGTCAACAACCTTGACCATTACAAAACTCTGAGGAGCTTGAAAGGACAGGCCACCTATATATTTAAAGCCAAACACCTACAGTCTAAACAAACTCCCCTTCTTCACTCCTCTAAACATTTCTGGCAGAAAGCCAACAAACTAACAGGAAGATCCATCCCCAATTAACAATCCAGTCTGGGGTACATACCCTGCCCATATGGCACTCTTACACCTTCTGACTTCCCACAGAATTCTTAAACCTTCCCATATCCTCACTTACCTACAATGCAGCCACATAACAAAGACAGCCTAATTCTCCTGATTCCAGTCCACCTTTTTACTTCTCATAAATTATCTCTAAGCAATTTATAATACTACTTGAACATATTCATGTGGACTCATCATCTGGACCTGACAATATCTGTCCTTGGTTCTTGTACCATTGCAAACATTTCATTGTCACCCCTCTTAACCACATTTACAACCATTGCCTTACCACCAATACTGTGCTAAATATTTGGAAATTGTTTGTCAGTTCAGTATCAAAAGAAATAATTCCAGTTCCACCCCATGTCAATCCTACCCTCCCTTGGTAAAATTTTTGAAAAAAATCATGTTACAAACTTACCAATTACCCACAAAAACACCGCCTGCTGTACATCCAACAACGTGTATTCTGGGCTAGTAGGAGTACAATGACTGCTATATAAACCCTGGGCCCTCAAAATATCTCAGTTCCTCTCATATCCAGCAAGGGCTGCTACAGGAAAAGGCATCTTCCTTGCCCAACGTGAGTATGGTCTCCTCTTGTTTGAATCAGCCTCTGTCAAAAACATTGCCACTCTTCAGACCTGCTCCAATAAAATATATTGATTTGTTGCTAACTTACCACAGAATGAATACCACTGCCTTACTCTTTCAAAGGCTAAGTGGTTTTCAGTACAGGACAATTCAGATCTTCTTCTTGTTTTCTTAGTCTTCAGAATACTCAAATTTTAACCATTCCCCTCTCTTTTCCAAACTTTTTACTGTCACTCAGACCTATAACCTAAGAAGCCAAACCAGACCTGCCTCCTCCCTACAAACCCCTTCTCTCAAACTGCACTCTAGTAGCCATAGTTTCTCTGTACTGGCCCCAAAACAATGGCAGACCCTTCCTCATTTAACTGATCACACAAAATACACCCTATTCAGGCCATAATATAAAACAATGCTTACTAAAAAAGTTTAATGCAACTGTCAATCTAAAGGACACATCAGATAAATCAATATCTCCAACTGCATAGTACCTTTATCTCCCATATACCTGATCCGTCTGATTAAGTCACGCATCTTAAACTGTGATTCATCTAACTAAACCTTTACTGCTCTAAACCCACTACATATAGTCTAATCCCCACTTTCATCTAATGGTCTTGATCAGCTTTCCTAACCTAGAAACTACTACCCAGATCTCCAGAACTACTTCTTTTCCTGCTTTAACTCTTTTCTCCCTTTTTCATTCTGGTTATGTAACTGTACATATAGTTGGTTTGTTAGATCTTATATGTATATATTGCTTGTCAGACTGTCTATGCTTACTCATAAATATAAAGTATTATTATTTGTATCAGGCCCTTCAATTTTGGTATACCTAAGGTCCATAAGGATTCCAGGAAGCCTCCATTAAGATCCATAGTATCAGCAGAAGTGTCTGTGACCTCTCGTTTAGCTCAGTATTTAGATGTGAAAATGGAAAACATCCCAATGGGGGACAAAACAGTTTTAAAGGATTCCTGGGATTTCCTTAGGTGTGTAAAAACTACCCTAAGTAACCCACAGATATTTTTTATAACTATAGACATAGCTGACCTATTTGGATGTATCCCTCATGAAGAAGGCCTGACCTGGTTGAGGAGGGCCTAGTTAGATTTGGTGACCTTAGCCACAGCAAATTTCAAGTACATTTAGAACTTATAAATATGCTATTTAAAAATAATTATGTGTACTCTGAAGGAGAATATTTTCAACAAATTCGTGGCATGGCTATGGGGGCAAGATGTGCCCCATTGTATGCTAACATGACCTTGATGGTATGGGAACACCTATATATTTTGAATTCAAGATTTAAAGATAGCTGGATTCTATACAAAATGTTTTTGGATGACATTGTCATCTTTTGAATAGACACAGAAGATAGATTCAAAGAATTCTTAGAGTATATATCCAGCACCACCAGGTTTCTATGTTTCACCTATCATATTTACCGTGAAACTTTAAATTACTTGGATGTAACATTATATAAATATGAGGGCACTTTTAGATCTAGAGTGTATAGGAAAGAAACCTATTCTAATTCTTTACTACACTATACAAGTGCTCATCCCCACCATCAGAAAATGGGCATCATAAAGGGGCAACTTGTTCGAATTAGTAGGATGACCTCCTATGACATGGATTTTGAAAGTGAATGTGTTACTATAAAGGCAATGTTCTTAGAAAGAGGAAATCCTTTAGAACTGATAGAAAATCTATGGGGAGGTCCTGAATGGTAGGAGGACCAGGTCTGCACCCATTTTGAAGTAGATTCCACCCAGAAGGTCAACAATAGAGTGAACAGAGCTACAATACATTTGGATGGGCAGAGTATTGAGGGCATTGGCTATGAACAGGCTTTTGTAACAGAATTTAATGGAGATTCCAGGATTATCAGTAGTATTATGGAAACAGAATGACAAAGGTTTGTGAGTTTGTCAGACCTAAGGATATTTGACACCCCATTTAAGATTATTTATAGGACGGGATCTAACATAAAGCAACTTTTAGAAAACAATAAGGTTATAAATACCAGCAGAAATAAGAGGAGTACATACAAATGCGGTACCTGCCAGCAATGTAAGTACATTATTAACAAGGAGTCTATTAAGTTGGAAGCTAGGGAAAAGAACATTGAAGGCAAGGCATACTACACCCGTGATACTAGTGCGGTGATTTATATTGCTAAGTGTAGTCAGTGGGCACCATTTTATGTGGGCAAGACTGAAAGAAAATTAAGGAGAAAGGTGTATGAACATATGCATAACATCCAAATTAAAAATCAAAAGAATGTATTATATAAACACACCCTAAGTTATGTAGGGACAGGGTTTTTATTTTTTGTTTTGGAAACTGTCTCCTTGGATGTGAGAGGGAGACCATGGAAATCCAGAAGTGAGTACAGGGCAGTTTATTGGCAGATCTTTTTGGAAGCCTAACCCGCCCCCGGACTAAATGATAGGGTGTCCCTAGCTCCAGTCCTCAAGTTAAGGGTAGCCAGGTTGTAAGAGAGACTGAATATGGATTAATACAACAATATACATTTTTATGCAATTTTAAGTAAAGCAAGTGGTTTGAGAGGATGCAAATTGTATAAGTTAACATTTGAATGTGAAAGAAGTTATTAAACTTATGACAGCAGATGGTACTATTGTTCTGTAAAAATATTTTAAGACACACCTTTTGTGAATTAATTTTAATGTTAGAGAATAATACCTGCTTTGTGTTTTTAAACAAATGAACGGAATTTATTCCAATAGTTTATGGATTTTTTTAAGATTGTATGAGGCTAAACAATGGGTTTAACTGATGTTAATTGATTTTTTAATGTCATTGGTGGTTCATGGTGTATGGGATATATAAAACAAGGAAGTCGTATTAGATTTGATTGTACATCTGAAGAAGTCCCTAGTGACAAAAACATAGTGGAAGTGTAGCGTTTATGTGTTTTTTTTATTTTGTTTTTAAAGTGATTGTTTACCACCTTGTTTGCCAATAAAGGAGAATTCCGGTATTACGGTGGTCTCTGAAGAGCCTAAGTTTTTGGATTACTGGTTTTGTTTGGTCCTTCTTCTCTATTTTTTGTTTATTATTATTTGTATGCTTACATTGTGTGGGTTATTATGATGTAACCCAGGCTGAGCCTGTAATTGGTCACTGATCTGTGTTTTACCCTGGTAAATAAATAAATAAGCTTGCCTGTGTCTCCATGATGGCCCTGCACATATGTTGGGTGGCAGCTACTGACACACCAACCTCAAAGGTAGAACAGTAAGCATACATTCTCTGATAACCTCTACCAACATCCTAATGTGGTACCTCCTCCTTATGATGGCTAGGGAGAGATTCTGCCATGTCTGATACTGTGGTTACCGCACTATCCTAATCAATAGTATCCCCATTAACGTGTCCACTCTCAGATAGTTCTGTGTCATGGATACTTGTAGATATAATGTCTGTGTTCATATTGTGAGGAAGGGATGTGGGAGCCACAATACTCATGTCTGACATACCCCCTGCAACCCCAGACCACCATCATTATCAAAGAATAATGTTCTTCCAACATCAGAAGGAGGGAGGTCCACTGTTCTAGTGCCAAACAATGTTTCACCTGTGAATACATGAAAAGAGAAATGCAAGAGAAATAAACATAATATAATACCCAGGCCAAAGGAACTCAACCACACATGCAAATGCTATAATCTTACTGAGTCATGCACATAACTATTAAACATAAGTATTGCCATACCATGTGCAGGTGATCATTGTACCTCAGCGTTAGATGTACCTAGACTCAATAGGTGATAGAAGTAGTATAAGCATACGAATGACTGTCAGTTGCAAAGGTAGACATAATAAATATTTGAATGGCATACCTGGGTCATCAATAGTGGAAAATTCTCTGGATCTTTTCCACCTCTGCCCCAACTTCTAGCACCACTCAGTGAAACTATCTTGAGCTGCTCGAAACCCTAATGATTGACATGAACTCTTCTGTATCATGACCAGTATCCCTTTGTCCCATGCCATAATCTTTCTTCTGAAACTGTTCTTTTTAATCATGTAACTGGCCCTGTGTCAGACCATGTGGTATATCCAGCCCTGGCCACCCACAGCACTGACATCATCAATTACCTGCCGCCATACTCAGTCATGGAAAGGCTTGTAGGAGGCATTTAAATCAAGGAGCTGTCCACCATGGAGACAGAGGGCCTGTATTATGACATCATTCTTGGCATTTGAAAAATGAGGCTTCCATAAGGATGACTCCCACCATACTGTCGAATTTTGGTGCCATATTGCTGTTGTGATGGAAGAAAAAATGTATATCACAAAAAATAGCATACAGTGGTGCTACAAAATGCTATACTTATGGGGCATCATACTGAGTAGCATTGTAGAACCAACAGTCTAGACATCAATGCAAGCACTATAATATCCCATATGCACCCCCCCAAAAAAACATACATTTATAAATTACAGAGGACAACAAACAATAGCACAGGCAAAATATAGCTATACTAAGCAAAGAAAACATCATAAGCAGAGAAACAGTGCTTAATGTATAGACTTCACTCAATGAAACATTTATGTATTTTTTTTCTGTTGACTAACCACTATAGAGTACATGCCAGCTTATTTTAACAGAATAGATTCTTTATTGAAATAAAACAGGTAAATGACACTATTTGCAAATATTTACAAACCTACTAAAAAGGGTCTATATTAAATAAGCGAACGCTTATTCATTGACCTTAGTTCAGCGAACACTGAAAATGCCGAACACTCGGAACAGCAATTTTTTTCCCAGGGAAAAAAAATCACTGTTCCACAAAAAAAAAAAAAAAACTTAAAACAGTATTTAATGTGGGGGGCTTCGCACACCACACCCTCCCCTACTTAAATATACCAACTCCAAGATCGCACCACAGTGGAGGAAACGGTAAACTGCCGAAACCAGCCCAGCAATTTTTTTCCCTGAGAAAAAATTTGCTGTTCCGGGTGTTCAGGATTTTCAGCATTCACTGAAATAGGGTCGATGAATCAGCATTCGCTTTTTTAAGCATTCACTGATTCAATATAGACCCACTAAAAATGAGCAGTTGCATGGAAGAATGCAGACCTTGAAAGATTTCAAACATTTATCCTGTGTAGTCGTAATCAAAACTATTGCTATTACTTAGTTTTGTAGCACTTTGGAAACTAGGCAGTGTCCTCTAGCACAATGGAAGTTCCCTAGCCCATGCCCTGCTTATAAAGTGTAGATAAGTGAAGTGAAGGTGGTACTGCTCAGTGCTAGAAGTCTTAACAAGAAACTCCACTTCCTGCAAGTCTTCCTCTCCCCAGACAGTGTAGATACCTGTGTAGTAACAGAGACATGGTTTAAAGTCACAAACAGTACCCCAGCACTGCAAGATTATGCTTTTCACACTTTTGGACCAACTACTGCACAGGAGGGAACTAAAGGTGGATGACTCTCAGTCTATATAAAAAACAACCTCACATTCAGACTAGTTAAAGTGTATGACTCACTGGAACTCATACATGTGCATCTTACCATAAACAGGGTCTCATACCATATTCTTGCAACCTATAGATCCCCCACCATGTCCCAGGAAACCCATACTACCTAACGCAATCTACTAGAGTCCCTCATCCTTCTACCCAATGTGATCTTCATGGGGGATCTCAACTACCCCTCTATAAACTGAAAATCCTACACCTCTTCTAATGTGCAAGCCCAGTGATTCCCAAACTTCATTAATACTAACATCCTGGAACAGTAGGTCCATTCTCCTACTAGGGCTACAAGTATCCTTGACCTTGTACTCATGAACATGGAGGAACAATGTTCCTCACCCAGTGTAATGTCCTTGCTCATCAGATCTGACCATAGAGCAGTATTGCTTGCAATAAAAATTAAATTCAGGGCCCAGAAAAACTGAAAACCGTTAGAAACTATTCCAAGGCTAACCTCTCTCTACTAAGTGACACCTTGGCTAAATTCCAAGCATCCTCCCACCTAGCAAACACCACAGCATCTGCTCAGCTATTTACAAAATCCCTATACAGCCATATTGATAGCTGTATAGAGTGAGCTGTGCCCACTCATATTAAGAATAAGACAAACTCAAAAGACAAGCCACCCTAGTGGAATCACAATATCAATCCGTTATACAACAAAAGAAAAAAATTTTGGCCAAGCGTAACAGAAACAAAGCCCAGTATACTAAAAGCCCCCCTGACCAATCTAAGCAGACAGTTAAAAGGGTTAATTAATACTTAAAAGGCAAATTTGAAGAATGAATAGATTCTTAGGCAAAGGACAACCACAAAGTTTTCTACAGCTATGTTCATAACCATAAGGGAAATATGCAACAATGCACAGAACTTATTGTAAATGGCATCACCCATATTGAATCAGAAGCCATTGCCAACCTTTTGGCTAACATGTTCAGCTCAATTTCTCCCCCCACTCCCCCCCGATAGTCCAAAGGAAATACCATGTACCACAATCCCCCAACTATTACTAGGGGACAGATCATCAATGCACTTTCCAAAGCCAAAAACACTGAATCGATGGGCCTCAATAACATCCTGGGATGCCTGTTAAATAGCATGAAATATGAACTCTCTGGTCCACTTGAATCACTTTTCAACTGGAGCATACAGCCAAGTGTTGTGGTCAAGGAATGGAAGATGGGTACAGTCATTCCCCTACATAAAGGAGGTCCAAATACTGATCCAGGTAACTATAGACCCATGATTCTGACCAGCCTCAAATGTACGGATATGGAAAGAATCATCATGGATATGATAAACAAAAACATAGGTAACCTGCAAATGCTGGACCCAGCTTTGTTAAAGGCTTGGCTTATTAAATATTGGAGACTTCTTTGAGAGAGTCACCAAAGCAATGGATGATGGCAAGACTGTGCACAAAGCTTACCTTGACTTGGCCATGGCTTTTGATAAAATACCCCACATAGGCATTATAGATAAGATCACTAAATTAGGTATAAACCCTTTTATCACCCACTGGATGACCTACTGGCTCACTGTTAGGACCCAGGAGATCAAAATAGGTGAGGCTATCTCCACCGACAGACCAGTCACTAGCGAGTCCCCCAGGGATTGGTAGTGGAGTCACTCTTTTTTGGCATCTATTTCTCTGAAATGCGAACAAACACTGAAGGTTTATGGATGACTAACTTTGTAGATAATTGCAAGCTGGGGGGTTATTATCAACTCCCCTGCAGTCACTAGCATTCTTCAAGAAGACCTATCTCTGGCTAAAAAATGGTGCCAAAGCCATTGTCTTAAACTCAGTGCTAAGGAATGCATAACTGTACCCTTTGGGAAGGCAACCATCCTGGCTAATACCAAAGTTGATAATACATCCCTAAGAGTTAACCCAGGGGTCAAGAATCTAGGTACGCACATAGACAGTAGCCTTATCTTCAAACACAGCATGGCCACATTGGTGAGAAAATAATTTTATATTCTGCAACTTGTAAGTAAGGGCATGGCATCTAGGTCTAAAGAGGTCATTATCTCACTCCGCTCTGCCCTTATCAGACCAATTACAGAGTACAATGCTCCCTTTGGTATGTACCTGATTAGGCATATGCAGCAGCTAGAGTGACATCAGATGTTCCTTTCCAAAAGAATACAAGGCATAACAAACCTGCCTTATGCAGAGCACTTTAACGCACTTTCCCTGTACAGAGTCTCCTATAAATTGATGAAGGTGATCTATTCCTAGCTTACAAGGCATCCACAAATCCCACTCTTATAAATCTCATGTGTATTCTTAAGTCAAATAATACCAAAATTACAAGGACTAGGGACCTAAATTTTGTCTGTGACTTAAGCAGAATATGCCGGTGAGACAGATAAGTGTCCCAGAGACTGCCCCTCCTATGGAACAGGCTTCCCATCCCTGTGAAGCTGAGTTCATATGTTACCAAATTTAAGTGCAACCTAGACCAGTGGTTGGGGAATAGGAAATTTACATCGCGCCTGGCACCCACATCCCTTCTGGAGAGTGGTAGGTTATAAATGCCAGACCCTCATTTTCCTATTTAGATACAGGATGTCATTATTCTTTCAGAAAACTTGTCTAGGCTTGGAAAGGCCTCCTGGGTCATTAGCCTAGTAACAAACTATGACTCTAAGAATCTATAAACCCTTCCAGCACATGGAGTATGTTAATTAGCTATCAACTCATTATTATTTCTGAATCACCTAATTTGCTCAAAATGCTGAGTAGATAAACATTGTGTTAGTTTATTAACAATTACGTGCACATACCTGAGCAGTACAGCAGTGGGAATTACAATACTTGTGGCTAACTAATGCCTAGCAAATGTGCCTCAATGGCACTACTGGCCAGTCAATGATGTGGTAAGCATCCCTGCTAGTAAGAATTACACTTTGAGAGGGTGTCAGACCAAAAAGTCCCATAATCAAATTTTTTGAACGTATTTATTAACTTCAGACTTAGGACTGAACCCTGATGCTTGTGTTTGTCAACATTTTGTAAAAATGACATGAATTGCCTGTGCAGACATCTCACAGATGGAATGAAGATCTGTAACAATGTAGTTGAAATCTATAGCACATATACAACATAAACAAAACATGGTTATGGTTATGCCAACCTTTAACACATTCTTTGAACAAAGGTACTACAATTAAGTAATGTACAACTGTTTTCAGTAACTGTGCCTTGTAGACAATTCTTTCTACCATCACATTTTTTCATCCTTACTTTACAATGATCCCAGTCACACAATTGGACTCTGTAAGGAAAAATAACAACAGTCTGATAACATGGGTATAGAGAAACATAAATGCACATTTCAGAAGTAGAATGCTCAACACATGTGCTTGACTTTCTCCTTTTTTTATTTAAATGTTTATGTGGTGCAACATATTCTTCATGTCAGTGTCTTATTCTAATGCCATAGGTGCGGTGTTCAAATCTTGTGAGGTGTCATCTACGTGACAGTAAGGATCATTACTGTAAACATTTTAAGTGTAAAAACCCACAAAGTTGCAAAGTCATCACAATGAATTTTATGATTTTTTTAAAATTTTATTTACTTATTTATTTTTTGCTTCATCCTTTGTGAAGCAGTTTGCATTAATCATCAGTGCTGGGCATTGATGCACATAGAGAATGACAGTTCCCATCCTATGGCAAAAATTCAAAATTTTATTTCACATGTGCAAAGACTTAGCCATCAGCCATGCAAACAAGACTGGTGACAGTTTGCATTACCTAACATTGTGGACATTCCTGAATGCATAAAACGGCAATTCTGGTATAAATGCCTGAATGACTATATGTGTTAATGAGGTATGTCTCGAATGACAGCATAATATGAGCATGGTGTAAATTCATATGAAGGACAGTATACTTTTATGTGGCATAATATATATGATACTTTTTTTAATTTTAATGTAAGCTACACATGCAATTTATAATGATAATGTCACAAAATAATTGTGGACTGCGGCTGCTAAACCTGAAAATGTGACCTATGTATCACCTGGAGTGCTCATGTCACAAATTATAGTAATAACATACTTCTGTGTGCATGCTCTGGAATAAACGGTACATGTGCAATACCATGAGAAAACATTATTGGCAAGTAACTAATAAAATTTAATATGAAGAACACAACAATGCAGCTTTCAAAACACATGTGACCACTGCTTCAGTTGCATATCTGTATAATGATCAGGTTTAAATCCTGCTTATATTCTTGTGAGGAAATCTCCCCCTGTACACTCTGTCAGTCCATTTCCACAATACCTTCCCCTCCAATAAAGCAATAATGATTTCAGTTAAAACAACAATGTGTACATGGACAATGAAAGCATTCTGACATAAATAGGTAATTGTTTTAGTATTTGTGTGGCCGCTGACCTAGAAAACTCTCAGTGGTTAGGAATGGCTGTAAAGTAATGGCACTTCTTGTCCTATGGGATGAACTCAAAATAAATTATGCACTTTACAATCAGCCATGAAAATAGGATTGGTTTTGGCACATACCACTTAGCACTGAAGATATTAAAACAATTAATGTAATGAGAAGATTTTCCTCAGCAAACAGTCTTTCCCTAAAATTAATACTCGAAAACAAGGGCACCATACAGTGCAACAGTTACTGAGTTGTCATAGGTAGGTATATTCTCAGTCATATACACATTTGTATTCACCACTTTATACACTTGGAATGTCAGTTCCCCTATGGTGTTGATAGTTAATACACAAAATTCAGATGTCCATATTCCATTTTGTCATGCGTTTGATTCTAAGGTGCTATCACTGACACTTTATTATTTTTTATGTGACAAAAATGCATGTTGTAATACTGAAACAAAATGTACATAAGAACAACACAAGGGAACAACAATATTATGCAGGTGATTTCATATTTGTGTGTCAGAGTGTTAACATTGTGATTGATATAAACCATCCCTCAATGCATGCCTAGAAGTGAGACAATGTAATTTGAAATGCAGCAGAGATATCAACAGTAACCAGAATAGAGATGCTGTGGAGCATGTATATATAGTAAGCAGCACACATGTCCAAGTGTTACTGCCATGTTTCTCACCTAAAGTGAACATTGAAAAAATAATGCATCCATTTAATTCTAGCCCATATCTGTGCCTTCTCTCATGCAAATACAGTACTCTACATTGTTCATTACTGTGGACAGGCTGGTGCATGCAAGATCTGGTTTGGGTGCCAATTCCCTGCCACTTTTCCTGAGATCTGTGAAGGAAAGACATGGCAAGTGATGGTGAAGGCAGTGCTCCATATAGAGCACAGAGGTGATGCAGAAGTCTATGATTTTTGTAGCACTCCTTGTCAAATATTACAGCTGGAGGCTTGTGCAGAGTGTCTTGATACTCCTTGAAGGCATTGATGCCGAGACGTCAGAGAGAATTAAGGATTTATTCATTGCTGTTTTGGTCACTGGCTACGTGGTTTCTTTGACTCTCAGTACAAGGCTGAGGTTTGAAATAGCTTAGCCAAGGCTGTCACCTATGGTACTGGCATCTCATGCATGAGTGAATAGTGCCAACCCTTTAAGGTGACTTACAAATGTGAAAACATGACCTTCTTAGCCAATGGGAGGAATATTATAGGTGTCATGACCCACCTCAGTTGTGAAAGCATATTGCCCCATGTCCATAAGATACACTATCTTGGGTCTATATTATAACATCGAAGTCTTACAACTTCGAATGTTATAATATCGAACCCAGTAGAGTGAACGCTGGAAATAGTGAAGCTGCAGAACACAGAATACTTTCCTAGGGAAAGTATTCGGTGGGCCGTTTCTGCAGCTTTGCTATTTCCTCGACTGTGGAGCGAAGGTTATGGACCGGGTTAAGGTAAGTGTGCGAACAAAGGTGAGTGTGCAATTGGGTGTGGGTTAGATGAGTTAGGGTTAGGGTGCAGGTCAGGTAAGTGTGCGATTGTGTGGACATGAGGGTTAGGGTGGAGTAGGTGAGTTAGGGTTAGGGAGCGAGTAAGGTGAGTGTATGATAGTGACAGACCTTAGGGTTAGGGTTGGATTAAGGTAAGTGGATAGCTAGTGGTGTATGTATGGTTTAGTGTAGGGTTTTGTGAAGTGTGTGTGTGGATTATTTATTTTGGTGTGCTTGTGTTGTGTGTATGTTTGTTGGAACAGCGAATTGTTCCCCTGGGAAAAATTTGCTATTCTGACTGTTCGGTTTTTTGGTATTTCACTCTACTGGGTTTGATATTATAACATTCGAAGTTGTAAGACTTAGATGCTATAATACAGACCCCACTATCTTGCCATGGTAACACAAACATGTCTTTATCACTGATTTTTTTTTTTACTGTAGTTTCATCAGAGATTGAAGAAAATTAGGAGATGCATTAGAAGAGACTACAATGCCTCAGAGAGGCACAAGCTAAGTATGAAGTTAGGTATGACTGATTGCCATTTCATAATAGCATTATTTTACAAATAGGTTATCAAGTATCTGGACATCAGTCCATATATATTTGTCAGATAACTACATGAATATACATAATCTACACTTGCAAGCTGCACAGATCTATATGATTAGTTCATTGCAACTTTGCAGTAGACAATGGTTAGGTAAAGAAAGATGGCTGTGTGTTAATTTCCAGACAATGGAATATATTCTGTAGTATTAATTTTACAATTCGGTCCTTACTACGCTGTAATGATAGTGTAGCATAGTATATATTATGTCCCAATTTGCATTCTGCATCCCTCACCATGTGGCTGCAATGCCACCACCACCTGCATCACAGGCACCTCTGGGTAACAATCTGTCAGTGTTGCATCCACTGCACCTGCACTACATGCAACACCTGTGTCAGGTAGTTCTGCCTTGGGTCCTAGCATAGTAGTACTCTCCAGGAATAGCATCAGCAAAGGTGGAGATTAAATCACCAGACAGGAGCTGACAGGGTTGGGGGAGGAGATTATGATGCCTATCCTACCCTACATATCAACCCCTGTTATTCCTAAATATCTTACCCAACATTTATCTCTCTTTAAAAAAAGGGCACCCGCCCCCCCAAAAAAAATTGCATCCCATACATAACTATCGACTTTGCATATATGTGTGTATTAAACACTCAGTTGGGTCCAGTTAGTCACAAAACATTATTAAGATGTTGTCACACATCCTTTATAATGTGAGTATCTTAATTCCCCAAATCCTTTGTACATATACAATCTTAGCTTGTAAAGAAGTGGAGAGCTATGGATCTCTCCCATCACCATCGTTATTCCTTAACTACTCTCCCAGTGTCCTACCCTCTGTTTGCTCCCCATTTTTACCACTGTCATATCATCACCGTTTTACACTTTTAATCTGGACAAATCATAGATTCACACAAAACACACATGTCCAGAAATGGCCTATAAACAGAAATCTTTAGTGCTGTCCTCAATATTTGTGCAACACTTTGCACTGAGAAGCAGAGCCTACTACTAATTTTCATCTTATCGCAAAAGCTCAAAAAATGATTGTGCATGTGCAGATACTTTGCCATCAGTCACACAAATAAGCTTGACAGCAGTGTGGTTCAGTAAGTGATTCTGACTGAGTGAAAGAAATGTCAGTGACCTCTGTTACTTGTATATACTGTATCTGTGTTAATGTATACAGGATTTGAGGAGTCTAATGTAATGCGTGGACTGCTATATGCAACTGAAGGTGGGATTCTCCACATTTTCCTTCCCAGTGTCACAATGTTTTCCATTGGACTTCTAGACAATAACAAACATGTTTGCAGACTAACATCAGCTGCATGTATGCCTTCTTATCATCTTCCATATTGTGTATATATATATATATATATATATATATATATATATATATATATATGGGAACCTATCAGTTCCATGAAAGCACACTTACCCGACGACCAGATCACCGAGACCACATCGCCAACAGAGCAGATCTCCGACAGTGGTAAGTATAAGTAGTGCTGAACGGGATGTATTCCCATTTCTGCAATGTGGTGTGATCTCAGAGTTGGTATATTTAAGTGGGGGGGGGGTTGAGGTGCAGCCCCCCACGTGGGGGGTGCAAGGGGGGTTGCCCCCCTGCTATATACATGTTCCTTTTTTTTTTTTTTTTTTTTATTTTATTTTGGAAACGGGAACACATTCCATTCCACAGTAGTTATACTTACCTTTGTCGGTGATGTGTTGTGTCGGCGATGTGGTCTCAGTGATTTGGTCATCGGGTAAGTGTTCTGTTGTGGATCTGATATGGATATATATATATATATATATATATATATATATATATATATATATATATATATATAAAAATAGCAAGATTTAAGTGATACACAAATAAACACTAAACGTACTTGCAATAATGCAGAATGAACTTATCTGGAGATTGTCAGGAATGCACAGCTGTCACTATCACTCAACACCATACTGTTGAATCCCTCTGTCATCATCTTTGTGATTGACATTCTGAACAATTCCTTTGTATGTGACTTGTCAGATGCATGTCAGTCTAAGTCCCTTCATTAGTTTATTAGTTGATCTGTGACAACGTTACTGTGGAACATATCAGTATATCATGTTTTTCACTCCAGTAATGTGTAGGTAGCATCACTCTTGCACACGCACACACACCCATGTGCACACAGGCACACACATACACACACACACACACACACACACACACACACACACACATACATACACACACACACACACACACACACACACACACACACACACACACACACACACACACACACCTCTTTCGCTACAATGACAATTCATGTGAAGTAATAAATGTAACACTTAACAGACATGGACATCATTTTGAATAACACAATAAATTACTCTCGCTGCTTCCACCATTGCACAAAGCTTGGCATTGAGCAGAAAAGTTAACTATTGGTAAATGACACTTCACACGCTATTTCAAAACTAATGTAAATGCCTTTGACAGCTTTCCAGTAGTGCTCCCCACATGAATGTGCTTAGCCCCTCTGCGAGACAGAAGGCAATTCTGATAGCAGTATGAGGAGACAATTTTCTTATAAGTACTACATGCTTGATGGATTAATATACCCTTGAGCTGATGTTTGACTTATTAAGAGTATGATGTTGTGAAGTGTGATCACCACATTGTTGGTGTCTGCTTGACAAAGTGCATTGCCCATTCCTCCGTACATGTCTTTCTCCCTTTGACTGTGCTTTCTGACAATTGTGATATGGCTTCTTCTGTGTCATCAGCAGCTAATGTATAATTCTAGAGAATTTGGACTTAGATAGGTAGGTGTTTGAATCCAGCAATGCATACCCTGTATGAGTGCATAAGCAAATAATGGTGGGCAAAGCTATCTTGTCCAACAGATCTCATGTATTGAATTCAAAGGATTATATTTACACAGGAAGAGGGATCCTCAACTGTTATACTCAATTTTAGGGCAAAATTATTTGTACAGACACAGTGCTTAATTCATCCCTTCAATTGTGTGATTTCTGGCAACTGTGACATTATTTTTCTGTGGCATCAGTGGTTAATGCACAGTTTTTGCAAATGTAGACTTAGACATGTGTTTGAATCTAGTTATATGTACCTAGTACTACTGTTTAAGCAAATAGTAACAGGGGGCAGAATTGGCTTATCCAACAGATCTGATATGTAAAATTCAACTTAGTGGGAACATTTACACAGAAAGTGATATCCCTCAACTGTTATTCTTCCTTTTAGAGAAAATATATCCATTCAACACAGTGCCCAACTAATCCATTCACCTGTTTGGTTTCTGACAGCCATGGTATGATTTCTTCTGTGACATCAGTACTTAATGCACAGCTGTAGAGAATATGGGCTTAATATGTTCTGTAGGTGTTTGAATCTGTCAATGTGTACATTATATGAGTGTGTAAGTAAATAGTAACAATCAGGAATGTGTTACAAAAGATATATGATATATACCATTCTACTTAGGAGAAACATTAACACAGATGAATGGTTTTAATCCTTCAAGTCTTGCTCTCCCTTTTATAGGAGCCCATATGCATTCAAACACCCTGCTCAAAATATATTGTGTAATCATTGCTTTCTAATCATTGGCATATAAATTCTTCCATGATGTCAGCAGTTACTGCACATCTGTAGATACTGCAGAGTTAGATAGGCATGTATTTAAATCTGGCAGAGTGCAATTACTATGATATATATTAGCAACTGATATCAAGCAGGACTGGATTACTCAACAGTTATGTTTGCAATCCCACTTGCTACTAATATTTACACATGGAGAACATTATGATCCCCCAGTTGTTGTACTCTCTCTTTTGTGAGAGGTTATATGTATCACAGTACACTGCTCAAGTTGGTAGTTCAACTGTGTGCATTCTGACATCTGTGCTATGAGTTATTCTATGGCATAAGCTGTTAGTGTAGAGGTACAGAAAATGTATGAATTATATTCAAATCTGGATAAAAGCACCTTATATGAGTGTATACAGAACCAACTGGGAACAAACAAGATTAGCTTAGTTAGCAGATATGATTGTGTAAAATTCTGCTTATTGGTTACATTTACACGGGAAGTGGCTTTAGATCCTTCAAGTGTTGTACACCCTTTTGACATTACAACATACTGTTCATGTTATTCCTTCAAATATGTGCTTTCTGACAACTGTGATCTGACTTCTTGTGTGACATCATTAGTTAGTAAACAAGTCTAGAGAATGTTGAGTTTGAGAGGCAGGTGTTCAAATCCGTTACTGTATAATGTGTATTAATGTATTCAAAATTAAGTGGTGATAGGCAATAATGACTTACTCAACAGATACTGATGTGTACAATTCTTATTAGTGTTAACACTTTGACATGTACAGGATTTTGATCCCCAAGGTGATGCAATCCTTTTTAATGCAGCCCATATGCATACCAATACACTACTCTGGTTATCCCTTCAATTGTGTTATTTCTCACAATTGTCTTATGAGTACTTCTGTGGTGTCAGCAGCTACTCCAGAGGTCTACAGACTGTAAGTTATACAGGCATATGTTCATATCCAGCATTGTCTACCTTGTATGAGCATGTAGAAAATAGAACGCTGGTGATATTTTGCAAAGGCTTGCTCAATGGATATGATGTGTGAGGTTTTCTTGTTTTTTGATGGCTGGGTAATTGCTGTACTTCCTTGTAAACAAACCCAGTTTAATGCTGTATGTTTTGAATCTTCCATTGTACAACTGTTAGCATAAAGTAACATCAGTATTACATGGTGGGGAATAGTCATTGTTATTCCTTGTCCTGTAGAAAAACTGCAGAGAATGTGCCTTCAGCTGCATGGCTCCACTGACTGTTGCACAATGGAGGTTACAGTCGATAGGCAGAGTGCAGCATTGATATAGGCTAATCTACACATTTTTGTGTAAACTCTTGCAGCATCCACAGTTCACTTTCACCTTGAAGTGATTTTTCAACTCCCTGAGGTATGGTGAGTGTTGTGATCCAACAATTACTGTTGTCTGTTGCACAATGCTCAATTTACTAGTCATTTTCCAATAATGTTGTCACAAACCCATCAGATTTGGATTTTTCAGTAGTGTGGTAACAATGTTTGTGTGGCAGCATTGGGTAATACATATGTAATGTGATTTTCACATACATAGACAGGCTTTCCAGTCCCAACTGATATACACTGAAGCAATGCATGAAACAACTGTTGCTAAACAATAATGAGTTAATACATAGATGGGTGGGATTCATTCTCCTTGGCTATAACCATTTCATAGGTGTTCTTGTTCTCACTTTTAACCATGGCCAAATTAATTCACAGAGATAAAAGTTGCTAATGAACTTCCTCCACATATGTGTTTTCTGACAAGTGTTCCATCACATGTTCAATGATGTGTCCCACATTCCCTGTATAAATGTATCTCACTTGTTATGATTTACACATTTATTCAAATTTATGTATCATAATTCATTTTCTTTTTATCTTTCACCTGACATTTCTGTTTCTGTGGCATATTCTTGAGGATTGTAGTCACTAATGATTGATCTCTTCTGTGTCTCACTTTCTACCCTTCACAACATGCAACTGTTATTGTATCCAGTTTCACTACTTGTACGACCAGTATGTCATTCTTTTTCCCTAAGTTTTTTTTTAATTTGTTCACACATTTGAGTGTGTTTGCCCAGTATTCCTGCATTGGAAGTTTGAGAGATGTGGCCATGTGGAGTTCAAAAACTCTTACATGCCCATATTTTCCTACAACACATTTTTCCTCCTGAACATTTAATGACTGTTTGTTAATGAGAAATACAATGCCAGTGGCATTCCATGTGCCCATGGATTCACTCAGTGTACTGTACAACACTATAAACATTCTTTACCCACTTGTCACTACGTTTTCTCTTGCTTATGTATTCCTGATTTACCTATCTGGAGTTGTGAAATACGTGCACACCAGCTTCTGAATCTGTAGTTTATCATGCACACTCTTTTGTTTATATCATGCACACACATGGATTGGACACTTCCTTACCTCAATGTGGCTATGAGCTTGGGCTGTGGACTTGAGGCGGGCTGCATGTTGTGTTGCGTACCTTGGCTTCTTCTACATTTGATTAGAAATTCTACTCATTGCACTAACATGACCTATAGTAACTTCAGCCCAATGTGAACATTAATGAATCCTGGCTCTATATGTATAATGCATAAAAGGGAGAACAATCTTTATATAATCTTTTATAATGATATGTCTACCCATGTCACTGTGTAATGTGTGTAGTTAACAACAGTGTTAACAAAGATGTTGGGTGAATTAGGGGATCAATTATTCCTGAGGGTACTGATAGCAGTATGGATAGAAAGTTGTATCTCAAATGACTGGAGTATAGGCATTCTAATGTCAGTGTACAAGGAAAAAGGGAAGATTCAAACCTGTGGACAGTATAGCAATATTCTGCTCCTGACACACTGCACAAACGTGCTGGAGTGAGTGACTGATAATGAATACACAGAGTACTAGAAAGTAACTTGGCAGATGAGCAATTCAGATTTAGATCAAGATTCAGTACAACAAACCCAGTGTTTACAGTGAGACAGATAGTGGAGTAGAAGCATTCCTAGACTTGGAAAAAGGATAGGATGAGGTCCAAAGAAAGCTGATTTGGGCAGTCCTGCAATAGTTTGAAGTTCTGGAAGCAGTGTTATAATTAGTGCAGGTTATGTGCAAGGATCCAATGACACAAATACAAACAGTGTTGTGATTCACAGATGAGTTCCCAGTGGAAGTGGGGATGCATCAGGTTTCAACTCTGAGCCCACTGCTAATTATACTAGTGAAGTACTACAGAATCAAACAGGTTGGAGGGGACAAGTCAAAAAATCTGCTGTATGCAGCCAATGTAGCATTACAAGTAGAATCTGAACAGAAACTTCAGCAAATGAAAGGGGAATGGAATGCAAAACTGAAGACCCATAGGATGAAACTGAGTAAAAGCAAGGCAGTTGTCATGACAACAAATTGGGGAAATCAGAAGAAGCTGAAAGGGAGGGGTAGATGGGAATAAGGTTAAGTCTGAAGAAGATCAAAGCTTGAATGAGAGGTATTGCAGGTAACTGGCACAGAGTCTCACTGGTAGTGTATGACAGAAAAATGCCATACAAGCTGAAAAGCAAGGTGTACAAAGCTGTGTTGTTGCCAGTTCTTCTGTATGGCATAGAAAACTGAGCAGTGAATACAGAACAGTTCAGGAAATTAGAGGTAATAAGGATGAAGTGTCTTAGAATGCATGGTAATATGCACACTGCCAGATAGATGAAGAAATGATAACATCAGAATAGAGCCCAAAGTAGCTCCAGTTGTAAAGAAGGTCAAATAAAACATATTATGGTGGTGTGGACATGTGCAAGAAAGCAGAAGATGATTTGGTGAAGAAGATTTGGGACATACAGTAAGAGAGAAAATAAGGATGCCCAACAAATTAATGGCTGAATTGCATGAGAGAAGACCTATGACAGTCAGGCATGACTGCCAAAGAAGGTAGAAGAGTAGAACTGAATTGAGAGAGTTGGCAATCATTTATTTATTATTTATTTTATTTTACATTTGTTTACCGGGAAAGTCTGACTGAACACAGGTCCTTTTTCAGCGGAGGCCCGGGGAGAAAAGCTACACATACAATATAAAGGATTAACAACTGACAATTATGTATACATAAGACATTTTGAAAAAACATTATAATAATGTTATTGCAGTAGGACATTACTAATCATAACAAATCCTAAATACATTTGCATTATTGGGAGTCTCATGCAGTTTCCAGGGTGCCAATCTAAGGATGAAATACAAGTCATTATAAAAGGAGTGATGAGATTTTAGTAAAAGCAGAAGAGAGTAAGACAAAAGTACATTAGTGGGGAATCAAAATGGAGAGAGAAAGAGAGAGAGGGGGGATTGGAAAAAGAGCAGTAGGAAGAAAAATAAATCAGGGTTAAACAGATACAGAGCTAAGATGTGCTGATAGAGAGTGGGTAGGCAGAATAGTAAACTGTTGACTATATACGCCAACCCCATGTAGAAAATATAAAGTGGTTGATGACAATAATGATAATTCTGCCACTGAAGCTACAGGCGTTTCAACTTTACAATACAGTTGTGTGACCTAAATATCCTGTTTGCTTGGGATTCCCTCTGTTCACCCCAACCACCACACCTGTTTTTTTCACCACTATATCAGAACATTTTAGATTATTAGTCCTGGGGCTGTGCTGGGAGCCAGACTTCAGTGCATGGTGATACTCAGACCTGAATGGCCTGTGCCTGACCACCACTGTAGTATGATTGATCAGCTTTTTCTTTGACAGCAAAATTATTAATTGCAAGAAAACAGATTGTGGTGGATGACTTGTGCGAATGTCAGCTGACACTGTCAAAACTTTTTTTACCTGTGTTCAGCCACCACATGTGGATAGCAGAGAGGTTTTGATCAGAATGCATTCTAAATGCAAGGTAAAATGTGTGATTAATGGCTGTAGCATGTTCCAATATGTATCTTGATCTGTACCCCTACTGGAATTTAGTTAATATAGATATATTTGAATAGTTTGCTTCCTACTAAGCCAGTTGATTTTCTGTGTTGTCATATGTTTGCTTATGCATATTTATATTTCTTTACTTTGTATTATATTGCACATTTAATATAATGCCATCATTTGCTCATTATCTTTGTAAAATTTGTTAGTATAGTTTTCCTCCCTAGGCCTTTACTGAAAAGGGGATATTGCTCAGTCAGACATTCCAAATTAATAAATGCAAATATATAAATAAATAAAAATCATGGTATACTTGTCTAATCACGTGGAAAAAAAACCTAACATGGCTAACTTCTTAAAATGACAGAATCCTTTCTGGAGTAGTTTGTGTGCTATATCTGACACAGCTCAGATGGTTTAGTGGTAGATTGCTGTGGTTATGGTGTGCAGGGTCCTGGGTTCAAGAAGTGCAACAGCTAATTATTTTGTGGGAGGTTGGCATAATGGTTATGGTGTTTACCTTACAAACACATGGTGCAGGGTTTGATTCTCAGATGGGGCAAATGGATAGGCTTAAAATGGCCCACAAAGGCAGTTAGCCTAGTACTAACCTATGAACATATGAACTTAACTGTTCATAAATTAGGAAAGCACAGTGATTGGCTAGATCCTAATGCTAGCTCACCATGGCCAGACAGCCCCAGAGAAGGCTTGCAAACTTTAGGTCTGCAGCCATTCACAGCCCTTAGGCAGCATCTCATTGTTGCATAAGGTAAATGTTGAGCCAGCAGATTGTCCACAGGATAAAGTATATAGAGGTAAAATTCAATAATCTTTTTATGGTGAGTATCTCACACAGCTTTACTGTCTTCAGGTGGTGGCAACAAATTATTTTTATGACTGTTGCTGGCATGCATCTGTTGGTTAGTGATCGCAGATGATTTTTTTTTATTTTCACCAGTAACATATTCAGCATAATGAATAATAATCTGGTTAAGAAAAGTACAAACAGTGTCAGAGAACATACAACCCAAAGGAAGTTAGCATATCACATACATCAATATGTAAATCAGTATGTACAGCTGTTACACAGGGGCAGCTCGTGCTATAGGACTGCAGGCCTGCAGCCCCCCCAGCTGTAGAAAGAAGAAAAAAACAAAAACAAAAAAAAATCACGAGTCCCGGAACTGTAGAAAGAAGAAAAAAATCCCAGAACTCTAGACTGCTGTGTTGGTAGTCCAGATAGGGGGAAGGCATCTCTGCCCTGCAGATGCCCAGACATCTATTCAGTGACAACTGCATAGAACAGAAGAACTCTGGACTGCATCATCTGCATGCTGGAGCCTACACTCTCACAGAGAAACCAGCCATTAGCTTGCATGGGACTCAGGAAACACTGAATGGAACTGAGTATAAAAACATAACTGAATTCAGGTGTGTGTATGGGGGGGCTTTAACCCTGTAC
Source organism: Protopterus annectens (assembly GCF_019279795.1). Classification (NCBI taxonomy): domain Eukaryota; kingdom Metazoa; phylum Chordata; order Ceratodontiformes; family Protopteridae; genus Protopterus; species Protopterus annectens. The sequence continues at coordinate 1,379,948,042 of NC_056731.1, forward strand.
TTTGGGTGCAGGTAGCAAGAGCTTGAATTCCCTACCCACCACCATTTGCAAAACGTTTGCAGATTTTTGCCTCATATTTGTTCTGTTCTGTTCCTCATAAAATCTGTGGTTTGTGCATTTTTTTCCTTATACAGTCAGTAGTGTAGTGGTGCAGTGGTAGCATTGTTGCCTAATAGCTACAGGTTCTCTGGTTTGATTCTTGGATGGGGTGCCTTCTGTGTGGAGTCTGTATGTCCTCCCTGTGTTTGTTTGGGTTCCCCCTGGGTGCTCTGCTGTCCTTCCATCTTACAAAGACATGGGTCTGGAGTGTTTCTCCCTGGGCCTCTGCTGAAAATTGGCTTTTGTTCCAAGTCAGACTTTCCTGGTTAACAAATGTTAAATAAATAAAAATGACAGGCATTTGAATTTATGACTTCATATTCTTCAGAAAGTACATGGTAACACAAAACCTTTTATTCTAACAATTTTCTAAGTTTATAAGATGGATATTTGAAATTTGTCCATATTTTTAGGACTGTATTTCCCCATTATTGGCTTCGTCCAGGTTTTTTGTGCTAATGTTGAGAGCTATGGTGAGAGCTGAATTCACTGAATATGTTTGGGGGATGTATTCCCCCATTACTGGCTTTGTCCAAGTGTTTTCTCCTAAGAGGTTGAGAGCTATGGTGAGAACTGAATTTACATATGTTTGGATGCTATATTCCCCCATTATTGGCTTTGTTCAGGTGTTTTGTGCTAACAGGTTGACAGCTATGGTGAGAACTGAATTCACTAAATGGTAGCCATTTAAGTTTCAGTCTTCCTCTCTTTCACAAAGCAGCTTATTTGGCATAGTGGTATGTTGCTCTGTTTTGCACAGGGTCCTGGGTTCAAGCAATGGCAGTAAAATGTATGGTGGCAGCAGCATTTTATTCTAGCAACTTTCCAACATTTTACAAGCAATGTTTAAAATGTGCCCCTGGTTTTGGGGCTTTTGCCCCCCCCCCAAATAAATTTTGGCTTTTTCCAGATTTCTTGTGCTGCAAAGTTCAGAAATATAGCTGAGTGTCGAGTAGATTTTACAAGGAGCTGAGAGCTGCAGGGAACAAAAGTTTAGTGCTGCTTATGCTGAGTCAGCTTGCACTGTTAATAGCACAACAGGTAATGTATTTGCTTTTGATGCAGAAGGCTGTGGGTTCTACTCCCACAGTAGGTAGATGCATTGCTGATACTGTACTGTGTTGTAAAGTGGGTGGATACTGCAGTCCTTTTTGGTGAAGATATCTAGTAACTATGAACCTATTATCAGTTTGCCATCCATTCCCTATTGCAATATTACTAGCAATTTATTCCTCAAGGGCAACAGGCACTTTATTTGTAGATGAAACAATGAAATATAAAGTTGTTTGCTAGCAGCAACCTCTTCATTAGGTACAGATCTCTTTAATGTGGAATTATTTAGATAACTTTTACTTCTTCAGAGATTGTGCATACTTACTGATAATGGTGGACTGTAGAAGTTTGAGTAGACTTTTATGATGGAAATGTTCTGAATTGGGCAGTTTTGTCATCATTGGTGCATGCATTTGGTTTAGTTTACTGGAAAATGTTCAAAACAATAAATTTAAAATGCCGTCTAACAACTGTACAGTATTGTACAAGGAATATAATGTAAAACAATCAGGAAGGTGTATCAAAGAGCATGTGTATGTTTCATGTGCAAGGGGCCTATGATTTGAAATCAGCCCAAAGTTAATCTTTATCTGTCACTGGCAACATGTATTTTCTTTGAATGTGAGTTTCAGTGCTGTTTCAATGAACGTGAGTTTCAAGGGCAGAGAAGTTTTAATGCTAAGTCTATTTTCATTGTGAGACTGCATTGCTTTTTTTAGCAGATATCTATTAGTGTTTGTGCTGTAAAATGCAAAATAAAACTTTCAAATGAAATCCAAATCATCACAGAAGTAAAGCAGTATGCACGTTACAGTGTTTATGGTAAATGGGGTGAAATAACCAAGGAATGGGACATTGGAATGGCTGCAGTGGGGAGGCTCCATTCGACCATGATTTTGTGAGGGGGGAAGGGCAGCAAACTCAAAGACAGCCCCGTCTGAACTATACCTCTCAACTGTCCAGATTTGTGCAGAATGAATAGATTTTGCTTCTCATTTTTGGTTTGTTCCTCATAAAATTTGCGTTTTTCTGGCAAATCACTTAGGAATGAAGTCACTAAATAATGACAGACATTGAGTTTCAAACATCATAACCTTCAGAAAAATGCATGCTAAAGCAAGACCTGTTATTCTATGAACTGTCTTAAGTTTATACAAGAGCAATTTTTAGTACTGTTTGTATGTTCTCCCAATATATTTGGCCTTGTCCAGATTTCCTGCATTAAGAGGTTGAGAGGTATGTGCAAATAAATCACTTTATAGAATTAGGAATATCCAAATCTATCCACTGTCCCCAATTTTGGCTCCAAATGTTGCTCTCGCCCTAATAATCCCTCTGCAAAATGGCAATTTTGGAAGAAAACGTGGAGGGTGTACAGTTATAAATAACTAATGATCAGAGTTATAGATTACTGTTAACCAGGTTTGTCCAACTGGGCTTGTGGCCCATTTTCAGTGGAGACCCGAGGAGAAAATCTCCAGTAGTACATTTTTAAACAAGTACAATTTTAAACAATATTGATATGATAGCAGTTATCGCAAAAAACATTCACATATGTTGGGTTACATGCATAAAGTTAAAGTTGCATTAAAAAGAAGCTTAGTAACATAATTTTACATTGATATAGTTCAATAAGTCAACAATATTTTTTTTTTGTTTGTATAAAATTATGCAAATGCATAGTAGACACATTGGAGAGAGAGGTGTAATGAGGTACTAAGTATGGACCTTTTGAGGGTACATAAAGGGAAGGAAGACTAGGTGGGGTCATGACAAGAGCAGGTCCTGGAATTGAGAAAATAAGCTTTTAGTTCATTTTTAAAGTGTGAGGTGTGGGAGATTGAACGTAAGTCAAGGGGAAGTTTGTTCCAAGCATGGGCATGGGAGTGTTTGCAGAGTAGTTTGCCTACTGACCTTTTAGGGTGGTAGACATCAAGTAATTGCTGATTTGAAGTAGAGGGTCTGGGATGGGTTGTAGAAGGAGACTAAGGAAGATAGAGATGGACAGAAGGAGGTTTTATAAAGAATAGAGTGTAGCATATGAAATTGATAAGATAGCAGAAATTGGGGAAGTTCAAGCCATTGAACAGAGTTTAAAGAAATGCAGTGGTGTGAGTTGTATGGGGAGTTAGTAATGAATCTGGCTATTTTATGGTAAGTTTGTTGGAGTTTGTTTAGAGTGGAGGCCTGGATATTAGTAAGAACTGGGGTGGTGTATAAGAGGGAGGGGAAGAGGAGTGCCTGGCCCAGGGTAAGTCTAGATTCAGGGGTTAGTAATTTTTTGTTCTGATATAGCAGATCTAGTTTCTGGTTTGTTTTTTTTTTTATACATTGGAGTATGTGTAGGTTGAACTTTAGTTTGTCATCGATAATGACCCTAGGAGTTTTGTGTGGGTGACCCTAGGAGTTTTGTGTGGGTGTCAGGCTTGATAGTTGTATCTTTCGAAGATGTAATAAAAAAAGGAGGATTTGTGATGAGAAAGCGAATGGGAAAGGAAAAGTAGGAGTTTGATCTTTTGGGGATTTAGGATCAGTAGGTTGTGAGAGAGCCATTGTTCAGTGGATAGTAGGGTTTGCTGGGTCAGGGAATGTAGTTCAGGAATGTCATCTGAGATGGATATAAGTGTAGAGTCGTCAGCATACTGAATATGGGAGGATTTTTGAATGAGGTGTAAAGATCATTGGTGAAGATGTTAAACAAAAGGGGTCCAAAGATGGAACCTTGGGGAACACCAGTGGAAATGGGAAGGAAAGGTGGGGAGGATGAGAGCCATTTGATAGATTGTTCCCTGCCAGATAGGTAACTATTACACCAGGCAAATGTGAAGGGGGATAGGTGGAGATTTGCGAGTTTGGATAGTAGTACAGGATGAGAGACAGTATCGAAGACTTCTGAGAGATGTAGGAAGAGACAGAAAATGAGTTTATTGTTGTCTAGGGCCTCTGCAATGGTTTGAGTGAAGGAGAGGAGGGCAGTGGTGGTGCTGTGTTGAGGACAAAATCCATGTTAGGTAGGGGTAAGTAAGTGGTGCATTAGAAGGTGATTGAAAAGCTGCAAGTGAATACATTTTTCTAATATCTTGGAGAGGGGGGACAGAATGGCAATGGGTCAGTAGTTTGAGGGGTCTGTGGAGTTTCCACCTTTATGAAGAGGGATAGTAAAGAAAGATTTCCAAAGGATGGGGACAGCTGATTCCAGAATAGATCGATTAACTAGTATAGATATAGGATAGGCAATTGAGTCAGCAGCAAGTTTGAGGAATGTAGGAGATAGATTGTCAGTGGAAGGAGAGCAAGGTTTTAGCTTTAGTAGTAGAGAATTGATGTACGTAATGGGAACTGGCTCAAAATGAAAGCAAAGTTGTGTTAGTGGGACTTGGAAGGGTGGGTGTCAAAGTAGAGTTTGACTTAGAGGTTACCAGATTTTGGATGGAAGAGATAAAGTGTTTATTCAGGAGGGTAGCTGTTTCCTGAGAGGAAGGGTATGGGGAGGGATTAGAGAGCTTTCCAGGATAGAGGATGTTGTTGAGACTTGACCAAAATTTTCGAGGATTGGATTTGTTGTTAAGCTGAACAGAGCTATAGTATAATTTTTGTCATTAGTTGTATGTTTTTTTGCAAGGTTCCTCAGTTGCCTGTATTTTTGAAGAAGAGGTGGTTGTTTAGTTTTAGTCCAGGTTTTCCAAGCACTATCTCTTTGTTTCATAAGGGACCTAGTCTCCTTGGAGAGCCAGGGAGCATGATTTGATTTTACTCTGATCTTCCTAGAGGGAGCTAAGGAGTTTAGAGTGCTCATGAAGATGCTATTGAAAGTGCTTATAGCATCGTTTAGGGGGAGGTGTTTTAGGATGGACCAATCTATGTTGTGGAGAATGGAGTTAAATTGGGATGAATTGAAAGTCGATAGTTTTCAACAGCCTTTGATAAGGTGGGGTTTAGGAATATGGGACTAGTGTCTTAAGATGGTGGTAGGGAGATGATCACTGAGGGAGTCAGGTAAGGTGATGGGATTGTGGTACTGGTGGGGGGAATTGGTAAGGATCCAGTCTATGATGGAGCTGGAGGTGGAATTGTTATGAAAGTGAGTGGGAGATGTTATAAGTTGGTGGAAGCCGTGTAGGTGGATACTGAGTTGGGGGGAGTCACTTGTGAGTTTGGACCAATCAATGTTGACATCACCAAGGATACGTATCTCATATGGTATGTTGTGGGAGAACCAGGGTAGGATGTTTTCAAGAATGGGAAGATTGTTACCAGGAGGAAAGAAGACAGAGGCAATTGCAAGTTTTTTGTGGAGATTCAGATGGCAGTTAAGGATGATGATTTCAGCTGGGAGGAAGTTAGGAATTGGGGAAAGGTAAAGTGAGAGGTTATGGTTGTTTGAGGACAGGATGGCCACGCCACCCACCTTTTTACAGGTCTATCAGATCTGAAGATATTATAACCTGGTGGGAGTATTTCACTATTTAAGATTTGTGGCTTGAGCCAGGTTTCAGATAGGGAGAGAATGTGAGGGGTATTGAGAAATATCCATGAGTGTAGCTCAGTAACTTTATTTGCTAGACTCTAAATATTCAATGAGTAAATAGTTAAGTATTTAGATTCATAGGTTCATAGGTTGGTACTGGGCTATCTGCCCGAAGGCATATATTAGCCCAGCCACATTTTGCGGTATTCACCGCCCCTTTAGTAGTTCCATAGACCCTTGTACTAGCAGCTAGTACCCTTGGCCCCTATCTAGTAGTGCTGTTGGTGTGATCCCCGATGTGAACTTTCTGTTACCCATCCACTCATCAAGGTTCCTCTTGAAGAGTGATAGTGAGAGGCTCTGTCTTATGTAGATTGGGACCCTGTTCCATAGTAAGGGAAGTCTCTGCGAAGGGAATCTATCCCTCCAGCATGTTCTATTCATTGTTGTGTTGAGGCTTATATCCCTGGAGCGTGTAGTTCAAGTAGATTTGGTTTTGCTAAGATGGAGCATGTTCAACAATTCTGGATTGGACATGGCTCTGTACGTTAGACAGAGATCGCCTCTGAGAAAGTGGTATGCAACAGAGAACAGTCTTAGCTTTTTCAGTCATGCTGCATAGGGCAACTGTTTGAGGCCAGTAATCCTCTTGGTTAGGTACCTTTGTGGTCTCTCCAGCTGATGGAGATGTCTAGCCAGGTACATTCCAATTGGGGCATTATACTCAATAATGGGTCTGATGAGGGAAGAGTAGAGGGGCACCATTACATCCTTAGATCTTGATGCGAACTCTTTCTTGATCAGATGGGTCACATAGAAGGATTTTCTAACCACTTTGGCAACATGGTTATCAAAGGAAAGCTGACTATCTACTTGGGTCCCTAGATCCCTTATTTCTTCTTCAGATTTCAGGGGATTACCTCCTATGTTGTAGTTTGCGAGTGCTCCGTTTTTTTCCAAAGGGGATTACTACATATTTTTTTGCATTTACCTTGAGACCATGGCTTTGACACCATGCATCAGTCTCATTTAGGCCCTTCTGGAGGATCTCCATGTCGGCCGGAGACTCTATTATAGCACCCAGTTTGCAGTCGTCCGCAAACTTAGTTAGCCACAGCCCTTCCATGCTTGCCTGTACTTCTGAGAAGTATATGCCAAACAGGAGGGGGCCCCAGGACAGAGCCCTGAGGCACACCACTCGTTACTGGTCTGGATTCGGACATAGATCCCATTACTCTTACTTTATGGGATCTGTCTGAGAGCCAGTTTGTGATCCATCTTGTGACGTAAGGGTTTATGCCCAGGCTGGTGAGCTTATCAATAATACCTGAATGGGGAATGATGTCAAATGCTTTAGCAAGGTCAAGATAAGCCGTGTTTACCTCCTTTCCCTTATCTATAGCCTGAGTAACTGTCTCAAAGAAATCCACCAGGTTCAGGAGGCATGATCTGCCCTTGACGAAGCCAAACTGTGTGGGGTCCATCGACTGGAGGTTCCCAATCTCTCCATTTATGAGTTCCATAATGATTCACTCCATAGCCTTACAGATCAGACTGGTCAGGCTTATTGGTCGGTAGTTCCCAGGGTCAGTTGTGGCCCCACCCTTGTGTAGCAGGACCACCACTGCCGTGTGCCATTCTATGAGCACATATCCTGTGGAGAGGATGAGACTGAACAGGGTATTAAGATGCGGGGTTAATTCCTTTTGGAGCTCACGTATGACACAGCCTGGGACACCATCTGGTCCCATGGAGGCAGTGTTTTTAGCTTTAGATAGAGCCTTGTCAACCAACATATCAGTAATAATTGGACTTGAACAATCCCCTAGAATGGTAATAGGCCCTGTAGGTGGTGGTGGGGGGATTTGCACTGAACCTGTCAGTCAAGATGTTGGCAGTGTCAGAAGGGTCAGTGTACTTTGTTCCATTTTGTACTAGCTCAGAACAGACCTGAGCATTGCCATTTAGGTTTTTGACGTAGCCATAGAAGGCCTTATGGTTATCCTTGGCATCCTTGGCAACTTTCTTTTCAAAATTAGCTTTAGTTGACTTGATGAGGGTCCTCAATTTCTTACTAATACTGATCATGGATGATTTTTCTACTTGAGATTTGGCCTTTTTTTGTATAAGTCTCCTCCTTTTATTGTAAAGTTTGCTTATGGCCGGGGTCCACCAGACTGGTTTCTTCTTGCTTGAGGAAAGAGTCTTGGTTTTATTTGGGATAGCACGATCCATGCAATCCTGAAGATGCATATAGAGTGCCTTGGTGTAGGATTCCGCATCCTGGATATCATTATCCTTCTGCAAGGGAATAGTGAAGCTTTCCACTTCGGATGCAAGTAGTTTGAAGTTTGCTTTGGAAAGGTTTCTGACTATGGTTTCTTTGATTGGGGAGGTGGAGGAGTGAGGGTGTCCAGGGTTATCAGTTTGTGGTCAGATATGACCAAGGAGGGGGTGATAATGGGTGTGGTACAATGGGCGCCAATATTTGTGATGATTAAATCCAATATGTTGTCCCCTCTAGAGGGGGAACATACTAGTTGTTCAAGGGCATTTGAATTTATAAATTCTATGAATCGCTGAGCATAGGAGTTGGAACATTGAAAATTTGGATGGAGATGATTGTTGTGACTGAGGTTGGTGACTGTTAGAAGAGTAAAATGGGAGCAATGTAGAGGTAGTTTTGGGGAGTGTCTATATTAGAACACCGAACATTTGAAATGTCGAATGTTCTAATATCGACCCATTTTCAGCAAATGCTGAAAATATTGAAGAAACAGAAAACCAAATTCTTTCCTAGGGAAATAATTTGGTTGTCCGTTTTTGTTGCTTTGGTATTTTCAGCGCGCTGGTGGAAAGTTACGGGTCGGGTTTAGGTAAGTGTGTGATTGTGTGGACATGTAGGTTAGGATGGGTTAGGTGAGTTAGGGTTAGGGCATGGGTCAGCTAAGTGTGCGATTGTGTGGACATGAGGGTTAGGGCGGGGTAGGTGAGTTAGGGTTAGGGCACAGGTGAGGTGACTGTGCGATAGTGAGGGACCTTAGGGTTAGGGTTTGGGTTAAGGTAAGTGTATAGTTAGTGGTGTATGTATAGTTTAGTGTAGGGTTGGGTGTACGAGTTTAGGTGTATGTGTGTGGATTGCTGTTTGTTTGGTGTGCTTGTTTGTGTGTATGTGTTTTGGAACAGAAATTTTTTTCCCTATGTTCAACGTTTTGTATTTTCGATTGCTAGGGTTCAATATTAGAACACTCAACATTTTGAATGTTCGGTGTTCTAATATAGACCCTTTTGGGGAGAGTGAGGGTAGGGAGAGAAGAAGAGGGGCCAGGGCTGGGATGGATATCTCCAGAACAAAGTAGGTTTTTAGTGAGGAGAGAGTGTGTGGTAGATGCTAGATGGAGTTTGTATAGTTTTGACTTAGCTTTGTGGGAAGGTTTAAAATTGTATTATGGATAGTTTATATAGACTTGAGGTAGAGGTAGTAAAGAGATTAGGGGAGATAGTAAAAGATGAAGTAGTTGGATATATGTTGCATGAGTGAGAAGTTGGTGAACATAGGAGTGGGTCAGAGAGATCGGAGTGGTAAGAGGTGGAGATATAGAGAATAAGGAGTAGTGTAGAAGATATTATAGCAATAACCCATGCCTAGGTGTGGGTAATGCTGGATTTACCCACAGTTGGTGTAGTTTGGTCATGAGGGCGAAGCCCGAGCGGCCAAACAAAGCGAACCGTGGGTAAATCCAGCATTACCCACACCCAGAAATGGGTTATTGCTATTATACAATGACATTATTTAAAAAAATAATTACTTTTCTTAAATAATGGCATTGTATAATGCCTCCTTGCTGCCCATCCGCAGCTGTCTGGGTATTCTGTGGCAGTTCTGATGTACTGCGCATGCATATATTTACGCAGTACATCAGAGCTGTGGGCAAAAGCAACGGAGAAAGCAAGATCTCAGTTGCTTTTTACAGCCTGTCTCACTATGTTAAACGAGTTTAACATAGCAAGACAGCTTTAAAAAAAGCATCGGAGAATCTCCGTTGCTTTTTTTAAAGCTGTCTCGCTAAGTTAAACCCATTTAACATAGCGAGAAGTTTTGAAAAAAGCAACGGAGAAAGCAAGATCTCCGTTGCTTTTTAAAGTGTCTCGCTATGTTAAATGGGTTTAACATAGCAAGACAACTTTAAAAAAAGCAATGGAGATGCTCCGTTGCTTTTTTTAAAAGCTGTCTCACTATGTTAAACTCGTTTAACATGGTGAGACAGGTTGTAACAAGCAACGGAGATCTTGCGTTCTCCGTTGCTGTAACAAAAAAAAAAAATAGTTATACTAATGGAAAAAGTCCGGGCAACCGGACCTTTTTCCATTACTATAACTCTGATTTACAACGTGCACGCTGACCAATCAGTGCGTACGTTTTGGAATATTAATGGGGGGGGGTGTTGTATAATAGAAAATAATACATGTTGGAATAAAATATGGTCAGCTAGAGTAGGTAGAGACAGTGGTATAGAGGAAGTGGTGTTGACAAGATTGACAGATTAGTAAGGTGGTTGTGGCAATAGGCAGGAAGTGGAATTGTAGTGGCTAGTGGGACAGGAAGGGGAAGGATAGTTAGGTATAAAGGTAATTGTGATGAGGTGGGTGGGAATGGGGGTATGGTAGGGGAGCGAAGTGAGCCCGAGTATAGTGAGGGCGAACACCCTGGTCAAGAATAAGTCAGAGAAACAGTCAGAAAAAGATAGTGAAAAACTAGCTTGATAGACAAGGATATAAAGTTTCTAAAGGTATAGTCACCAGAAATAAATAAAAAAGAAATAAAGTATGAGCAGAAGTATGCTTACAATAGGACACTGGCCTCAAGCTACACAAGTAGGTTTACTTGAAGCAAACCCAGTGCTGTATGGTTAAAATAAACTACAATAGAGAGGGGCTTTAGAGGGGGGGGGAGGTCTTACTAGCAGCTAAAAGCAGGGCAAAAAAATAAAAACAATGAATATGTAAGAGTCTGAAGACAGTAAAATAGGGCAGGTGCACTAACAAAGGCAGTTATGAGTGAGGCTAGAAATTAATTCAGGGAAGGGTAGAGTACAGAACAGGAGAATATCCACAGAAACAGTATGACGATAGTTGGTAACCAAAGAGAAAGGACAGGAGCTGCTGGTGTCTGCTTTTCGTGGCGACTAGCAAAAAAAAAAACTGCAAATTCCTGTTGTGCTTATAAATTCTAGCATTAATTAAAATATGAATTTATCATGTAGTAGTTATTCACTGGAACACACACTTCAGTAGTATTATTTTAAGCTTAAAATGGTGGCTTCCGGACCGATGGTTAGAGTTGCAGGGTTTCTGTTAAGGTCCTCAAACCTGTGTTGCCTGTACAGTGGCTAGGAGAAAACCGCATGGAAAAATCCACTAGGGTTCAGTGGTATTATTTTAAGCTTAAAATGGTGGCTTCCGGACCAATGGTTAGAGTTGCAGGGTATCTGTTAAGGTCCTCAAACCTGTGTTGTCTGTACTGTGGCCAGGAGAAAACCGCAGGGAAAAATCCACTGTTGATTTATGCTTCTTATTATTCAGAAAGTACATGCTGTCGTATTGCCCTGTTGCTCTGTGTTTAAGTAGCAAAGCTTTAATGACCATCAGGTAAGCTTGTCGGAGATTGTAAGATGCAAGTAAGCTTTAATAAGCATACTGTTAAATAATTACCAACATTGAAAGCCTTTTTGTTGTTGCCATGCAGAGAATATTTACATAACTAGATAACGTATAAGCATTAGGTATTGAAATGCATATGCCAGTATTTGTAATAAAGGACAGGATTACAGTATTTTCAGAAGCTCATTACATTTGTTGGAGACTTGCAGTCATCTTTGCAGGCTTTACCCATAAACTAAACTGTCAATCTATCATGTGTGGTCCATAACTTGTGCAGTAATCCTTTAAGCAATTTATCTTGAGCTTGTTTCTTGTTTGCTGTTCATTTTTTACTAGATAGTAAATAGTTGTTGTCAGGCAGCATGTCTTTTTTGGATAAGAAACATTTTTACAAGTGGAATTATAATTAGAACTGCAGTGCAAGGAGAAGTGGTTTGAGTTGAGTGCTGCTTGTTTTTTTTTTTTACACTTTATTTTGACTGGCATTCCAGCAATGTATTTAAAAAGTAATTTATTTTTTCATGCCTCACAACCTTTGCATTTCCATCTAGATATTAATTAAGCTGTCATGTAGCCAATACACTGAAATATTTTTTTTCTTCTACACTTTGTTTTGTCTTAATTGGACTCTCGTAATGACGGTTTGGCACCCAGGGCAGCGTATTTAATTAAAGTTCCAGTTGTGGTTTTGAGCAGAGCTCCACCCCTTTCTAGTTGGCCACAAGCCTTCCCATTGGCCCCACCCATTCAGCTGTCTTCTGCAGCCCCCCCATTAATTTGAAGTCACCAGCCACCACTGCTGTTACACAAGGGAAATGGGCAGGATGGGATGTTATGTCTTAGTATCATTCATTTCCCAAGTTCAATTTAGGGCATTTTCTAAGTTTTTCCATCTAATTAAAACGGCCATCAAACAAAGACTTTGCCACTGCAATATAGCTTAAAAACTCTTCTGACTTAATAATCATAATAATCTTGACAGTGTTTTTTTTTATATTAACAATCATTGTTCAGCCATGGGTTAGGTATACTTTACCCAGAGCATGTGTGGTTTATCCATGAGGGCTTCACCTTCATGGGTAGATTTTGCCATGAATTGGTAAATCCTGCCTTATCCATGATTGTGAAGTAATTATTAGTTTTATATTCTGAATTTTTAAAAAAAACAAATCTTGTTATCCTTTTAAAATAACTCTGAGAGTTGATAGATCTCATTTCCTTAGTTTTCTCTTTGCACTTAAATGATTCTTGTGTCATGTAGTATACATGTTCCTGTGCCTGTACATGCTGATGCATAAACAGGTTCTATTATGAAATGCCACATTTCCACAGTCCTACATATCTGAAATGGCAAACAATAATGTGACAAACAGAAGGGTGAAAAACTAAACTTTAAGTGTTTTTCTCAACGGGACAAGACCCCTCCCCCCAAACTTATATATACCAACTCCATGGCTGCACAAATTTGAAGAAGAGAGAAATCTCCCCAAAGAAGTGAATCATCGCTGGTGCACACTTAGAAATTGGACCAGCAATGATTTCCTATGTGAAATAGAGACTGAGGTTATGTTCCTCTGCATTTTTTTCTTCACACTAATGATGCTCGAGGAGTTTCACCTCAATCATCTATAGAGGTATTGAATGAGTGTAGTTACTGCCATTGTGTTGTTATGCTACACAGAGTCACTCTGCAAGTTTTAATATAATTCACATTATATTTCTAGGTCATTGCTGTATATCTCAAGGCATAGTCCTTTTGTCCAGTAATACACCTGGAATCCTTATTTATTTACTAACTTATCTACTCTTCTACTTACTTGCTTATTTTGTTTTTAATGAGCTTGATATTTTTGTTGCAATTGGAGAAGTTTGAAAATATTTGCATTCTGGACTAAATTTCTTTCTTTTTTTTTTTTAGATATGGCAATTGCAATTTGCCCTGGCTAGAAATAACTATATTTAGACAATCAAGTGGCACATTTTATGACCTTTTTAAAAAGTGGCCCATGATAGTACATTAATAATTGTTTGCAATCTCTGCCCCCATTCTTCCCTATTCTCCAACAGGCTACTTTTGACCTGTCACTGAAGGGCTGACATAGAATAGCTGCAATTTCATTTAGCAATTTTGCTTCATTTTAATATTACCATCCAGTGAAGATAGGTTTTCATAACACATTTGGTATATTTTGTTTTTCCACCTGTTCATCTGTGTGTATATATTTTGCTTTACTTTTTAATTGCATCCACACTGACTTCATGTAGCCACCCTCTCTAACTGCCCCCACATATTCATTCCTTTACGTATGACAAACTGGTAAACAGCAAGCTGTCTTTTTTTGATTTGTTGTACTCCTATTTAGCTCCCTCAGACCAGGTTACAACACAAAATCATAGAAGTGCATGTTTCTTTTTTTTTCAAACATCTTTATTGAATTATCACTTCTGACATAGGCAAAATCACATTCATATAAAGGCAATCAAACTATATTAACATAACGAACATTACATTTGGCGTCTTTTGCCCCTGGTAACTACTACTAGCGGTCTCACTGTGTGGCTTTTACTTTGTTTGCTTGGATTAATTGCATGGTTGTCGACCAGTTGAACTGCTTACTTTGGACTGATTATTAATATTGTCTATCTTGCAAAACTTTATGTTTTGGATTTGTGCTTAGCGACAAAAATGTATATGCTCACGCTGTTTTCTTGTTACTTCATACCTGCCTCGATGCCTACTACTACTTCTGTTATGGTACTGTAAATGACTTTTAATGTACTGTACCCCATGGTTGAACCTGCTTTCCTCTGGCTGTATGCTTAAATATCCGACTGTTCCGCTGTGCCACCCACGTGGTGTGAGATTGAGAACTTAGTGTGGATCTCATGTAGCATTGCAATCAAACGCTGTACATGTAAACATACTTCCACAATTTACCCAACTCAATATGTACTAACTATTTCAGAAAAACTACTGTCTTAATGAATCACTCCACCCACGTGGAGCACTGTCCGCGTATCTAGCTGGGCTGTAGCATATCTTTTTGCTAAACTTTACCGCGGAAGTAATCCAAACAGTCAACCTGGGTACGCTGTTATTTATTGTATTTCCAGCCACCAAAGCGACCTTTTTCAAATCACAAATGCTTAAATCTACTGAGTACACTGTGCTAAACGCTGTTTAGCCGTCTCGGCTATCTACAACGCCAGCAATCAGGAATCTCCCTGAATTACACTGTCTGAAATGATGTTTAGCTGACTCGGCTATAGACAACACCACAATTAGGAACCTCCCTGATAAACTCGAATTACGGCTGTAAATCCTTACAGGTGATTTTTTGACTAGCCTCTACTTGCTCATGTGTTGGTCTGAAATATACTGCAACACCTTTAATTTCATATTTAAAGTTGTAATTGTACGCACTAGCTGATGGTGATTGTACCCTTTGCAGCTCCTGCTTGAAGGAGATAATCTCTAATTCCCCTCATCCTACTTGTTTTACTAAAACTCAATCAGCCCTGCTCCCTCCATATTTGGGAAGGTCTTTTGACCGCATATGCGGCATACGTGCTGTACATTGCAGCTCCCAGTCTGTGCTGCCCCCAGTAATTTCTCATTAACCAACCACCCCACAATTCTCTAATTAGTATCTACCCCCATTTAACTCATTTACATGCACCTATAGATTATTCAATCATTGTCAGATACTCTACTTTATTGTTAGCCCTTCTTTTTACTTTTACCCACATTTATAGCTAGTTTCATTCCATTGCATTGTAATATTTGATGATTCCACCACTTGAATGCTGTTACCTATAAGTGCTTGTGAACTGCTTGAATAACTAAATATATGTATCTTGCCTAATTTTTAACAGCCACTACTTGTTATGTCATAAATGTTTTAGCTAGCTATTACTAGATTTTAAATTCAAATGTCATAAATGTTTAGCTAGCTATTACTGGATTTTGAATTCAAATGATTAGTTGCTAACCCTGTTTCTCTCCTCTGCATTTTTATCTCTTTTTTTCTCCCCAAGTACCCAGCTCTTCCTTGTCCTGCTCCTGATATTACCTCAGCCTACCTGGTGTCTTAAGAGTCCCTATCCAAGTCCAGGTGTCTCAACCTCTGGTTTCCAGTATTTTGAACCCTCTATCAAGGAAGTAAAAAAGTATGTCATGGACTATAACTACCTGGTAAAGCAGATCCCTATCTAGTACCCTTTCAGGTCTCAAAAGCTCGCTGGGAGCCTTAGCAGGCAGCTGCCTTACCCCCATTCTGTAGCCACAAAACAGCCTTTACAACCAGTCACTTTCTTCACCCCCTCACACCTTAATTTGTCTCCTTCGCCAGTCTCCTACACTATTTCGACTCCCTTACAATACTAGAGCTGCCCACCGAGGTCACCCCTCTTCCATCCATCTATCACTCCCTCTCTCCCTGTGCTACCTTGGTATTCCCTATCTATTTACTAAGCTTCCTGCCTGTTCAATTCAATACTTACATGGTGCCTTTCAGTTGGTACCCACTTAGCTGTCTCTTTCATAAGATTTCCCCTCTATCTAAAACCTCTCCAGTCATGTCCTGCCTTCCAACTTGTAGCTGCCTACTTTACTGATTGTTTTCTCGCTAACTTCTCTTCCTTTGCTTCAACCCGCTCCGTTCACCCTGCGGGCTCACTTCGCTCCCCTACCCTACCCCCAATTCCCACCCACCCCCAGTACATCTTAATTTATACCTACCTAACCACACCCCTCTCCTCTTCAACCATACACAACTTCCCAACCATTAACCAATCTTGTCCTTTCCCTCCTTTTTTATCTATTCTAACCACTCCCCTTCACTACCTCTATTACCTCTATCTTACAGCATCACACCCACTTCCTTGGTACTAACAACTACAACTTAATAACCTCCTCTGCAATGGGTAAACTCCCCACCATAGCCATCAAACATATCTTACTCACACTCTCACTCCTTCTACCTCTGATAATAGCACTCCCTCTAACTTCTTACGAATACCCACTACCATCACACCTTCCCAAACCAACTAAATATACTACCTCCTCAACTCCTACCTTCCAAAACCATCACATCAACATCACTTCCACACCAAACTATCTTTTACCTAAATATCATAGGGCAACCCACATAAAATATTCTAACCTAAAGCCCAGAAGACTAGCCCTCCCACAAAGTAAATATACAGACACCACATACCTAACCCTACTACTCTCCCTTAAAGGTGGTGACATTCACCCAAACCCAGGGCCAAATAGCTCCTCAATTAATCAGACATTTAACCAAATCCCTACTAACAGCCCCCTACCAAAAAAAAAAAACAACTCACTCTCAATAGCCAACCTCAGCATACGTAGTATTAATAACAAAACAACACAACTCCATGCTATCTTACAACTCTACTCCTTTGATATTATTTGTCTAACAGAAACCTGATTAAAACCTTCAACAAAAGACACTGAAGTTACCCCTCCTGGCTACAATATCTTGCATCTTGACAGGGTAACCAAAAAAGGTGGTGGAGTAGCTATCTTATTTAAATCTAGCCTTCAAATTACCACTTTCAACCAGTAACCTCCTCACAACTCTAATGCTGAAATTCTTATTACCAAACTTAAACTAAACTCTGTTAAATCGATCTTTATCATCTGTATCTATATCCCCCCTGGAAATAATATATCTACCTTTGAAAACATCCTATGTTGGCTATCTCTAAATTTACCCCAAGAAACAATTATCCTAGGTGACTTAAACATTGATTGGCATACTTGCAGCAACAAACACCTTACTAGCCACATTAATCTTTATGGTTTTACACAAACTATTACCTCCCCCACTAGAATTAATAAAGCTAACAATAAAGAAAGTATCCTTGACTGGATACTCATCAACAATCAACCTCATACTTATGAAACAGGAACCCTTCCAGATGACATAAGTGATCACCTATTAACCTTCATTATCAGGCTCAAAACCAACCCTACTACCCAAAATATAACTAGAACAATCAGAACCAAACAAAACTTTAACCTGGAGCTCTTTCAAAATGAGCTTAAGGCATGTAACTGGTCCCCATTAAAATACCTTTCTCTTGATGAAGCTGTGGATTACTTTAACGCTAAGTTTCTGACCATACTTAATTACCATGCCCCCACTCGCTCTATCAGAATTAGATCTAAATCTGCCCCCTGACTCTCAAAAGAAACGAAGCAAAAAATCCATCTAAGAAATAAGATCTGGAACAAATCCCACTTAACTAAAAACACAACAGACTACCAACACTACAAACAACTAAGAAATGACACCAAAAAAGCAATAATGAACGATAAAAAAACTATTACCTAAAATCCCAGCAAACACCCCAAAATAACCCTCAAATATTCTGGGCTAGCATAAATCAGTTACTACAGCCAAGTAAACCTATCACACCCAACCCACAAGGCTCTGACACAAAGAATCCCAACCAAATTGCTAATGACTTTAATTCTTTCTTCACCGAAACAGTTCTAACTCTAGCCAGTCAACTCCCTAGAATAGACACAACTATATCCAACTGCAACATAATCCCACCTCCCCCATTTTGTTTCCAACCTGTCCCAACAGTTTACATTCTCTCCCTTATCAAAAAACTCAAACCATGTACTCCCTTTGCTGACCTACTACCCGCAGAATTCTTGCAACTAGCAGCCAGATCCATAGCCTACCTAGTTTCCATACTCATCAACAGAACCATCACGGAAGGTCATGTCCCTAAACTTTGGAAAGTTTCCCATATTATCCCTCTTCATAAGGGTGGAAATTCTACTGAAATCTCAAACTACTGCCCTATAGCCTTACTCTCTCCCTTATCTAAGATCATGGAAAGATGTATACATAAGCAACTGCTTCACCATCTTCTCCAAAACAACCTACTTTCTAATACCCAACATGGCTTTAGACCTTTCCACAGCACCACTACTGCCCTTCTCTCCTTTACAGAAACTATCAACAAAAATCGTAACCAAAACACCCTTTCCTCTTCACTCTTCTTATACCTGTCCAAAGCTTTTGACATGGTCAACCACCAAATACTTATACAGATACTTCAATCTTTGTTCATGGAAACCCAAACCATTAACTGGTTCAAATCCTACTTAAACAACAGACATCAAGCAGTACTCTGGAACTCCACTCTATCTTCCCAGCTACCTGTCAACATTGGAGTCCCCCAAGGGTCCATATTGGGTCCCATCCCATTTTCTTTATTTATCAATGACCTCCACCAAGTAGTTCCTCAAGCTACATGCATACAATACGCAGACGACTCCACACTCATCTGCTCAGCCACATCTGTATCAGATCTTCACTCCCTTACACAACACATATTTAACTCTGTAGAAGAATGGTTTTCACAACGCTGTCTACTACTTAACCCAAAAAAACTAAACTCCTTCTCTTTACACCCTCCAATAAATATCCACTTATAGACTTTACAATAACATCTAAAAATGGCACAACTATATCACAAGATCCCACTACCAAACTATTAGGAATCACCATAGACAACAACCTTAACTTCGATACACATATAAGCAACACTCTGAAAACCATTAATAAAAAATAGGCTCTCTTTACAGAATCAAACCTTTCCTAACCCCAGAATCTAGAATAACTATTGCCCACTCCCACCTTATATCTCCCCTTCTCTATGTTTCTCCCATTTTCACTAACCTGTCAAAAAAGAACCTATTGAAATTAGAAAACTCCTACAACAACATAGCCAGATTTGCTACAGGTAACCCTTTCAGAACCCACCATTGTACTAATCTAAAGCAACTTGGCTGGCTTGAACTTCAACAGCAACTTAAAATTAATCAACTTGCCATAGCCCATCAAATTCTCAATCAACCTGACAAAACACCTATACTATCTACCCTTATCCACCCCTACCACAACCTAAAATCCCTAAGGTCCACATACAAACGTCTTGTAAATATTGACAAAGCAAACAACAAGGCTGGTGATTCCCTTTTTTCCAACACTGTGGGAAAACACTGGAACCTACTACCCTTTGAACTTTCTACTATTCCCTCAAAAGCTCTGTTTAAAAAGAGACTTAAGCTCCACCTCAAATCACAATGGATGTGCCCCTGCACTAATCCTGACTAACTCTAGCTCTTGCCACCGAGCTAAAAACCCATATGTTATAACCTAAAATCTACCTCTTATTTACATCCGTTGATCTATTTCTCCTTTCCTACTTTTTCAAAAAAAAAAAAAAAATACATTATGCTAATAATCGTTCTGAATGTCATTTGTAACAGTATCTTTGTCACAAATTCTTTTTTCTCTTTTTGTTGTAACTACTGTATTTTTTACAATCTATAACCTTGACAACAGTTATAATGCTTTTTGTTTTATGTTTCTACTTTCATGTTATTTTCATGTTATTTTCCTGATTATTAAATTAATCTCAAACTTTGGAGCTTATCTCCCCGGGCCTCTACTGAAAATGGACATATATCCAGCTAGACTAGCCCGGTCAACAAATGTAAAATAAAATAAAATAAAATAAAAATAAATTACGCTTCACATATATTCATGTTTCTGTACATGCCAGCTGATGATGGTCAGTTCTGCTATTATAGTGCAACCTGACTTCATAGATTTCCTGGCAGCATTTGTAAGAACTTCTACACTAACAGGAGATCCTACAGCTCACACTCTCAAGAAAGTGTTTTGTTTTAATTTGCACCAAACAGAAGTGAATCAAAGGTAAGGATATTAAATGAAGTACAGAAATAAAGCCCACAACATGAAGGTTGTAGGAGGAGCTTTTCTCCAGAAGAAACAGCCATTAAAATGTTATTTTGGCTGTGTGTTCTCAAAATTCCATGATTTCGAATTCCATATTTTGGAATAATATACTATATCAAAAGTTAGCTATCAGACAGTCATTTCTTTTCCTCTGACTTGCTGTCACATGCATGTGGTTCTACACAAACCTGTGTGACCTGTGACCTAAGGACAACCCTTCTTCCATACATAGCATATCACATATTTTGGCTTTCTTCATAAAATGTTTCCAAAAATAAATATAAACTAAATTGAACTCTGTGTTATTTTGTTTTTTTTTTTTATGTAAAATGAGCTGCACTTTCCTGAATCAGTCCTGCCTAATATGAGTCCAAAATCCAAAGCAGAGGGCAAGTAATTTATCTATACAGCCTGAGGGACAAGAACATGGTTCGTACAAGCAGAGTCTGGGTAAGTGAAACTAGCGTGCATTCATGAGTGAATTCAGTGAGTTTCTCAGTTAACTGCACTGTACCTGAAAAGAGGTAACTTAAAAGAAATACCTGCAAAGTGAAAAGTGAATGAAGTAACAGTAGTAGTGTAACACTTCAGACATACCCTGTCATTTCAAAAATATATAGCACAAACTTTCTGTGAATCTGCTTTTTTTGTAACAGACTCTCTGTGCTACTTTTTCTTTATTTATTTTGTTTATTTCATTTTATCAGAGTAACAACTGTCATGTATCTGAATTCTGGTTTTGGCTAAAGCTAGCCCACTCACATAAAAAGTACTGCTAAATTTAAATCACTAGAGTGGGTGTTTTTCTATTTTGTAGATGCATATTTCTTCTTCTTTAATCTTTTTTACTGTTTACCAAGGCAGTGAAGTTCTTTAAAGATGACTTTTTACTCACATTAGGCTAGTGGACCCTTTCAGGGGAGACCCGAGGTGGTATTTATATTACTAGCAGAAATTTGGCAAGTGTATTGGGTAACGTCCCTGCTCTTTTCAATATATGCCACAGGATCTTTTACATCCATCTGAGCTACCACCAACTCAAGCAGATGGGGCCTTGGTTTAACTTTTCATTCAAAGGACAACACACTCCAAAATACGACACCCCCATTATGCTGCACCGCAGTGTCAGCAATCCCTCTACCTGGTGTCGGACTAGAACCCACAGCCTTCTGCGCCAAAGGTGAGTGTTACATCATTGGCACTCTTTATGCCATTATCAGCAGATACTCTTTAATTTCTTGTCACTACTTACACAGTTTTCAGCAACAGTAATTGTAGAAAAGTCATGTCAGTTTTCTTATTAGGTTGACCAAATCATGATCACTGTTATTCTCAATGAAGGTAGCCAGTATTCTTGCTTTCTACTAGCATTTAACTTGCCAAGTGTGATTTAAATTCAGCCTATACCTTGGCAAACAAACAAATTATGCTTAGTAGACATTTACCTAATAATATCTATAAGAATGATAATATAATTTTGACATGAGACCAGATCAGTCGCTTATTACTGGACGTGTACACTTAATCAATGATGTGATGGCCTGCCCTAGCAGGAATGTTGATGGACAGGATTTCATATGACACTTTTATTGCATGCTGTTGCAGCATTTCCTGAGTGGGTATCAGCATTATGCTTAGTTTCAATTATGCATATTGGCTAAGTCATTTCATGCATATATATGCTTACTGACAGTATGATTGAATTATAAAATATAGAATTCTTAAATAGACAAAGCCATGTACAGAGAGTCAAAACACAGCTGTTTTATAGATTAGTACTAGGATAGCTACCCTTGTTGCGGGCCATTTAAAGCCGAGCTGTTTCAAAGGTGAGAACCACCTGGTATCTGTGAAGTAAACACCTTAACCACTATGCCAACCCCAAATTTCAAAATCAGAATGGCTAAAATAAACATCAGTACACTTACAAGGCATGAGATAATAATGCACTGTTCTATTTTCTCTCTGAGCTTTCTATAAATCTATTACTCAAGGTTTTCAAAAGCTAAGGCTACAGTGTGTTCCTTAAACAAAAATCCCAAATTGTGTGTTTTTCAGTATCATGTCAATGAAATGAACCCACAACACTTTCATTTTACCCCCCACTAATATTTTGATCATCTGATCAATATCCTGAATAGAATGCTTCTGCTCTGCCATACAAAATATAGATGCCAACAAAATCAACAAAACTAAAGCTGATTTTGTGTCCTTGAAGTGTAATTATTTGGTTTATAAATGTAGATGCTGGTAATCATAGTATGTTACATGTGTGTTACATTTTAAAATGTACTAAAATAAATCCCAAAAGCAAAAATGTTATCCTCTGTTCTTGCAGTTGAACTAAACCAAACCAATCCAAACAGAAGGGCAATGGGAAAGGAAGAAGTGTTTTAACAGTTCACCCATCACAGGGGGGGGGGGGGGGTCAGTACGGAATGATAGCCATCACTGGTGAGATGAGGTTATTTATCCTGGTTTAACAATACCAGGGAATGCACAGAGAGATGTTCTCATTCTTAAAAGTGCTATGACATTGCACATTGGGAGGAGGCAGAGCATGTGTGTTGCTTAACAAAAGAACTCCATTGCAACAAGTATGATGCTGGATTGCAGTGCCTCAGTCTCCTCCCTGAAAATAAATATCACATCAGATATGGGAGGCTCAGGTGTCTCTCAGTATTCAATGTAGAGAAGAGACACCAAATTCAACTGACAATCAGCTGCAGAGGGGTTAAAAAATATTTTTAAAAAGATGGTCACACAACCTTAGATATCCAGTTAGAGTATTGTTTATTGTAATTCAAGCACCATCAACAAGCTTTTGACATTCAAACGTGTCAGTAGATCAAGTTAAAAACAAATAACACATTAAACTTATTTAAATACATTTTAAGTATATATTTTGCCAATCAGTTTTTCCAGGTCATTAATCACAATGTTGAAGTAGATGGCATTCTTTCATTTATTTAGAAATTCTTTCACTGACACATAATTATTTAGCCCCAAATCCTATGTAACACTAAACATAACTAGCATCTTTCTTCAGCAAATAGTAAATCATCATTATGAATTAAGAAACCTTTACTGGGTATTTGTGGTTTATGCCTAAGGACTGAAATAATTATATAGATTTTGTCATTACCTGTGCTTTGTTTTAGTGAAAGTACTGCTAGATACTGAAACAGAAACACTGCTGAATTAATGGGAGACATTCAATTTATTTGGAAAATGGGGAGTTTCATATGCAATTATTTCAGTTGTACAAGGCTACATATTAACACAACTACAGATGTCTGCTATATGATATGCAATACCCCCACCTGATAAAGAGAACCACTGATACATAATCATAGATTATACACTTCTGGCATTCTTGTGGGTGATTTCAGTACAATACATACCTCTCAACTGTCCAGATTTCTGCCTCATATTTTTATTCTGTTCCTCATAAAATATGTAGCATTCTGACAAATCATTGAGGGTGGCAGTCACTAAATAATGGCAGGCATTTGAGTTTCCAACTTCATACCCTTCAGAAAATGCATGCCAACACAAAAGCTTTTATTATTTCAACTCTCTAAACTTATAACAATACTTAAAATCTGTCCTTATTTTGGGGCCTGTGCCCTCCCCCCATTGTTTCTGGCTTTGTCTAGATTTCTTAGGCTAAGAGGTTGAGAGTTATGAACCCATAGCTATGGACTATCATAAGCAAACTTCATCATACCATATACATAAACATTTATGATTCAACACTGATAGTCTGCAAACTACTGCACATTGCACATTTGATTTTTTTTTTTAAATATCCTAATGCACATAGAAACACTTGACTAAAATACAGAGAAAAGTCTAAAATACTGAAATGGTATAGTCATTTTCAAATATACTAAAGCATTTCCAGGTTCATCCGATAATATGCTTCATCTGTTTTCAAATTGTCTGGAATGTTTTAGCATTTGATTTTGTTCCCTGATTAAAAAAATCAATTGTACAATTATGGTTTGAACTGAATAGCTGGAGTAAGCTGCTTCTCATTAATATATGGACTAAAAGGGTTGGAACGCTGCCTTGTAATATCTTAAGGCATACACATTCCTTAGCTTTATCTCCCAGATGAAGAACAAATGCTCCAGAGACTAACTTAGCAGCATTATTCAGCTCTTGTTGTAAGAGTTTAAATGTATACGGTATAAAAAATGTATGTGGCAACAGTCCCTTCACTAATAGTAATGTGAATTAAATATGAATTACAGATGTGCTCTCTCATTGCAGAATAAACCAAGTGATTTATTGGTTGTCAGTGGTAAAGTCAAACTCCCTCTGTGCTGAGTATCTGTATTGGATTTTATCATGAAGAGTACTTTCAAGCATTGTTATGACTGAAGTTTCTCTGTTTAACATGGGTTACTGCTGGTTTTCCCTATGCTGATGTCAAATAGAATATTACATATGACTAATATTGCTGACATCAATGCAAAAACCTTTCCTGCACTAATACAATGGAAACAACATTTTCACTTTATAAGTTCCAGAAGTTTTGCAGCTGATGGCAGCAAACGGAAAATGTAATGCATTGTATTCTCATAGGTGGCCTGTGTACAAATAAAGTAATCAACATTGAAGCTCTAGAGGGAAAAAGCCTTTGAATTTCCTGCTAAATTACATTTTTTAGCTAAATTATTTACTGTTTGCAAAGGTAGAACTTGCAGTGTAGCAACTTGCCAATTCCTGGACTAATTGATTAAATGTTAAGTTTTGCACACCATCTGCTTCTGTTTCTGAGCTTTATGAATGTATTCATTTACTTGAAATATGTAGCATACTTGCTTGTATGACATAAATAAAATTGTCACTTGATGAGAAAATATCAAAACATGCCCAAATCTGAGCCACCTTAAAGATTAAATGAAGCCAGGTGTCATCCAGTAGATAGGTAACTGGGAAAACACAATGGCTTAGTGGATGTGATCTTTGTTTCATAGCTCCAGGGTCTAGTGTACAATACTGGTCTCCAGTCACCATGTATATGGAGTCTATATATTTTTCTTGTGCCTGTGTGGGTTTATTCTAGCTTGCTCAAACAAAATGAAAAAAAAAAACAAATGGGACTACAAGTGAATAAATCCAATCAAATTGCCAGAAGTATACATTCACCTGAAGAAAGAAAAACAGGTTAGCTGAAATCTATAAAAAACAGCTTTTTATTATAAAATCCAAGCACATGCAATCTTTTGTGCTAACACATTTTATCAAGTGAGAAAAACATCTTTGTGCAGAACCAGTTAAATAAGTAAACAGATACACAATGAATTTGAACTATTTCTGTACTCCATTTTCACGGAGAAGCTTACTTGGAGACAGCACTTTGCCAAGTAATAACAAGCAGATTTATGCAAAACCAAATAAGGGAATAGATCACATGATCAAATCAAGCTGTGTTTTTTTACTTCAGTTTCATACTATTCTGACTGAATGTCTATTTTAAGTCTCCTCCTATACTGTTTTTGCCTTTATCCTTCTGGCCAAGGTCATGGCTAAAAAGGGTATGGTGACCAATTCACTTACCTCATTAACAAATGAGTAAATTAAATTAATTTTTTTCATTTACTAATATCATGTACCATTAAAATGAAATTCTAACAAGTTCATGGACAAAAAATTCTTGCTTGGAACTATAAGACTTTATTTCATTATATTCCTTCTTACCATATATCCCGTGAGATAGTAATACTAATTTCTGAATGTATAATGCCAAATTATGGAGCATTTATTTACGTCTTACGCTTACACTTTGGTTCTTGTGTTCTTTGTGGCCTCAATATAAGCATTTTGCTTCACTCCAATGTCTTTGTATACCACATTCCATTTTGCCTGCTTTTTTATTTTAGCTCAGCACTGATTATGTGTCTGGTCTGATCACTGAATACTTCATAAGCTATTGAACTAATGCACTTGTTAAAACAGTTTAGCATGGTTTAGTATAATATAGCTTCCAACCCCCCCCCCACTATTAAAAGTAGAGTGCACAAATTTCCTTAAGCTGCTTCTGTCCTAAAATGCACACCTTCATCTCCCTCACACATACTTGTCCAGTCTTGTCTCTACTATCATTATTAAGTGTGTGATGCTCCACTAAGGCTGTATTCCCATGCATACCTCTCAACCTCATAAGTCAAGAAATCTGGAAAAAGCCAAACATGATGGGGGGACAAAGGCCCAAAATCATGGAAAAATTGTAAATATTGCTCTTCTAAACTTAGAACAAAAGGCTTTGCATTAGCATTCATTTTCTGAAGGATGTGAAGCTTGAAATTCAAATCCAGCCACAACCCCTTTTTTACATAGGGTCGGGGTGTCACTTCAACAGTGACAATCATCTAGAGCTAAGGTCTACAGTGCCAGATAAAACCAATTCTAAAAGAGAGCATATCAAAGACACTTTATTCTGCGTATAATTACTATGCTTGACTAAAAACTCTCTTACATATTGTATGCCAACATTATTTGGAATCACAGTAAACAATGTTACTGGCCCTACCTTCAGTGATGTTCCTAGTCCTTTCTGTGGGTAAGAAACAGCTTTCTGCTCTGTTTCTTGCTGACAACTCCTTCCTCTGCTCTTTGACTGTACTGATGTTTATAGGGCCAGTAATACGGAGCAAGAGAAATTGACTGGTTACACAGTTGTTAATTTATCTAACACTGTTCTTGATGTTGCTGAACTTAAACTTTTGGACAAAGGTTTGTTGTTTATACCTTCCATTGATGGGGTACTTAATGATTGTCTTACTGAGTTATGTTGTCTTTGATAGAATTGGTTTTGGAGAATAATGTTTTTATTGTTTAATGATACCATCTATCATCAGATTTTAGGTGTGGCAATGGGGACTCCGATGGCAAATAACTGTGCTAATCTTATACTAGCTAGACAGGAAGAGTTATATGTTTTTGGTTCTACGATGAATGGTTTTAAGAATAATGAATTAATATTCTGTAAATGGTTTGTGGGTGATGTATTGTTATGGTTAGGAAGCAGTTATACTCGAATTGTTCATTCAAGAACTGCTGGATACAAATGACTTTCTTCATTTTGATATGAACTATTCAGATAAAGAGATACATTTTATTGATGTCACCCTATTTAAAGATGGTGATATGTTACACACTTCTATATATAGCAAGAACGTTCAGACAACCAGGTATGTACACAGTAGCAGTATGCACCCAAGACACATATATAAGGGCGTTGTAAAGAGCCATTTGTTACATGCTAGTCGACTTAACACCACCAACCAAGGTTTTAGATCTGAAGCTGACTATATGGTTAATGATTTTATGATTAGGGGATATGATATATCCCTAATAGAGAATAGCGTACAGCATGTCCATTTAGAACAGGAAAAGTCAGCTAGTCCATATATTTTAAATAATGTTGCTTGTAATGAATGAATGGAGAGGAAGGAACATAATTTAGGTTATGTGATGAGGAATAACAGGCACACAACAGATAAAATGCATTTTGGAAAGGAATTGGCTATTTTACAGTCTGATAATGAAATAAAAAAGATAGTTGGAGTAAGACCGCAATTTGTACATAAAAAAGAAAAGAATCTTAAATCATTTTTATGTTTTAAAAATATGAACAGTAATGTACAAGGGGCTTGAATTCAAAAGAAAATACAGACCCATGTCATAATTGTGCTAACTGTAAATTTATTAATACAGATGTGGAGCTTGAACATCCTGTCCTTAGAACAAAATTTGTGTTTTTAATTTTTGCTTCATGTACAACTGAGAATGTTATTTATCTTGTGAATAGTGTAAAATGTACCTGTTTCTATATAGGTAAGACAAATTGTAGGTTTAAGGAAAGAATAGCCTCACACATTTCAGAAATACGTAGAGGGATAGAGACTAATGCTCTACCCAAGCACATTTTAGATAATGGGAATGAGCATATGTTTAAATTCAGGGTATTACAAGAGGTTTATTTAAACAAAAGAGGGGACGACATCATAAATAAAACTGAGGTTGCTAAGTACAAGTGGATAGACTTTTTTAGAGCTGACATGCCACCGGGCCTCAAAAAAATGAATTGTATTAAACCTATATTGAAAATGAAGCAATCTTATGCTTAGATGAGTTACTGCGTTTTTAAAGCATGATTAGTATTTTAATTGATTTTCTAATTTGATTGGTTGGCAAGAATTATTTAAAGAATGAAATGGAGATGTCTTTTAATGCATTGAAAAATTGGGTGGTTGTCAGTTGAAATCCATGCTTAATTATTTGTCACAATTTACTCTTCCATGATTCATTAACTTCAGTGAAAATCTTCTCAATAAGAGGCCTTCAGTAATTTCTGTTTGCTAAAAGGTTGCTAAGGTAGCAGCTTTCTTTAAGGAACATATCATCCTTACTTATAATCCTGGAAAATCTAATGAATTGTCCTCTAGCAATATTCTTGTTCATAAAAAAAAGGATGCTGACTGTTGAAGTCTAAGTAGTTGTTCCCGTAAGTCTTTTTGGGGAAAATATTAAGACTCCCAATTACGTGTATGGGTGTCCAGTATGATTTCCATATCCAAGAACTGCACTATTGAGCCACAACCTGAAAGTTTAAACTTAAGAAACAAAATGCTGTCTGAAATGGATTGAATGAAACAATAACGGTCATGTTGTGTACATTGCCAAACAAAAAATATATCATTAATATAATGTCTGTAAAGTCTGTTCTGCTGGAAACCTGGTAAATGAATGAGAGTGCTTGTTTCCCATGCACTCAATACAAGATTGGCATATGCCAGGGCCACTTTGGAGCCCATGGCAACCCCTTTTATTTGCTGGTAAATGCCTCTGTTAAAGTGAAAAAAAGTTACCTGCTAGCTCAGTGGAGATCAGGATACAAACTGTGTCAATTTTGGTACTGGAAAAAGCAGAATGCTCTTGTAAAAATGATTTTAGCTATTTCAGTCCCTCAGTATGTGGGATATTGGTATAAAGGAACTCAAATTTGGTCTGCATCCATAGGTTTATGAAGAAAAATATGATTTAAAAATGTCCAGGAGTCTCTTAAGTAGAATGGTGCAGTTTGTACTACCGGATTCAAAGTGCATCAATGAACTCCGCTATTTTTTTTCAGTTTTTGTTCTTTTATTAGGCACAATGTGTCTAAATGGTGGGTTGGTGGCATCTTTTGTGCATTTTGGGGATGCCAAAGAATTTTTGAAGGCTTGGGGAAGGTACATACATGTGTTGAATGTCATCAAAAGTGATCAGATTGTCTCTTTCTAATCTCTTAAGTAATTTATCAATACTTGCAAAGTTATGTCAGACTGTTTTATGGTCCATAGCCTTATAGTATTCACTGTTAACAAGGTCCACTTCTATTTTGGAACTGTAGTGAGCTTGCTTCATCAGGACAATACCTGTACCTTTGTCTTCCCTCATGATGCAGATACTTTTATCTTTTTCCAGCTCACGCAGAGCTGTTAACTCATTAGATGTGAGGTTGAACCACTTGTCGGTATTACTTTGATGTAGTAGGCTTCATAAATCCCATTCACAAAGTGAAGTGTGTTATGCAGTGGGTGGTTGAAAACACTTCTCCTCCTAAGGGAATTGCATGACTTTGAAGAAACCGATGGTTTAATTGCTACATACTCTAAAAGAATTTTCAGGTTACGTTTTCTAAGAAAAAGGTGCAGGTCTAATAACAGATTGGGTACATTTACTTGTCATCCTGAGATAGAAGTAAAACCTTTGTTAAGAACAATAAGTGATGCATTTGAGATATCTCTACTTGTTAAATTAAAGACTGCTGAGTTGTATGTAGTTGTATCCAATGTGAAATCTTGGTCTAGTGTCTGAACATTTCTCCTTGGCCTGCCCCTCGTATGACTGTTGCCTCTCAGAGTTGTTTCAGATCTCCCTTGTCCACTCGGAGTATGTCCCCTCTTCTGTCTGTCTCTGCCCCTCAGTGTTTGTCCCCTGTTGTTAATACCTATTTTTAGTACTGGATTCTCCACCCTGATGTTAGAGTTATAATTGATGCTTTCAAAACCTTTCCTAGTATGTACACCATACAAAATTATGACTGTACCAGTAAAAACTATGCAGATACACACATCTTGTTTAATTTTTAAGGAAACAAGGCATTGTTCTCAAAGTTAGAATTTAATCTTATTATTCACTATGGGGTGGTATTTTCTGCATTAACAAATCCGCACCTTTTATAAAAACAAAATGCATATGCAGAGTCTGCCAGAGAGCAACACATTCACTAAATCTTATTGGAAACAGAATATTCATGCCTGAACTACACTTCATCAAAAAGGCACTGAGAAAAAAAAATCTGTGAAAGTTTGTTGGATATTTTTATCACAATACTGTAGATTTAGAAGTGCTTAACAAACAACTGTAGCCTCGGGTATAAGACGTCAGTTACTTGGTAGAACTATTCAAAACCCTAGCCAAATATACCAAGTTATACATGAGATAAGATAAAAAAAAGTAAACATTTCCTCTTACTGAAAACAATACAATTTGCTATTGTCTTATTGTTAAGCCATCTCATTTACTTGTATACATGTTATACTGCAGACAGATAATTGTGCAACTGCCAAGTGTGTGATAATGCACACAGGCTGAATATCATATTTCTCAAATGAGGTAGTTGTGATCAAAGTTTTGCCATTTTCCAAGGTGCAGCAACATTTGATTAAATTAAGATAGTTCTGTGGGTGAAAGGGATGAAGCACTATATTTGAGAGAGCTGCCATGTAAGTGGACAGGGCCAGTGCACAAATTGCAGTTTACAGTGAGGATCCACAAATCCAGACATTAAATAGATGAGTGTGTGGTGCACACACTTTCGCTATCGCACTGAAGGACATTACTTTTTAAAAGTGTATAAACAAAACCAAACAGAACATATAGCACTCTAATAAGCAGATGGGCACTATTTTCTTTTTCAAAGCATATAAGCAAAAACAACAGACATGTCACTTTAATAAGCAAATTACTTGTTGCCATGCTGAAAATGACTTCCACTGGATCTTTTATGAATCTTTATATTCACACAAGAGTTTGGGGTTCTGACATTAAAGTCATTTACATACCACTGGAAAGAACCCTGATTATTATTTAATGCATAATTTGTAAAATTTCACTTCCTGTATTTCCTTTAGACTTATCCTTGCACAATGGCTATCTCACACTTTCATTCAGAACCAGTTGTGGACTATCAAGGATTTTTGCTAGGGATAATTCACTCTCAGATTTGTACTGTCTTCAGTTATTCTACAACTTTAAATCCCAACTTAGTCATCAGATCTTAGCTAAGAAAGAACTGGTTTTAAGATCAGGCTGCTGAATAACTTTAAAGGCTATTTAATTTACTTTTTACTTATTCGAGGTACCAAATAGTTTAGAGAAAGTGACAGATCAGCCACAAGGCTCACTTGGCAGTACCTTATTTCTCTGTATTACCCCCTTTCTTTTATGGGAGCATGCAGCGTAATAATTTGACCAGTCTACAGCAAATGCTGGGCAACTGAAATATCAGGACCCACTAAATTAAGTCCTGATAATATATATATATATATATATATATATATATATATATATATATATATATATATATATATATATATACACTTTGGGGGCTGGAGCCCTGAAAAAATAAGTTTTAAGGAGAAGTGTGATCTATAACATTCACTCTTCCCCTGTGTCTTCGGTCTTTTTTTTTTAACATGTCAGCACTCAGCATTTCAAATGCTGATATTTCAATAGGGACCCCAAGTGCTGCTACTAGCTTGAATATGTGTTTAGACAAGGTTCGGCAACCATGTGGAAAACATGGAGCTGCCAGCTTCCAGTCAAAACCATATTTCATTTTGTATAAGGGCAGTGCGGCAGCTGTGAGAAGGGAATAGGAATGGATAAGAGTTTAGCTGTCAGGTTTATGGGATGACCGGAATATTTAAACTTAAGACTAGAGAGCAGGTTTGGCATTTCATTTAGGCAGTGATCAGGAGGGGAATTTAGGTTTATGAAGCATCAGGGGAGTTTAAGGTTAGGGAGTGCTCTGGTAATTTCGGTTTAAGAGTGTGGGGGATAGTTTACGGTTGGTGAGTGAATGACGAATTTAGGTTTAGGGAGTGACTGGGGATTTAAGTTTAGAAAGTATGAGGAGAGTTTATCTGTGAATTAACATTTGTGGTATACCTCTTAACTGTTAAAAATTTTGCAGAATGTCTCTCATTTTGCCTCATATTTTCACCCCCTCACTCATAAAAGGTTTGATTTTCTGGTAAATCTCTGTGGAGTACAGTCAGTCATTAGTGCGAGACATTATAGTTTCATATTTCCCATTGATCAGAAAATCTATGTTGATATAAAACCTGTTATTCTATTAACTTTTTAAAATAAATTAGAGTGGTGTTTAAAGAGTGTCCCTGATTTTTGGCCTTTCTCTCTTGTGATGCCCCTGCACTGGTCAAGTAATCAAGGAGCTTCAGTCCTCACCACTAACACCAGTGAGGGGCGTTTACATTGGGAAGGATAACAAATACACACACAGTAAAGTACAATTTCCCTTAAGAGCACACAGAGACCACAGTCAGTTGGGAGCTGGTTTCCCCCTTTCTCTCTAGATCCCCAATAAGACTCCCCACTGGCACAGATATAGGGTCTAGATCTCAGCCTAGTGGTCAAGCTAAAACCTCCAGCACCTTCTCTGTCCAACTAATGCTTCGTGTTCCTGCCCAAGTAGCTCACACACACACACACACACACACACACACACACACACACACACACACACACACACACACACACACACACACACACACACACACACACACACACACACACACACACACACACACACACACACACACACTTTGAGATATGAGTTATATACAAACACACAGACACTCCTGGGGAAGGCTGGCACAGGTTCTCCAGCTATGCCCCCTTGTCTGCCAGGCTATAAGACTGTGCAATATTATTATCCTAATAGGAAGTGTGACCCAGGGCTGACACTATTGGAGTGGCTTGGTCAGTATCATTATATACATGCAATGTACTCTAGAGCTTAAATTATCTCTACACAAAACATCCCCAGTTGAAAGGTTTAAAAATATTTAATAATAAATAATAAAAACACAAGACAATACTTCTTACTACACAGGCTAGTCAAGAGTTCAGAGATCACAGGAAAATACTTAATACAGTAGAATAGTTCTGACATCAATACAGAAAACAGCTAGACTAAACTTACTATTTTGTATCTATATCTAAGCACAATCAGTTCTAAATAAACTTATATAGAGAGCAAAGCAGAGTACTGGTGAATTGTTGCCAGCTTTAGACAAAATCCAAAATGTTCTCACTCTGCCTCTTTGAAAGTCCTTTAGATTGATAATAAATCATACTGACTCATTTTAGATTACATCATTCTTAACAATTCTCTGGTTTCCCAGGCTAACAGAAACTCTACATTAACATTTCTTAGTAAGCTTGCACCTGGTCAAGAAACCACAGTAATTAAAGACATTATATATGTAAAATCTAGCAATTAACTCTGGTGTCAAAACAATAGAAAGAATCTGCTGGTTCAGACACCACAACATTTGAGATCAAAGCAGTCATAAAATGCTTGCCTTATCAGATTTCTTACAGCAGAGTGCACTGTTGTTACATTTTTGCAGTTCAACATCCAATACAGTCTTCTCACATTTAAGAGAACAAGCCTATGACGTTTATAAATATTTACAAAGACATAGAATTATCTACAAAATTCTATCTAGCTAGGCTGGCAACCTTCACATATCTTCACACCTCCCATTATTAATGGCTTTGTCGAGAATTCCTGAGTAAAGAAGTTGAGAGGTATGGTTTAGGAAGTGAGACGGTGTTTTAGGATTAGAGTTAGGGACCAAGAATTCAGGTTTGGGTTAGGGATGGAGTGCAAGTGTTAGGGTTAGAGTTAGGATTCTAGGCAAGTATATGGTTTCCTAGGCTGGGATGTATGATGGCTATGAAATTTATTATGCTTAGGATAATGGGAAGTAGGGCACTTGACATTTAGAACAATGAGCATGTTAGCAGTGAGATGATATTATACAAGCACTTATTACTGGTAGACACTGACTTTGGCACCCATAATATTTTTTAAAAAGTTAAACTAACTAAAAATGTGTATATGTATATATACATGCATATATAGAGATAGATTGATAGATGTGTGTGTGTGTGTGTGTGTGTGTGTGTGTGTGTGTGTGTGTGTGTGTGTGTGTGTGTGTGTGTGTGTGTGTGTGTGTGTGATATATTTGTAGGTTACATTCAGTAGATTGAAGACAAATCTAGTCAAACGTGCATCCTTCTCTGTTTAACGGAAGACTTATTGATCAATTTGCAAATCCAATTGAAAGATGCCAGCTGTGCTTTGTGCAGGATTGTAGGAGAGTGGAGATTAGGCATGGCCATTCCCCACTGTTGTGAACATTTATTCTTTGTATCTGCAAAGAAGCAAGGATGCATAAGCATGTTTTTTGTTTGTTTGTTGGTATATAGTTCAGGGTGCATTTGTATGGATTTCTATATGCCAATTCAGAATGTGTGTGTGTGTGTGTGTGTGTGTGTGTGTGTGTGTGTGTGTGTGTGTGTGTGTGTGTGTGTGTGTGTGTGTGTGTGTGTGCGTGTGTATGTGTGTGTGTGCGCGCGTGTTTGTGCGTGTGTATGTGTGCACACATTTTAGTTGACTGTGTACTTTATTCAAAAGGATGCATGTTATATTAATTTTTTTCTATACATTTGGTTCTATCATCATTTCATTAAATTAGATCATTCTATATATAAGATTTCCAATGCTTTTATCAAAGTATTGCTTTTACTGAAAGGGGAATAATCAGCTTCTTTAGTCAATTCCTATTTCGTGATGCAGTAAAGACATTTTTTTGTGAGAGACTGGCTAAAAGCAAGGTTAAAGAAGTTTCTCCTCTCCTCTTCTCTGCTGTAGTATCATATAACAGTATATATATTTAAGTTTCAGGGGGTGCAGAAGCCACAGAACCTAATGTGGGTTATGGGGAGTGCAGCTTTTTTTTTTTTTTGCCACCTGCAAAAAAGCACTTGCTTTTCCTTATGGTGGTGAACAAAATGTTAGTTGACATAGCAAAGTTTTTCTGTTTTGTTTTGTGATATATATGTATATATATATATATATATATATATATATATATATATATATATATATATATATATACATATGCAAATACTCTCAGTCTTAATAAAAGTGACAAAATGGTTTCCTCATGATTCCTGGATCTGTTTTGGCAATTGACACTGACTTACATGACAAACTGCTCCAAAAACTACAGTGTATATATCTCATGCACACTAGCCTTCAATGGTTCAAATGGTTCAGCAGTTCTTTAACCAACCGACACCCGTATATAAAGTGGCAATATCTTCTTTTTTTCCAGGATCTATGTTAAGACCTTTACTATTTAATATTTTCATAAATGAAACAAAGCCTCCTTGTTTGCATCCCTCATTCAGTATGTAGATGACTAAACTGTCATATATATATAGCTGACAATCTGTCTAAATTTAACTTACCCATGTGACTTTTTTTCAACTGAAACTTGGCTAAACAGCTCCCAGCTTTTGCTAAATTCTAAACAAGCCAAACTCCTTCTCTTTACCCCTAAATCATATAAAGACACGATACTGGACTTCAAAATCAACCCCTCAAGTAATACACAAATGCAGAGATTTATACATACTGAGCAGTTAGGTGTTACTGCTAATGAAAACCTCAAATTTTACATACATATTCAAAATGTAGTCACAAAAACGCATCAAGAGTTTGGAACATTATAACAAAAAATAAAACCTTACTTTGTTGAACCTATTAGAAAAATATGTCATCCATGTATCTATTATCAACAGTTATTCATGCCTTCCCTGTACTTATAAATCATCATACCAACCAAATCTCCATGCTACACTAATGCTAAAACTAAACTGCCAGGTTTGCCTCCAACATTCCTTATAGGGCTCCTCACTGTACAGTTCTTAAGAAATGTAACTGGCTAGAACTGCTTCATTATCATAATTACAACTAGTTGTAGTCTGCAACCTTCTACATAACCCTAGCAGGTGTCCCAGTCTAAAATGTATCCTGCAAACCTACCCACCCCAAAAGTCTATGTTTAATAAATAAAGCCTTACTATTTACTCAGACTGTGAGTAACATAGTAGGAGAAGCCCTTTATTCCACTCACATCCCCATACTATGGAATTCACTACCTCTACCACTAAGACTCAAAACAACCTGATCATGTTCAGAGATGAAATTGACAAGGCATTTGAGAGATACAGGTATCATAAGAGTTTAGATAATCTTCTCATGTGCGAGGTTTGCAATAAATGTATTTGCTAGTATATTGGCCATGTCCACTGTCCATTGGGTCCAAGTAGGTGCCCATGCTAATTACTGTCTTGCCCACTTGGCTCTCTGCAACCTCTTCAAGTGATTATGATCTATAATTACGGTGACTTTTCTACCATGCTTTTCTTGACCTCACAATTTCCCAAAGATTTCTTCTCCACATCTGCATATAATTATTCTGTTGGCTAACACCTAAGACTAATGACGATTACTGGATGCTTTTCTCTCTTTGAAGAGCTCTGTCTGGGTACAGAGTCATCTGAGTTATCTACTAGTAGTGCAAACCCTTTAGTATCTTCTTCTTCTTCTTCTTTCGGCTTTTTCCTGGTTAGGGGTCGCCACAGTGGATCACCTGTCCGCTCATGATTGGCAGTGGAGTTTTACAGTGTCGAGTTGCCAGCCCGGCGCCCAACCTTCCACAGAAGGCACACACACACACGCACTCACACCTAGGGCCAATTTAGAGTGTCAAATCCACCTGCAGCATGTCTTTGGGATGTGGGAGGAAACCGGAGCACCAAGAGGAAACCCACACGACCACAGGGAGGACATGCAGACTCTGCACAGAAGGCAACCCAGCCGAGGATCGAACCAGAGAACCTTTTACTGTGAGGCAACAATGCTAACCACTGCACCACCGTGGCTGCCCAGTGCAAACCCTTTAGTATAATAAGGTTTAACTACTATTGGAGTCCACTTAAGACCTCTTGAGATTTTGGCAAGCCTGCTGACAAGCTGGTGTCCAGATAATTTTATCTGAGCTATTCTTTTGTCCAAAGTCTGATAAATGAGAAGCTATGGTACTATAATGAACCACAAACTGTCTGTAGTGCCCATCACTGTCCCAATGAATTCCCTTACCTGCTTTTTGGTAATGTGAAAGGCCATTCCTAGATAAAATTCACTTTGCCTATCTCTGACCTAATTTTGCCACCACTAATGCATGCAAGTCATGTCTAATATTCCTTTCTATTAATCATCAGTCAGGCCCTTCTTAATTTGCACAACATCTCTATGACATCCTGTGCATAGTTAGTCTTCTGTGGACCAATGAAAGATTGCAATGTCATCTATGTAAGCAATGGAATACTATTCTGAGGATGCAATCTACCAGCCTCTGTAAATGTCTTGGGGTATTCTTTATCCCAAAGGGCATTTTGGTGAATTCCAAAGATGATAAAGAGTAAAGTGTACAAAACAGTGGTATGACCATCACTTCTGTATGGTGCAAAAACTTGGGCAATGAAGGCACAGTAATTGAGGAAAATAGAGATGATGGATATGACAGAAGGATGTACACTGCAGGATAGATGAAGACATGATGACATTAGAGCAAAAGCAAGAATAGCTCCAATTGCAGAGAAGGTCAAAGAGAACACAGTAAGGTGATTCAACCACATTGTGCAATAAAGCAGAAGATGATTTGGTAAAGAAGACTTGGGAAAGACAAAAAGAAGTCCTCTAAGTACTTTATTGCCCATCATTGTGCTATTGATGATTTTGTACTTAACTAGAATTTCCTTGTAGTTTTGTTAACTTTTACAATGCGTTTACTTCTTATTACTGAAGCTTTTCTCCCCTGGCCTCCGCTGATAAAGGACCTGTGTCCAGTCGCACTTTCCAGGTAAACAAATGTGAAATAAAACAAAATAAATAAAGACAATATAGAATGCGGACATCTAGTCAGGAAATGTGTTGACTGTGTAAGAGAAAACCAGTAACAGTCAGGCATGACTGTCAAAGAAGGTAGAAGAGTGACACTGAATCAAGAGAGGTGGTGACAGTTGATGCAACATCCAGACCGATGAAGAAAAAATGGGAAAAAGAGGACTGATGATGATGATGATGATAATGACTAATAGCCAGGTAAATAGATCTATCTAGTTTCTCTAATGTTGCATGTTGAATGGAGTATGCATCTGTTTCTATGTACTTATTTACTTTCCTAAACTCTACACAAAACCTGATGCTTCCATTCTTTAGTGATACCCAAACCAGTAATGACATCCAGACACTATTGGATTCCTGGCTTACTCTCTAACTCAGCATTTCCTGCTGTTTCTCCAACATGATTTGCTTGACTTGTTCAGATACCTTGTAAAGTGCCTGTTTGGCCTTCATGTGTCCACAGGACAGGATCCACTATTTGAGTGCATCTTAGCTTAGTAGTGAGCATGCTACTAGACTCTTGTAATGTTCCTCAGATTTCCTGCTCCTGCCTAGCAGATAAATGTGTGACAATATTAATTCATTCCATATGGTCACAATCTAATCCTCAAGAAGATCTGCTACCAGATTGTCGCTGATTCTTCTTGTAAGTCACTGCATATACTAAGTATTAGTGTCTCCTTTTCATGGTAAGGTTTCACCATATTATCATGGTAGAGTTTGTGGTTCTGCCTCCTGTCTGGCAACTCCACCACTCAATTGACATTATTTGCCTTACTGAAAACAGTGAAAAGACACTTCCATGCTGCCTATAGCTTATTTTGTCAAACAAAAATGGACAGAATTACCTTTTGTGCAATATATGCCCTTGGACTTTCAGCATCCTGAAATTTCACACA
The DNA here is from genome assembly GCF_019279795.1 of Protopterus annectens. NCBI lineage: Eukaryota > Metazoa > Chordata > Ceratodontiformes > Protopteridae > Protopterus > Protopterus annectens. The sequence goes on from NC_056731.1 coordinate 1,379,987,174, forward strand.
TACACCATAACAGACCCTTTAATGGAAGCACAATCATCTTCTCACTCATCGTGAATTAGGTTTAGGGGGTCCCTTCACCCTGTGACTACAAAGTAACACAAATGGTAAAAATCCTGTGGAGGAGATGGTGAATACTTGTCCCACTCTCACTTAAATTGGTCTGTTAATGTTCTTCACATGCTTACTCAACAATGTTACACTCCCAGTCTGTTAACCAGATTCCCATGTCATTACACAGGCATCCTCCAGAAGTGTCTCACAGAGACGGACAACTGGTGCCAAAGCCATGGCCTAAAACTAAATGCCAAGAAGTGTATAGTCATCCCCTTTGGGAAAAACAAAGTGCCCATAAATTACCACATAGGCGGTAATCCATTAAATACAGAGGAAGTAATTAGGGACCTGGGAACCCAAGTTGATAGCAATCTCTCTTTTGACAACCATGTTGCCAAAGTGGTGAGAAAGACCTTCTATATAGCCCACCTTATCATGAAAGGATTCACATCTAGATCAAGGGAGGTCATTGTGCCCCTTTACTCATCACTCATCAGGCCCATAATTGAATACAATGCCCCATTTGGGATGTACCTTACCCAACACCTGCAGCAACTGGAAAGACCCCAAAAATACCTCACCAAGAGGATCAAGGGTCTCAAACAGATGACCTATGCTGCCAGGTTAAAGAAACTCCAGCTCTACTCAGTTGCATACCGCCTACTTAGAGGCGATCTGTGCCTGACGTATAAAGCCAAGTCCAGCCCAGAATTAATGGACATGCTCCACCTCAAAAAATCCAAATCCACTAGAGCTATGAGCTCAAGAGACTTGAATCCCAACACAGAAATTAATAGGACATGCTGGAGAGACAGATTTGTGACCCAGAGGTTCCTAGCACTCTGGAATAGAATCCCAGTCCATATCAGGCAGAGCCCCTCACTGACTCTCTTCAAGAGAAATCTTGACGAGTGGATGGGAGATCATAGGTTCACCCCGGGGATCACTTATGTGTCACTACTAGACAGAGGCACAGTAAACTAGCCTAAAAAGGGCACAGTAAAACCCATTTTTAAGGGGTGGCGAAAGCCAAACACACTCTGGCTAGGCTGATAAATGCCCTAGGGCATATAGCCTAGTATCAACCTATGAACCTATTAGGTAAGGGAGCAGTTTCATTTTCCCTTATCATAAGGTTTCCCAACAGTTCAAAAGTAGTAATTTGACATCCACTAACCTACCTAGGTAAGTTAGTGCTTATTTTTTTTTTTTAGTTAAAATATCTACCCTTTTCTTGTGTTCTCCAAACATTTCTCTACAAAGTTCAAGAGCAATTTTAAAGCATTCAGAAAGAACATATTTGACTTTTCAATAATCCGGATGGTCAGAATCTGGTATTTTAGTGACAGCATACATTCCCTTGTCCATACGCAGAGGAGTTAAAGAACTCACCCATTGTCCCTGGTTTATTCAGTGCTGATTGTACACATGTCCAAATGTCCAAAGAAAACCATAAAAGTCAGACCCCCTTTATACTGATTAAACAGTTTAGCACTGAACTTAACAATAGGGGCTTGGCATTCACCCCTCTAATTTACATGCTTTTTATGGGGGGGGGGGGCAACAACTCCCTCTATGCTGATGATGTCAGTTTCTTTCTACTCCCTCCTTCCCCCTCTATGCAGCTTCAGTGTCTCTCTGTTCTCACTTATTTTATCTCTGTTTACCCTTTCTTTCTGGCTGCACTTGCTCTCTTTGCAACTTAAGCTCTTTCATTCCCTTGACTGTTTTGGGGCATCTTATTTCCAGATCTGACTCCACTTGCTTCATTGCCATCTGCATTTTGATATCATCTGTAGAGGTACTGAGTTGTTTTTATTGCATGCACTGCATTCACAACTGCTACCAAGCTATCTTTGGATTTAATGGATAGAGTCCTAAATACACACAAGGCAGTTATCATCTCATATTTGGTCAAACCAGCAGGTTGGACTCTTACAACTGGAATTCTTTTGTTAGCTGTGACACTGACATTTTTTACATATATCACAGAGCTGATTTTTGCCATTTTCCTAAGCATTCTTTTTAAAGTATAAATAAGTGTTGTGATTGGCCCGGTGTCAAAACTGTTTTGCAGAGGTTATACAAGTTTAGTTCACAACACACACACACACACACCCACACATACACACACACACACACACACACACACACACACACCTCTGCATATCAGATTATATAGGGCAGACAACAGCTACAGACTTACAATCCACACTGCTGCCATCAATTTGTATGTGATGATACAGGCTTTAAAACTGGCACTACTGGCACCAAATTATATACAACAGGCAAATGAACTTACATATGCATGGCAAATATGCCTGTGGTAATAGAAAAGAACAACCACATCAAAATAAGCTTTACACTATGCACACAGGAATCACAAGAATCATAAAAATAGAAGGCAACTGGGTCTTGTAGCCATTTCCACCTTGCAAATACCAATTCTTAGACTATACCTCATTTTTCAAGGAAGGCTAGGCCCCTCAAGTCAGGGGTGAATTTGTGAATACCCATCCAATTATCCAGTTCCTGTCTGAAAAAAGATAATGTATCACACTGCTTGATTTGCTGTGGGAGTCTATTCCAGAGCTGGGGAAGGAGCTCCACAATATTAGCACCATGTTTTATTTATTTGCTGATGAAAAATGAGATCCCTGGTTCTGGTATTTGTCAGACTATTTGATTTGTGGAAATACAAAAGATTTAGGACCCTGGGTTCCTAATGACATACAAGGCAAGACATAGATCTCCTCTAAGAGTCTATAAGATACTTTATAAAGAGACAGTGCTTCTAGTATTTTCAGATAGTACAGGGTTTTTAAGCCAGTGATCTTCTTAGGAACCTCTGAGATCTTTCTAGTTGCTTGATATTTCTAATGAGGTATAGCCCAAAGGGATAATTGTATTCAATGATTGGCCTAATGAAGGCTGAATATAAGAGGGGCAGTGATCTATCTAAATTTGAAAGATATTATAGTTATAGTTTTTGCCCCCCTCAGACTGAAACCAGTGTATTCCAATGAAAACTTTCCAACAGCAATTGAAACGCCGAAAGATACAACAACAAAAAGTAATTGAAACTTGACTAAGATTTTTTTGCACACAGACACATGATAAATTAAAAAAAGGGTTGATCTCTCCAAAACCAACACCTCCTTCCCTGTCTTTATGGAAACACAGTCACCAGCTAGACAACAATGGCATATCAAAAGTACAATAACTACTTGGCCTTAAAATCAGCCAACTGTTAAATATTTGCACTTTGAGCAGCAACTCTTCAAAAGACACAACCCAAAATATAATGTTAGTATTTCAATGTACATATTCAAAACATTAGATCTAAAATCAGCTGCCTTTGGGCTTAGAAAATATTTCATTTCTGTTCATCACTAGCTAGAGCAGCTATTCAGAAAGGTATCCTGCTCATACAACTTCGTTATGGTTTATCATTGTTTGCCACTTTCTCTAACAAAAATACCGTAGGCAACAGACCTTATCTGATAAAATATTTTGCTTCAGAAACATTTTCTCTTGTCTCATATATCATTGCCTTACTTTACCCAAGGCAAATGGCTCCCAACATTTCAAATTATTTACTCCTCCATTTGCAATGAAACTTATCACTAACACCCCAACGTGGAACCTCAGCAGTTAGGGTACAGTAAAATCTACTCTTTAAACCACATGTACTGCCTGCTAAGCTACATAGTTCTGACTCAAGTTTCTATATATGTGCTCCTAAACTGCAGCAATTCCTTCCTAACTATCTTACTAAGCATACTGACTACACTAAGTTGAGGCTCAACTCAAAAAGTAATACAATTAATATGGTGAACAATACAAATGCAAAAGTATGTATTTATTTAGTTAGTTAGCTAGTTAGTTAATTATTTTATTTTCATTTGCTTTATTTTGCTTTTGTTAACTAGGATTGTATGACTGTGTATGAGAAACCCTTTTCAGCAGAAAACCAGGAATAAAAGCTCTATATAACAAATAAAAATAACAACATACTATACAAACTTTGCATGGCAAATAGTAACAGTAATATACAGTAAGATTACGCAGGCTATGTACATTCACAAAACATAACATGCAAGTCATTATATATAAAATTCACGAATCTACTTCTGAAGCTTGAAGTTTCAAAACTTGAAACTTCAAATGGCCAAGACGAGAAGATCAAAATTTTGAAACTTCAAAAACAAAATAAAAGAAAATAACAAAAGCATTTTTTTTTTACATTTGTACAGGGAGGCAAACACCCTGCACCCCCACACCCCCTGCTTAATAAATATACCAACGCTGAGAACACACTACAGTGAGAAAAATGGCAAATATCCCATTCCACATTGTGCAGTGATCTCCATTAAAAACATTCAAAGTTTCAAAACTTCAATCTTCTGGCCTCAGATGTTTGAAGTTCGACGTTTTGAAACTTTGAGCTTCTGAAGGTGATCCAAAATTCATACATTTATACATGTGCAAAAAAGACAAACATATGCATTTATATTGTAGCTTTTCATCTTACATACAATCTTTTGTTTAAGAGTATCTACACGAATGCCAGAACACAGGACACACCACTTAATAAATTCCACTCTGTTAATTTCCTCATACATTGCTCAGTTTATTCCACTACTCTGTCATTTACCACTATGTGTCCGCTTCCTGTAAATATGTACATTCTTCTTTATCTCTTTCCTCACTGTCACCTTATATTTACCTTTCTCAGTCCCTCTGTCTCCTTCAGCTCTGTGTCTTTACCATTACTTATCTCCTGCTTTGTCCACTAAAACCTACAAATTCCAAGGATAGTCCTGCTTCTCATTCTTTTCTTGTCACTCTTC
>NC_056731.1:1379994580-1380002080 GCF_019279795.1 Protopterus annectens
ATATGCAACTGCGGTGGTGGTGCTGCGGTAGCGTTATTGCCTCACAGTATGACGTTATCCTGTTTGATTCTCAGCTAGAGCATCTTCTGTGTGGAGACATGTGTGAATGGGCGTACCTTCGTTGAAGGTTGTGCATTAGAGCTGGCAACTCGGCACGTAAAAATTTACTGCCAATCATTAGCGGACCGGAGTTCCGCTGTGGCGACCCCTAACCGGGAAAAGCCGAAAGACACAACAACATGCATATGCAGACATATATATATATATATATATATATATATATATATATATATATATATGTTCACAGGCTATGCCAATGGAGGTGAGCGGCCCAAGCAAGAAACATGTAACACGCAGCATGACCTCCCCCCAGCTGGACAGAGGAAACATACAAACAAACCCACAAACAATGTAAATAGTCCACTGCTCCCCAGACCACAGGCAGGATACAACCGGGGGGGGGGGGACACAGTGGACCCGTGAAATCTAATCTTGGAACAGAGACAGGAGCGTCCCTTGCAGGACACCCCAAAAATTGTCATAATATGGGAGGAAGCCAGTGCGATAACCTTTCAAGGTGGGGTGTGTACATACCCGGAATACAAGGGTTGGTCCCGTGAAGTGGAGAGCGGGCAGTGTGTATTGGAGTGTTCCGACCCAACCTGCACCCAGAGTAAGGATGAGTGCTGTAGAGGAGGTGCAGGTGAAGAAACTATGGGTAGCTAATTATGCGTCTAGGCATGCAGGTGTTTGCTGGAGTGGGTCTATATGGACAGCCCCAGGGATGTAAGCAAAAGTGTTCATTGGGCAGAGGCACCACCCAACAAGCAGCCACAGTCGCTATGAGTCCCACTGCAGCAAAGTCTAATTTACATGGCAAAGAATGGAATAACCAGATGTAGATGTATATATGTAGAGGTATGTGTGTGTATATCTACCCATAGCTGCATGGAGATATACCCCTCCCTCTCAGTAGTACAAATGTATACATACAAAGACAGAATACATATAAATACTCATATATAGATATATACATATGCAGACACTCATACACCCATATATATATATATAGTGTGGCTCCTTTAGCTGTTTAAAACTTTCATTTAAAGGCTCACTGCTGCTTTTCAGCTGGGAGTAACACTTCTGCAGTTTGTTCTAAGTAGTGTGGATATTTGTAGCATTTCCATATTCAGGCTTGTATTTGGGCCTAGTGTTTGTGGAGGCTGTGTGTCTGAGTACATAATTCAGGGACATCTTGTTTTAGCCAAAGCCATTAGGCATTTCAGTGAGAGAGACTTGTTTGAGGTCATTGGCTGACTGAGGTCTCCTGGACTACAGCTTAGACTAAGCACCTCATTGGTTCTTTTGAGATTTCTTTCTTAAAGCTGTCTCAGGTTTCAACTTTCTGTTACCTAAGAAGCTCAGTTGTGAGTGTTCTGCCATTTTACAGTGAGCTTATCGAAGGAAGGACACTCAGCAAACTCGGAGATACAATATATAACATTAAGTATCCTGTTTTTTGTTTATTTTGTTCTTTATTTCTTTGTTGTTTATAGCACTTTGTGTACTGTGTATTTTTTCTAGCTAGTTTCACTGTGTGTGAGGTATTAACTGGAAATTGTCCACCCTTATTAAGCATCTGTTGGGTTGTTTGTTTATGATAACTTGTTGCAGTTAAACTCTTTTTTCTAGTGGCTCCTTTAGCTGTTTAAAACTTTCATTTAAAGGCTCACTGCTGCTTTTCAGCTGGGAGTAACACTTCTGCAGTTTGTTTCCCACCCTCCCTGTTGGTATAGTGTTTTTATAGTTGGTGGCTTTGCAGTTGCCCGCCCCTAGTGTAAATTTGATCTGGGACCCTCCTCCCAGTCTAGCGTCATTACCTCATTCTACCCAGTACAGGGAGAGCATTTGAGAAGGCCAATCAGCTTAGTTTCTGCTACTCCTTTCTCTCTTTCCTTTCTCTCTTTCAAAAAAAAAAAAAAAAAAAAAAAAAAAAATATATATATATATACTGTATTTGTGTTTTTTCTTACTTTATTTTGCTCTTGCGTCATCTTAAAAGTACTCAATTGTATTTATTACTGCTTGGTGTAACTCATTGTAAGCCTTTTAGTTTAAGCACCTGGGCTTCAGACCAGTTTTACATTAGGAAGGTTTGTGGTCTGCACTGTAGTGGCAGAACAGGTAGCTTACATCCTTCTAAGTTGGGAACTGCTGATTGAGGGCTCAGTGTCTGTTATTCTAAAAGTGTATTAATTCTGGTTTAAGCACTTGGGCTTGAGGCCAGTTATTTTACATTAAGAGGGTTCGTGTTCTGCACTCTTGTGGGAGGAGAGGCTGGACTCTGTCCTTCTGAGCTGGGAATTTCTGGTTAAAGCTTATAGTGCCTGCATATTTGAACTGCTTCTTACTGAAATTGGTACACCTCGTTTGGCATAGACTAGATCCAGACCTGCTGAATCTAGCTTTGTTTGTATAACTTGAGCACTAATCCAGGCATTTTTTAAAGTATTCAGTTGTATTTATTACTGCTGGTAGTAACTTGATTAAAGTGTAGCTATCATTTCTAAGTCTTTTGGATTAAGCACTTGGGCTTCAGACCAGTTGTTTTACATTAGGAAGGTTTGTGGCCTGCACTGTGGTGGCAGGACAGGCAGCTTACATCCTTCTAGGTTAGGAACTGCTGATTGAGAGCTCAGTGTCTGTTATTCTAAAAGTGTATTAGTTCTGGTTTAAGCACTTGGGCTTCAGGCCAGTTATTTTACGTTAGGAAGGATTGCGGTCTGCACTCTTGTGGGAGGAGAGGCTGGACTCTGCCCTTCTGAGCTGAATAAGCAACTTTTCTTGATACTAAGTATAATTTTTGTTGCTTTCCACATCTGAATACCTAGCGACTGTATTTCGCCTGCCTTTCTGTTACACTGAAGCTGTTTTTACTGCATTTAACTTAATATTGCACTTGGAATCCTTGTTTGTTACTATTTGACTGTATTTGTAGCAAATTCTTCTGTGTAAGCTGTAGTAGCTGATTCATAGCATTTATAAGTGTTTGCTGTACCTGTTTCTGCCTGTTCTGGGAAAAAAAAAAAAGAAAAAAAAAAAAATATCTCTTGTTTTCCTGCTTTACTAGTTTAGTCCAGTTTCAGAGTTGCTGATTCCTGGGCTTTGGTTGTAGTTCCTGTGTACTGTTTCCTTGCCTTATTTGGGGAGAGGAAGTTACCTTGCTTACCAGTGGGAGTGGAAAGCATTGAGCTGCCTTTGTCCAGTTTTGTGAGGTTTCAGCCAGTAACTAGTAGTTTATTGGTCGCTTTGGGCCAGTTTCTAGCTTTTCCAGCCCCTGGTATAAAGCAGCAGCGTTAAGCCGATTTAAATGAGCTGCCACTGTTGCACACTAGGGCAGCGCGTTAGGCAGGTTTAAACTATTCGGGCTACCTAAAGTCCACTCTTCAAATTTTCCTTAAAACTACCTTCCTCGAACTATACTACTGATCTAATCAGCTTATCCTATAACTAAAAGATCATCTCCACTTGACTCCAAGTAGACTATTCTCTATCTGTTAAACCTAGCACTTGCTCCTACAGTACTTATTACCTTGATACGGCACTCTTGACATAGATAGTACCCCAAAAAGGTAACCCCCATTTCTCGGTCACCCACGTCCCCTGAATCTTTTAAAGTTTTTGTCTATCCTTCTAGCATGTCGAGGATCAGTTGCTAGTGTCCTCTCCTGCTCAGCTGGTGAACCTGGGAATACTGAGGCAATGTTACAATTGCCTCATGTACACAGACAACCCTCTCCTCCCACAAAACACAAATACATGCGAGAGATGCAACTATCACGGCCAAACTGGAGGCTGAGCTCTCTCAACACAGGACTGGCAAGACCAGTCAGGAGGAGAAGGTTACCACACACACTATAGACCCAGTCTCACATAGCACCATTACAACCTCAAATCATACACATAAACACACAAAGACATACTGGAGGCTCTGATCAAAAATCTACCAAAACAGCAGAGGCCACCAAAGCAGACACCCAAACAACCACCACCTCAGAACACAACACCTGCAACACATAGACCTCACAGTCAGAGTGTCAAACAGTCACAGCCCTTAAGGCCAAACACAATGCCAGACACACTAGTCATTGGTGACTCCATAGTCAGACACACTGATGTCCCGCTCACCAGACTGAGTAAGGAGAAGGTCACAGTAAGCTGCCTGTCGGGCGCTAGAATCCGCCACATAATGCAAGCACTCAGGTCTCTCAACAGCAAGTACAAATATGACTCAGTCATTGTCCACGCTGGTGTAAACGACCTGAGACGTACCTCCTTGGACTACATGAAAAGAGACATTGAGGAGCTCTCTGACTATGTAGCCCAGGCAGGTATGACCCTGACCTTGAGCAGTATCCTACCTTCACCAAGAGTGATGCCACAATACAGAGATAAGATGATCAGCTTTAACAATTGGCTTAAACACTGGTGTCATTCAAAGGGGATCCAGTATCTGTCTGCCTGGGATGACATGCTGGACAAGCCACGCTGCTTCAAGGGACGGCTTGCACCTGTCACCCCTGGGATTCGGATATTGGCAAAGGCTCTTGCCACCCCCATAGTGCCTTTTAGGCAAGGCTCAAATTCTAAACCTACCACCCTAGAACACAAAAGGAAAAAACTAAGGGTAATGCTGCTCAATGCCAGAAGTCTCAATCTCAAAATGCACGCTCGAGGCCCTTCTCAGTATGGAGAACATCGATGTCTGTGCTGTGACAGAAACCTGGTTCAAGGCTCCTGAGAGCACCCCAGCTATCAGGTTTTACCTCATATCATGCGCTCCGCCCCAAAATCGGACAATACCAAGAAAGGAGGGGGTATCCATATTCATTAAGGACACCCACACCTCAAGACTGGTGGCAACGACGATGCATCGGAGACCATCCAGGTGCAATTAACCATAGGCAAGACTGCTCTGCAAATTGTAGCATGTTACAGGCCACCCTCACAAACTCAGGAACCTCACATGGCCTTCCTGAAAACACTAGAGGGATAAATGTATCACCAAACACCATCATACTAGGTGACTTCAATTACCCTAATATAGACTGGGAACACTACTCAAGCCCAAACACCCTAGCCCAAAAGTTCCTGGAATTCATAAACTCAAATGCCATGGAACAACTAGTCACCATCCCCACAAGAGGAGATAACATACTTGATCTCATCATCACGAACATGGGAGCACAATGTTCAACACGGAAGTATACCCTCACTGGTGAGATCAGATCACAAACTAATCTCGCTGGAGGTCCTCATCCCACCCCACCTGAAATAAAAAGACCACAGTAAAGAACTTCTCAAAAGCCGACTTCACACTTCTAAAGACTAGTGTGGTCTCCTTTAAGGCCCCGAGCTGGTGGAAAACAGTACTCAAGCCGCTGAATCACTTACAGACGCCTTCTACCAGCACCTGCAGGACTGCATGGATAAGGCAATCCCAAACAAAACAAAGACTCTTAGTACCAAAGGCAAGCGTCCAGTCTGGTGGACCCCAGCCATAAACAAACTCTACAATAAAAGGAGGAAGCTACTACAAGATACAGCAAAATCCTTAAAAGGTAAGACACCCTTGATCACTATAAGTAAAACTAAGAGCTCTCATAAAATCATCCAAAGCAAATTTCGAGAGAAAATAGCTAAAGACTCAAAAGACAATCATAAGGCCTTCTTTAGCTATGTTAGACACCTAGGAGGAAACTCCCAGATATGCTCAGAACTAGTTCAAAATGATGTGAAGATTACTGATCCTACAGACATTGCCAACATACTGGCTGACAGGTTCAGTGCAAACTTCTCCCCCCCCAAAAAGGAGAGATATCTATACCAAGCGATTGCAGCCCCAAACATCTCCAGCCCAAGTGAGAACTGCTCTCTCCAAAGCAAAAACAGAGCATCCATGGGACCTGATGGTGTCCCCGGCTGTGTGCTCCACTGAACTCAATGAGGAATTAAACCCACAGCTAGGACAGCTGTTTAATCAAAGTCTTACCTCTGGATACTACCCAGGAGTGGCGCACTGCAACTGTGGTCCCACTTCACAAAGGCGGTGCCTCCACCGACCCTGAAATTACCGCCCATTAGCCTGACAAGCCTTATCTGCAAAGCCATGGAGAGGATCATAATGGACCTCATAAATAAAGACATAGAATTTGCAGACTTTGGATCCAACCCAGTTTGGCTTTGTCAAAGGCAGATCATGCCTTTTAAACTTGGTTGACTTCTTGAAACAGTCACCAAAGCCATTGTGAGGGAAAGGCAGTCCATACAGCCTACCTCGATCTGGCTAAGGCCTTCGATACAATACCCCTTTCGGGTATCATTGAAAAACTCATCAGCTTAAATGTTAACCCATACATCACAAGATGGGTTGCAAACTGGCTGAGTGACAGAACCCACAGGGTCAGAGTTGCTGGCGCCATGTCAGACTCAAAACCTGTCACAAGTGGTGTCCCACAGTACAATAACTACTGGCCTTAAAATCAGCCCACTCTTGTTTGAGCATCTACTTTTCAAAAGACACAAGCCAAATATAATGTTAGTATTTCAATGTATATATTCAAACATTAGATCTAAAAATCACTGCCTTTTGGGCTTAGAAAATATTTCATTTCTGCAGAAAGGCAGCAGAAAACCAGAATAAAAAGCCTATATAAACAATAAAATAACAACATACTATACAAACTTTGTATGGCAAATAGTAACAGTAATATACAGTAAGATAAAGTTTCAAAACTTCAATCTTCTGGCCTCAGATGTTTGAAGTTAAACTTTGAGCTGAAGGTGATCCAAAATTCATACATTTATACATGTGCAAAAGACAAAGTCTGTCTCTCCTTCAGCTCTGTGTCTACCATTACTTATCTCCTGCTTTTGTCCACTAAAACCTACAAATTCCAGGATAGTCCTGCTTCTCATTCTTTTCTTGTCACTCTTCTGACTGAAGGCTCCAAATCCTACACTGAGCAAACATGCCCTGCAAAGTAGAACAGAAGAAAGTGTTATCAAATGGGGACCCAGGTTGATAGCTGTCCGCATATCTCCACCAACAGTCCCCATGTGCTCAACAGCAACAGTACATTGAAATAAAATGAAGAAACCCTTGTATAATGAACAGGCATTCCTGGTTTGAGTCCCACTGCAGTACGTATCATTTTCTCATGTGACAACTGTGTAGGAACATATTCCCTTTACATCATGCCTGCATAAGACCATTGATTGAGTACTGCATGAAATGCCCCATGTGAAGTGTCAGTGTCATAATGAATAAGGCACTAGTAAGCAGTAAGCATTGTCTACACAGATTAAGCAAAGTAGAAGCTAACTGAATGTAAGAAACTGTAACTGGAGCCCACTTACAACTGCTTTAAAGTGCCTTAATCACTCTGGACCCAATGGCCCATGTTCTGCCCAGCAACAAAATAAACTTCCTCTGCAAGG
>NC_056731.1:1380007080-1380064580 GCF_019279795.1 Protopterus annectens
ATTGTTTTTGATTCAGTTTTAAGTCTAATCTTGAAACAAAGACATCAATGTCCCTTGTCGGACACCCCAAAAATTGATGATGATCGGAGTCTGTCCCTGTAATGATTTATCTAACCAGGCCGTGTACGTACACGGACCAGTAGGTTGGGCAAGCCTGATGACCTATGGATCGAGACAACGTACAACTTGGGTCCCAACACGTGGAGAGTGGGCAGTGTTTAGTGGTGTGGTTAGACCCCACCTGCACCCACAGTAAGGATGAGTTCTGTAGAGGAGGGACAGGTGGAGGAACTATGGGTATGCAATTATGGGCCTAGGCATGCAGGTGTTGGCTAGCGCAGTTGTATTCGGACCACCCCGGGGATGTAAGTAATATTGTGAATTGGGCAGAGCTTCTGTCCATACCTCTCAACCTCTAAGAGCAAAACCACTGGACAGAACCTAAACCATTGGGGGAACAAATAGGGACAGTAATTACATATTCCACTTACAACCTTAGAAAGCTGATAGAATAATAGGTTATGCATTAGCATGACTCGTTTGAAGGATGTGGAGTCTTAAACTCAAATATTTGTCTGTATTTAATGACATCATTTACTGGGTATTTGCCAGACAGGTGCAGATTGTAAGAGGAACACACCAATATTATGAAGCAAACTTTGGACAGTCTGCGGATTCTGTACAGTTAACAGGTATGCTTTCGTCTAACGAGCAGCCATTCCCAATATGGGTGCCATTGTAGCACAGTCCAGTTTACATGGCAAAGTATGGTATAACCTTATGTGTTGTTGCATAACCCACTACACAACCCCTATGAATGCATGGTTGCAACACCCCACTATAGGCATGTAAGCCGATGTAATTGGCATCACAAGGTATTATTGTAGTCCTCACTCCCACCCAGGGGTGTGAGTGTCCAACGCAAACACCAAATGTAGTGTATATGCACAGCTGTTGTTGTAGACAACATGGCCAGCTGTGGACCTTCCCTGCAGCCGTCCTGCACATCCCTGGATAATTCCCCTACTAACACCCCCTTTGTGACCCATGCACACCACCTACCTATCAGCCCCTGTTCCATTTCTAGTAATGTCTATGGTTACATGTAGGTGACACTCTCTTCCCCCACTATATTGCCAGTATCTGGAACCCCAACCCACATGTAGTATCAAAGCTGTCCCACAGGACACATGTAACTAACACATGAAGGAACACCACAAGCACACCTAGAGCAGCACAGGCTCACCACCTTGCAACCCCCCACCTCACATTCTATACCACTGTATCAACTAGTGATACTGACACCTCTTGTCCTGCCTCACATACAAATCCCAACATCCGACAAACCTTCCCTATTGCTCCCCATCCAACTATACCTACAGGCTACTATACAGTTACAATGTCACCCCCACTACCTACCTACCTTCTCCTTAATTATTCCCCTCTACTGTACCACACAGGTAGGGAATAACTACACCTACCCCGAATACCTGCATGTACCTACCCCGAATACCTGCATGTAACCTATCCAGACCTGTGAAACAGGAATCCAACTTCACCTTAAACTGACCTTTGTCAACAGTCATACCTGACATGAAAACGTGACCTAAGTATGGATAATACTGACATGTTAATGTAAACTAAGCATGATGAATGGGGGACGTAGCTATGTTATGTCTGTTACCATCTATGAATGTGAACACCCCAGTATTAATTGGAATAAGTAGCTGGGGTCAATGTGGAGCTCTACACCCTGGGCCACCACTGACAATAGACAAGCATACAGTCTGATTGTCCCGGTTGACAAATGTGAACAAAATGCATGACATCGCGCGTGTGTATGCGGGAGCAAGCGGGTGTAAGCCTGTTTGGCCGCCAGTATGCGAGTACCATACTGGTGAAGCAATGTAGAGGCTAACTAAGTGCAAGACACCACAACCAGAGGTCAGTAATGCTGTGCTTCGTGCAAACCAACGCATGCCCACCTACAAATGTTCTAAAGCACCTTAGTCACTGTAGCCAACAGCTGTTGTTGTGGCCATTAACAAAATAATCTGCACTGCCAGGTTGCAAACCCACAACCCTGCACACAATAGTCGATGTGAGTTCCACTAAGCCATGGCGGATACACATTCAGCTGCTGTGATCACAAACACATCATCCAGCACAGTCATCCAACAGTATAGGAAATGTATATAAGTGTGTAGATTAATACCAGAACACGTGTCCATTGCTCAACCACAGTATTATGAGCAGTCTATGTACAGCACAGAACAGTGTCTGTCCAATCATACTGTGAGAACTGTAGTCCTGCATAATACTGAATGGAATAATGAAATACGGTGCACATCATAGGGGTGTGTGAGCATGCTTCATGCAAAGTATGTCACACCTGGGGCATTGGTTCTGTGGAATTAGGAGATGAGGCTGGCCAGGTGTGTGAGCAAACCGCTGCTACACAGTACCTTGGTAGGATGCTACCAGTGAGAGAAACACTGTAGACCAGCTAGGTCTACTCTTGACACAACAACAGGTCCATCCCTGTCGGGATGAACCAACAGTCATGGGTCACTTCGATGTCACCACCAGTATCGGAGGAGGATCAAGGGAAGGCTGGTACATACGTGGACTAAATGGATGAAGACCATGCAGATGCTTGGGTGGGGACAGTATACTGGAGGTGTACCAAGATGTGCAGAGAGGGAAATGTGTGGAGGTGTGGTATGGCAGGGCTAGCAACTGGGGAATAGTTGGATGCTGTGTACATGGAGCACAGGGGCCAAGGGAAGGGAACATGGGTATTTCATTATGGTAGACATATGCAAACGAAGCAGAACAGCAATAGTGTAGTGGCCAGAGCATCTGCCTAATGCGCACGGATTTCTGGGTCGAGTACCACTGCAGCACATCCTATTTTCTATGTGATATCTGTATGTTAACATCGTTGTGCTGTATAACCTACTAGCATATATATTTGCACAGGAGAACTGTCTTAAATGCACATGTGAAGTGTCATAATGACTAAGGCACTAGTAAGCATGTGTAAGCACATAACAGCAGTAGTACGCATGGGATAAGTAGTTGTAAGTGTGCATACATGTATTTGCACGGGGGTAAACATTGCCTACATAGATTGAGCTAAGTAGATGCTAGCTGAGTGTAAGGAAACACAACCCGAGGTTAGCATTGCTTAGCTCTGCGCAAATCCATGTACACCCACGTACAACAGCTCAAATGTCCCTAACTCACTCTGTATCCGACAGACAGTGTTCTGCCCTGAAACAAAATATACAGCTTCTGCAAGGGCCAAACCCAGGACCCTGCACATCATACACTATGTGAATTACCAGTAAACCATGGCAGATGTACATAACCACTCATTTCACATACATATCATCCAGCACAATCAGTCAACAGCACAGGAAATGTAGTAATAACACACCACACAACCTCTTAATGCATGAATCCAGGACATAGTGTGCCATAATGTGGGTACATATAGGGATATCTGCCATATCTTGCTCTAATAAACTTAAAACGTTACAAGTTACACAGTTATATGTAGTAGGACACATATATTGAAAGAGATGATACATCTGAAACACATACGTGTCGGCATGAATGACTGACCTCAGTCCTAAGGTTATCCATGTCAATTGCCAAGAGAATGAGGTACAGGCCAAACATATAGGCCAAACATGCATGGACATATGGACAGATATACATCTGTAAATATAGACAGATAGACAGCTATAGGTATATATATATATATATATATATATATATATATATGTGTGTGTGTGTGTGTGTGTGTGTGTGTGTGTGTGTGTATGTATGTATGACTCACAAATAACCATATAACAGCAATCGTACATATATCTACATACACACACACACACACACACACACATATATATATATATATATATATATATATATATATATATATATATATATATATATATATATATATATGAATACATATACATAGCTAGAGCTATATCAATGTCCAGTTCTATCCCTCTATATATGGGGGTTTCACATATATACGTATGCAGATATACATAACTATATATCTATATATGTATATACAGATAGACATGTGTATATGATTTCCACATGGGGACGGACTCCTGGCCCACTCCGTACTACATAACAGACCATGAGCACAATTAATGGGGGTGGGGGCACAAATGAGGGACACCTGGTAATTACTGCTATGTAACCCCTCCCAGCCCTAATCGATATGCTGTGCAATCCAATATCCAGCACATGCAGTACTTCACGGCAGGACCCTCCACAACACAGCTACAATGCTCCAACAGTAATCCATGTCACCTGTACATGTCAGGGCAATATCCGTAACATATCATGCAGATAGGCCATTGTATCGCAGGGAATGTACTGTGTTGAAGGGGTACACATTACAATGGTACAGATATGCACACACATCCATACATTAACACTCATGTGCATATATATATATATATATATATATATATATATATATATATATATATATATATATATATATATATATATATATATATATATATATATATATATATATATATATATATATATATATATATATATATATATATATATGTAAGATATATGGGATATATGGGTACATACACATATACACAGACAAAGGGTATTAGTAGCCATACATATGTAAAAGTAGTGTAGCCGTACTGGGTGCAATGTATATCCCCAGCCACAAGCCCTGTAACTGGTACCTGTGACGTGTGGTGTGGCAACCAGCCTCACAAAGGGGGTACTTACATTGCACATATACCCACTCACAATTCAAAGGACATGACACCACACACAGGTATGTATACACAGACAACCTTTATTTGTGTGCCATACAATAATATATGCCATTACTGACAGCACATAGATGTTGATGTATATAACCAGTGATGGATGCAAGGCCCACACAAAACAGTAGATCCAGACAGTGTGGATATATAACATACTATGGTGTCCAGGCTAAGCCCTTCAATTCATACAATAGTAGATGAAGGATTTGCCTGAACAATATGTAACAATCAACAATATCAGATGTAGTTCAGCAGCCTCCAATTACACCCTGTAGTCAAGCCCTAGGGGGACATTCATTACTTGTGGTAATGTCAATGTATCTGTTGCATGTATGGACCCTGACCAACAAATGTTGTGGGAGTCCACATTATGACTGGGATGATAGTAGGAATGCTAGCAGTAATTAATGATAGGCCAATAGTTAACAACCCCTAACCGTATCACAGCAGGACAAAGCCTGCCATATATGTGGAGGACAAAGGCAGGAACACAGGCCCATACTCGCAATATTGCAGTTACACACCTTGGAACATGCTGGTGTTACAGGATGCATTGCAACATACCCTTCTGCAGGAATAAGACATCAGGGACACAAATGGATATAGCTATGTACTGCTAACACGCAACACACACATGTAATATCTGACACAGGACCTGTGTGGTGGACAGACAACACGTGATAGGCACACCTCTGTCCATCTAGAGGATAGGCCCACAGTAGTGAGCTATGTAGACAGACTGCAGTCCAAGGTAAATTAGTATGTACACACACACACACACACACACACACACACACACACACACACACACACACACACACACACACACACACACACCCTGTAACACCAGTACAATGCAAAGCATTACACCACTCTACTAACAGTCTGTCTGTATGTCCTGATCCTCCTACATATATGTGGCTGCCCTGAGTGTGCAGGTTCTCCTGTAAGAGGTATTGCTACCTGCTGTCTGTAACATTGATGCCTACGCACAGGAAGGATGTCCATCCCACAGGGAATGTGCAGGGAATACACCTACATGATGTAGGGAATCATAGTGGGTGGTTGTCATGACAGTGGTAATTGGAAGTACTACACGTGTACTCAGATATATATATGGCTATCTGGATAAGTACATGTCCATATGGTCCCACCATATGTCCTGGACATAGTGTAGCCCTACTCCAGCCCCTATAGTCCCAATGTCGTAGTGCAAGGGGATGTCTGGTATGTATAGCTGGTATATTAATAGACATTTGCTACTATCATTGGAATTGTTGTCACAGACATGGTGAGTGTGGAAGGTGACATCTGCTCATAACATGTGTGCCATTGGCTACTGACAGACATCCTAAGGTTATCATGGTACAGTACCTGCATATATAGCAGGTTCAACAGCCATGTCACAGCACAGGGTAGGCTACACCTGTGTGACAGTGCATAACCACAACCAATGTGAACACAGCCACAGACACATATGGTACGCTAGCATAATAGTACAGTATATGGACTATCTGTCCTACACCATCCTCATATGTGCCACTCACAGAATGACCCTGCATATACTGGGCTGCTACACAGTCTAGTCTGATGGCTGTCTGTAGTATGAGACATGTGTGTGTATAGCCCTACAAACATGTAAGGTAAAATGGTAGCATACAGTGGGGCAGCATGTAACATCAGATAGAAGGGGAGCTAGAACAATGACATCTACCACAGTCTGTACACAGGCCATAGTACATATTAACAATGCACACACTGCCAACATTCACCATCACTACGCAGACCTCAGTACTATACAAACATCCATAGAATGTCCAGGTTATGGCATTAAGTGTAACCCCTGCTGTACATGACATGTGTAGCACTCTGATATAGACTGGCTTGTTATCAGATATGATGACACTATTTACGGTGTACAGCACATATGCACCACTTCATGCATGACATATGTACAAAGGTTGACAGAGGTGTGGCTGACAGCACATACACAGGGCCAGTATAGACATGTTGCTGTGATACCCTCATTAATCTATCATTGTAACGGGGTTTGTTGCAACATATGTTTAATGAGGGATAAGTAGTCAGTAACTGTCATGGCCTTCACCATTAACAGACTGCAATCATCACACTAACTTCTGTATTCCACAGATAGATGCATCGTGGCTAACACATGAAACCAAAGGCACAACACTGCCCAATCTGCAAATGACCCTGCAGACGGAGATTCCTGATATACATGGAACTGACATGACAGGTATTGTGACATATACGACAGGCATATCCAGACAAACACCGTTAATCCAACATTACTCCATATGCAGTATGGCAGCACTTACAGTCTGTAGTCAGGTCAGGCACATCCCCTTCCTGTTTGTTGCCCTCTTTCCACAGTGTATGTTGTCAGAGGTAAATCCCCAACCCATCTGAAATGCTGTTGGCCAAACGACAGTTCTAGCTCCTGCTCACAGTGACAGACAAGGGCCAATACCACCAGGATGTTCCCAGTTATTGGAGTGCATTTCCATGCAATCGGCTATGGGAATGTTACCACACCTGTTCCACATGCAATCAGCTAGGGAAGGGCTGCAATTTGTGCAGAGGCCATCAGCTGATCATGAGCATCACTTAAAATACACATGCTGCTGCCTAAGCAATGCAGGTGTGGGCTTCCACATCCACCAGAGAGGGAGTGAAAAGGCAGACAGAGGCGAATACATGTCAAGGAGAGGAGGGAGGGTAAAACTGACACATGTTTGTGTCACACACCTACCAGCACAGGGTATCGAACACCCAAAAGCTATGTAGTGCTATCACAGTTCAATGCTGTTACTGGATGCGCCACATGGGTTATCTGGTGGGGAGCACTCAGAACATATATGTGATGGTGAGTGACATCTGCAACAGGGATACAGTAGATATACAGTAGGTGGTGTACACATGCCTGTCTGCATGAACAGGTGCCAGCATCAGCACAGGCACACTCATACAGACACACACACACATTAACACACTTGGCAGGGCCAGGAGTGCAACTCGTCACTAGTGGGATTGCCACAACACATCAATGTGCAAGGAACACATGCACCACATGGGTCATATGGAGGTCATATGGGCAGTGAGTATGAGAGGGTGTCAGACATCAGGCGGCATGCTTCACTGTGCCCTGGGGGAGTAGTGTGTGTGGATGTGGGCATACGCACCATACAACACACACACAAACACACAGGGTCCCAGTTCGGACATGCATGGGTGCATGTCTGCATGGGTGTGTGGTGGCCAACAGTGCCAGTGGGCTATACAAGGGTAGGCGATGGGTATACCTTGGCATCAGGCCACATGACAATGGTCTGCATTGTGGCACAGACCTGTAGCTTCTGCATTTGCCCACACAGGTGGGTATTGCATCCATCATCCAGTCACCTGAGTGACTATTGGGTGTGGCCAATACTGTGCATCACTTGCCATGTATGTGTTCCCTAGTCCATGACTTGGATGGTGTCTAGGGTGCTCATACCTCCCACATGCATGTACAATGACATGTGGAACTGTACCTGGGGTGTCTGGCCCATGCTGTGAACACAGCTTATCATCAGATGTGCCAGTCTTGCCCACCTGTGGCAGGGACTGGTACTGGTCAGCAGATTTACCCTGCACCTACATTGATAGCATACTAGCAGCATTTCCTGATGTCAGTGTCATCTGTCCATACAGGGCATGTTGTCAGGCATGGTATGTCCATTGTGAGTCACATGTGAAGGCACAGTGGGGTTGCTAACTGTGATTGGCTGGCCTTGATGTCACATGTATGGGTATGGCTTTGCACCCTAGCCTCTCAGCTATTTACATCTGTTATCCCTGTATGGTTCACATTGTGATATATAGTAGGGCCACCATAAATGAAATTAGCAAAACCCCTCTACATTGCCCACAGGTGTCACACACTCACAACCCTCTACACAGGATACGAGTTACAAACACACACCTGCCATGTTTGGGAGTATAACCCCTACCTAACTAGTTTACTACACTATAGCTCTACACAGTTATAGTACGCGCCATGGACATTACTGAAGTATATCTTCCCCAAAAGTGTATTTCACAATTAATGACATCAGCAGGACTATCAAAGTAGGGCATTTGTAATGTACCGCGAGTGAGTAGCCTATAATGCATTGCTCCATACACAGACACTGAAACACACACAAATCATCCAGAACTGGCATGGATGGAGATGGTACACTACCACCGTTCTAAATCACACTACAGCAGTATGCAGTTACAGAACACGCTATGGCGAATACTGGGCTATCATTTTCCCAGATGTGTACTTCTAGGTGAGTGACAGCAGCCTTGCCAAAGTAGAGTATTTGTATTGTACGGAGTGTGAGTAGCCTAAAAAGCATTGCTCTCTACTCAGTCAGACACACAGATTCAGGTCTGGGGTTTGAACACCTACCTAACTAGTATATCACACTACAGCAGTACGCAGTTACAGAACGTGCTACGGCAATTACTGGGTATCACTTTCCCAGAGGTGTACTTCTAGGTGAGTGACATCGCCAGCCTTGCCAAAGTAGAGTATCTGTATTGTATGGAGTGTGAATAGCCTCAAAAGGCATTGCTCTCTACTCAGACACACAGATTCACACACAGTTGCCAGGTCTGGTGTTGGAACACCTGCCTAACTAATTTATCACACTACAGCAGTACGTAGTTACAGAATGCGCTACAGCAATTATTGGGCTATCACTTTCCCAGAGGTGTACTTCTAGGTGAGTGACAGCAGCCTTGTCAAATTGTACGGAGTGTGAGTAGCCTAAAAAGCATTGCTCTCTACTCAGTCAGACACACACAGTTGCCAGATCTGGGGTTCGAACACCTACCTAACTAGTATATCACACTACAGCAATACACAGTTACAGAGCATGCTACGGCAATTACTGGGCTATCACTTTCCCAGAGGTGTACTTCTAGGTGAGTGACATCATCAGCCTTGGCAAAGTTGAATATATGTATTGTACAGAGTGTGAGTCGCCTAACAAGCATTTCCCTCTACACATTCAGAGACAGATAGGCACACACTCACACAATTGACAGGTCTGGGGTTAGTACTACTACCTAACTACTCTGTCACTACACCAGTAAGCAGTTATGGGACGTACCATGGATATTACTGAGCTATAGCTCTCCCAAAGGTGTAATTCACATTGGATGACCTCAGCAGGCTTGTCATACTACTGCTATGGGGAGGGTAGTATGTGCATGGGCCATACCCCATTCATGTAGGAGTTGATATGCCACATGCAGGCACACATGGGGTCATATGTCACAGGTGCATGTATACAGCTTCTAGATTGCTACTTCCTTGTACAGTATTGTTGCACAACTGGCACGTACACCACATAGTCTGTAATGCTGACAGGTACTGGTGGCTAGTATCCACAGTGGGTTACATCTGCACTTCATGTGTTGGGGGCCCTTTGGCTGTGTGCCGGTTGGGACAGGCCTGCATGGCTCCTTGTCACAGTCACCCTTTTCCACACATCTATGCCCGTGTACCTGTGGCTTATTATAGTGTGTTGTCCTTACATATTTGTCTGTATTCCTATCTACTGTGTGTGCAAGGCAGGAATGGTGCATACTGACATGTGTCCGCACTGAGAACTGCAACTTCCAGATATGTCTGGTGTTTGCAGACGTGGCCTTCATGTGTTTAAGTGTGTGAGCATGCCAAGTATGGCCATCTGTGTTGCATGTGTGGATCACGTCAAGATAGTTTGTACTGTGGTGCTGACCTTTGTGTTGTACACTGACAGGTAGCATGCTGTGTCTGCAGGGCATCCATCGGTCATTTGCCATTGACTGTTGCTACATTTCTGCATAGCAGGGGTGGGACACCTGACTGTTTCTACTGTTCTACACAGGAGTGGGGGGGGGGCACACCTGACAGTTACTCTAAGTGTACGTTGGATGGGGGGGGTGCACCTGACACTTGTACACATTTGCTAGGACTGTACTGGTATGTCAGGTACTCAATTTCAGTCTGTAGTCTTACCTATCCTGCTGGCTAGGGCTTACCAGTGTAGCACAGATCCTAGCTTTGTTTACCTACATATTAGTTTCTGACTTCCTAGCCTTCACAACTTACATCTGACTGACTGGCCTGCTGCGGTCTGTCTGTGTAGGCCTGGGGGAGGGGGTTAACCATAGGGCACATTCAGAGGCCATAGTACAGCATTTGTTTGTGTTAGTCTTCACCTGTCCTGCTGGCTCAGACTGTTGTTGGGTATGTGATCCTTCCTGACTGGCATGTGTGGCTCTTATGGACACCCCTGACACTCAGGCCATTTGCTGCAGTGGGTTTTGTCACCCTGTGTAGTGCTGGCTACTATGGTGACTCCAGTATGTGTTACAGATCTCATGATGCCACTATGGGTGTCTACTCTCTGCTGCCTTGACATCTGGCCACCCAATTCCCTTGCATGTTCACATCTATACCATAGCTACAGGAAAAACACATTCTACTCCATTTGGCAATTGGTAGGTTGATTGACTTACCTTGAGGGTGTGCCAGACTTGAGGAAGGTGCTGAAGGGCTGCCTATGTTGGATGCACATAGTACACTCCCTATACATGTTTTGGCACAAGTAGTGTCATGTTTGGCATCCCTTTTACTGTCTGTGTGAGTCAGAGAGAGGTGTCATTCTCTGGGCCCATACTGCGTCATTGCATATGCTATGTGTTGCCTCTTTGCCAAGGCCAGGGCATATTTGGCATGCCCCCTTCTGCCTACTGGGGCAGGCTCAAGTTGTTCCTCCTCCGAGTCACTATGTGCCTGTACAGGCCTTGGCATTGGTGGGGGGGCTGTGTGATCCTGCCCAATGCTGTTCCTGCTGCAGCTGTTTCCACAGGATCATATTGTGTAACATAGCACATACCATTACTATTTGGGTACATGTAGCTGGTGAATACTGCAGGGCTCCACCAGATGTGTCCAGACACTGAAACCGTGACCTGAGCATCCCAAACACACACTCTATTATATGTCTGGCCTGTGCATGTGCCTCATTATGGCATTGTTGTTCAGGTGTGTGTGCATTTCTGATGGGTGTCATCAGCCATGGCTCCAGTGGGTACCCAGCATCCCTCACTAGGTGACCGTAGGGGATGTATACATCAGCAAATCCATGGTACAGCTGCATCAGTAGCCATATCTGTGAATCGTCATAGCTTCCAGGGCAGTCAGCACACACATTCAGTATAATGCCCTGGGCATCACATATGACCTGGCAGTTGATGGAGGGGATGCCCCTGTGGTTGATGTAGGCCCTACCCTGCTCACCGGGTGGTGCTTTGATGCATAAGTGCATGCAGTCTATAGCACCCACTACCTCCCCGGGTAGTTAGCTATTTGGTGGAAGCGATGCATATTGCGGGTCAACACCTCATGTGTGTTGAGGAAATATATGTGCTCACTGGCATGTGCTGACATGGCCTCCAGGAACTGGTGGAATACTCTAGATGCTGATGCCTGTGAGATGCCCATGTTATCCTCAGTTGTGGTTTGGGAGGTACCTGTGGCTAGTATACCTAGGCCTACACATACCTTGGTATCCGCCAGTGTGGTGTGTCAGGTGTGGCCTGCACAGCTCAACGATTTGCTGTAGGATGTCTCTGTCCACCCTATAGCGTTCCACTATCTCCAGCTCATGTAGCTCCTTGTAGGTTACCCTGGGTCTGTACACTCTTCTCTGTCTCCTCACTGTGGGTTGTTCAGCAGCATTGACACCCTCGCCACCCTCAGTCTCTTGCACATGTTGTTCTATGTTGCCTGCTGCAGCCCTTCTCATTTTGTAGGTTTGTTTGTAAAATTTCCCCTCTTGTATACACCAGTGGTGTAGAGTGCGAAAAAACCAGGGGGTAGGTGTTTGCTTAATTAATAGTGGTGTTCTGGGCTGGGGTGGTCTGCTGCCTGTGTGATTAGCTGATTCTGATAAATTTCACCTGGCAGCTCAGCTAGTTCTCCTTGATTACCTTCCTACTGCTGTTTTCCCTTCCCATTGCCTCCCTGTTTAGGCCTGTGTGGGCATCACGCAGACAGAGTGCTCAAATGTGCACATAGCTGCTTTTTCCTGGTTTAACTTCCTTTTTCTTCCTATAGCACCCAGTGCACAGTGTGCATACCTGCTTACACTTTGTAAGAAGTGCCAGGCAGGTTTAGACACACCCCTAGCTTAGCACACACACACACACACACACACACACACACACACACACACACACACACACACACACACACACACACAGTTCAGTCTCTTCAGTCTTTAATCGCTTGAACAAATCTTTCAGTGGCCTGCTAGGTCTGTTCTAGATGTTATTAATAATAGCATAACCAGATGTAAAATCAATGTCCTTGTAACTACCTTAGGTGCTCTTTGTACTACATGTAAGTCATGCAGAAAAACTGAAAGACTTATAAACAAGAAAATAGATGTCAAACTTTGGAAATGAAGCATGTGAGGATAATTGTAGCAGAAGATGTCAAGAAATTTGAGATAATATTGCCTTCTAAGGATACGAGTTCATTTTTAGCTGTATAAGATTAATCAGATAAAACAAATCAGGATGTCCTGTAGTTCCTAATAATGTTGTTTTATGTTTGAGAGACACAAAATATTCTAATTTTACAGCTGAAAAAAAACTCTTCTTATACAACATGCCCATGAAGGTGGATGTTATGTTTCCATAAACTACTGTCATCATTTTTGGGATTAAAAAAAAAACATTTACTTAATTCTGTCAATGTTAAAAAGGCTTCTGGTACCTATTTAATAAATAATGACAAGATGAATTATTGAGCTAATTTGCCATTCTATTTAATGTCTTGTGAAAAAGCTAAGACCTCCATTAAATGAATAAAGCTAGCCAATGTATAAAAGCAAAATAATGGGGTAGTAGTTGTCATAAATAATCATAGACCTGGCAGTCTATGTTCTAATGTTAAATAGGGATGATATGAGTGATCTTGCGAGTATTGCAAAATTAACTTCATATGTTATACCACACTAATATCTTTCAAAACATTTATTGGAATGCATTAATATTTTTCAAAACATTTATTGGAAAGACAGATCTTTTTTGTCTCCTGTAATCTGTCTTACAAGGTGCTTTGCACTGCCAAAAAAATTATAGGACAGCATAGTATGTTATTTCTCAAATGCATTTGATTACATCGACAACATGCTGTTACCTGAAAATTTCCAAATAACAGGGTACTCTAAGTTGATTGATTCAATGACAAATATCTCAGAAATCTACAGTGGAATGATGGGGAGAATGGGTAAAATACAAAATAGTTTATAGATGATGTAAGGGTTCCACACTATCAGCATCATCATCATTATCAACCCCATTTTCCCATTTTCTACATGGGGTTGGGGTATCATAGCAACTACTGCAAATGTTTCAATTCCATGCCACTATCCAGCCATCTTTGACAGTTGTGTCTATCACAGACCTTCTCTCATACAATCCATCTCTTTGCTGAACGCCATTGTTTCCTCTCACCTTCTTCTTTCCTCCCTCAAATCTTCATCATCAGGTTGTCTTTTGCTTTACTGCATGTGTCCAAACTACTGTAATCTGTTCTTTTTGACTGCCTCTGCAATTGGATTTACACGGGCTTCTGCTCTGATGTCCTCATTTCTTCATCTCTTTCACAGTGTGCATCCTACCACCCATCTCAGGCACTTCAACCTCATTACCTTGAGCTTCCTCAACTGCTCTGACAACACTGCCCAGTTTTCTGTGCCACACAGTAGTACTGGTTGCACCACTGTTTTGCACACTTTGCTTTATAGCTTATTTGGCATTCTTCTGTTACACACTACCTCTGACATTCTGTGCTAGTTGGTTGCAACCTCTCTGATTCTAGCTTTGATCTCCTCATTTAGAACGCCCTACTCCTAAACCATCCTTTCCAGATACTTGAAGCTATTATCCTGTTCCATTATTTCCCATCTATCTCAGTTTTCAGCTTCTTCTCATTTCCTCCATTTGTTGTCTGTGCAACTGTCTTCTTTTTGGTGCTCATTAGGGGGTCTATATTGAAACATTGAATGCTTAAAACAGCAAATGATATTTCAATGACCCTTTTTCAGCGAAAGATGAAAATGTCGACACCTCAGAACAGCGATTTCTTTCCTAGGGAAAGAAATTGCTGTTCCAACTAAAACAAAAAAAACAGTAAACACTTCCAAACACATACACACTAACCTTAACCCTAATTGTACCCCCCCCCCAAAAAACAGTAAACAGCTGAAAACACATATGCATGTAACTCAACCATACATCTAATGGGGAAAAAAAGTAAACATTTTAAAACATATGCACTTACCTTAACCCACACCTTAACCCTAAGGTCAGTAACTATTGCACATTTATGTAAACAGTTCCAAATACATACACACTTACCTTAACCCTAATTCTACCCCCAAAACAAAACTAAACAGCTTAAAACACATATGCACTTAACTCAACCGTACATCTAATGCAAAAACCAAAAAAGTAAACACTTTCATACATATGCACTTACCTTAACCCGCACCCTAACCCTAAGGTCAGTAACTCTTGCACATTCATGCTCGAGATCTATACCGGACAAGGGACCACACTACAGTGCAGAACATGGCAAAGCAGCAAAGTGATCAAGCGACTTCTTTCCCAGGGAAAGAATTTGCTGAACAGTTGCTTCGCTGTTTTGCCTGTATGCTCTTTATGTGTCGATGAAAATGCATTTGACAAAATGCGTTTTCATCGTTCTAATAGGAACCCCTCATTAGGACATCATTTAACTGGGGCATCATTTAACTTCTACCCCCTAGACTTGTTCCAGTACCGCTGGAGCCAGTCAAGGATCATAAGGGTGTCATGGCAGCTTGGTCATTTTTGCTTCTGTCCTGGGGAGGTTTAAATATCTTACCCAATTCCCTGCCCCACCTCCCACACTCATCACCTATGTTTGAGGGCAATTCCCCTCTTTAAATCATGACTCCCCTAAGGGAGCATGAGCAACAAATGCTCTCCCACTCATGAAGGATATACCCATATCTCCATGGGGCTCTATCAATCATCTGATTTGCTAATCAAATTTGATTACCTTTATAACTGTGTGCCTTCAATTTTGCATTCCATTCCCAAGTCATTTTCTGAAGTTCTAATTCAGAGTTTGCCTGTAATGCCACATCATCTGCATACAGCAGCTTTGTTGATCTGTCTCTGCTGATCTGTTTATTAATATAGTCCATCTCCAGCATGAACAGAGCGAACTCGAATGTACACCCACTCTCACTGGGAACTCACTGAGAGTTTGAACACTTTTTGTACTTTCATAATTAGGTCCTTATACATAACCTGCATTAATTCTATCAATGTTTCTGGAACTTCAAATGATCACAGGACTGTCTAGATCAGCTTTGGACCTTGTCATATGCTTTCTCCAAGTCTAGGGATGCCAAGTTGGACTCTTTCTTTGTCTGTAGATTCTTATCAACTCTTTGTCTTCCTAAAAACCTTGGGTCAGTTGTATCCTAATCTGAATTTGGACTGCTTATCTCCTATCTTAATTTCTACTACTCTGCATATTAATTTATCAGTCACCCTTTCCAGAGCTTTCATTTAATGTGACAGGAGGTTGTACTACCCAGAGTTGAGAATGTCCCTTTGTTATTGTACATTAGCATTACAATGCTTATTCTTCAGTCATCTAGGATATACCTTTCTCTCCATATTGCTATGAGTACCTTCTGGACCCATTTCTCTCTTAACTAAACCCACTTCTTGATCATATTGACCATGACTTCATCTGAACCTGCTTTTTTCCCAGACTTCATTTTTCTTGGTGCTGTTCTTACTTCTTCTAGAGCAGGCTCTTCTTCTTTCATTGTAGGCTGTGTCAGGAGCAGCACAGCTCCTCTAGGGTTTTCTTCATTCAGAAGATGCTGGAAGTACTTCTTCCATCTAATTTTGATGTCTTGCAGACTAGTGAGCAGGTAGTTGCTGGCATCCCTTATGAAAGGTGTCTGATTACTATCTTTTTATCTTTCTGCCTTTGCCTTGAAACCAGACAGATTTTCTTTGTGTCATCTGTTCAGCCACTTTTCAGAAGCTTGTAGAGTGCCTCTACTGCTTTGGTCTTTGCTATTGCAACTGCTCTTTTAGCCTGTTTGTTAGCCGATTAGTATTCGTTCTTAGCCTGGTCCATCTTTTCTATCTTCCACTTTTTCCTGCACTCTTTCTTTTGACAACTCCATGGGCTGCTGCATTCCACTACCAGCTTTCCTCGTGTACCTTCTTTCTAGACCTGTCTCAGCCTCATATCTATTCCGTACTCTTGACACATGCTGTTTTGAGGTGCTGCCATTCTTCTCCAACTCCACCTATTTCTTCTTCTTCCTGGGGTGTTAAAGCCCTGAGTATTTCCTTGAACTCGTGCTTTCTCTCCATTCAACTTCCAGATCTTCATCTAGTCTCTTTTCACCTTAAAACCTTCTATGATCGATGCTTGCAGTTGATTGTGGCAACCTGTGGTTTATGCTGTGGCCTGACAGTTTCACTATGGATGACCTTGCAATAGCTAATTCTATCCCAATGCCCATTCCTTACTAGTTGGAAGTCTACCTTAGTTGAATGCTGGCCACTCTTGTATGTAATCTTGTAACCATCTGTGTTACTGAACCATGTGTTGGTCACCATTAAGCCATTTTCCAGACAGAAGTACAGAATGATTTCTACTTCTTTATTATTGTTGTCTAACCCATATTGACCCAGGAAGTCTTCAAATCCTGTTCTACTTGTCCTAATATGTGCATTTAGGTCTGTCATTACCAGTAGCAACTCATGTTGCCTTCCTTATTTAAATATGTCCTGCAACTGCTACCTGAATGCACTATTTTCCTCACTATCACAACCCTGCTGTGGGGAATATGCTGAGATTATGAATACTGCTCTATTCATACGCTGGCATCTGATTGCCATGAGCCTATCACTAATTCTAATGACATCCCTTACTGTCTTATGAAGCCTGTCCCTCATTACAATTCCCACACCATTTCTAGTCTGTCCTCCCCTTAAGTAGTAGACTCTGGATCCCAAGTCAATGGGTTTTGTTGCACTGCCTTTCCATTTTGTTTCCTGGATACAAAGGATGTCCAGCGTCCTCCTTATCATCATGTCATACAGTTCCAATCTGTGTCCTTTCAGTGAACCTATATCAACTGCAACCATCTTTAGTTCATGTTTGAGAGGTTGATTGGTTTTACATCCAGCTTTCACTCAACAGACCTATCCCAGGTAACCCAAGCTGGGCAACTGGACACCAGACAGCTAAAAGCTTATTGTCCATGGGCTCCTGGGCTTTATGGCTGGCACATGATGGCAAATAGGGGCATATAAACCTCTCCCACAATTAGCATATAACCTGGCATAGGTTGGAGTAGGATGGGTCCTCAATCCACTTATCATCATCAACTACTCATGGTCAAGGTTCCACATTCTTGGTCCCTGTTTTTTTTAAATCTACATGTTGTATTGTTCAAATGATAATTAGATTTTGTACACCACTTGCTCTGATGACATTTAAAGAGGCTGCAGCTCTACAAGTTTTAGTGATGTTTTACATTTTCCACACTGATTAGATAAGTTGAGTTCATGGACCTGATTCAATAAGCTCAATTTATGCAACAGTACGGGTAAACCAAAGTCACTTCATGGGTTGATTTAATAAGTTCATTTTAAAAGAGAAGTAAGGGTAAGCTCATGTCATTTCTTAATATACATGGTATTCAACTTGAGCATGTAAAAAACTTGGAAGATCTATTTTGGTGTGGATTATACTTTGACACTTAAAACACATCTTTTGCATCCATAGTAATAATTACAAATGTCTTGGCTATATCTTTAGATTTTTTTTTCAAATATAGGAAGCCTGAGGCATTGGTCAACATTTACACTAGTGTATTAAATCTAAACTAGTGTTCATTTCCATCACATGGGTTCCTAGAATCAAAGAGGTGATTAATAAGATAGCAAGAGTACAATTAAACTTTACTAGAAAGTTAAAATGCATATGAAGAGATTAACATTCATTAGAGAATGACTTACTTGCACTCATTCACTTTCAGATACAGATGATTAAGGGGGTGAACCTCGTTGGTTGTATTTTTGCATGATACTTCGGATTACATAAAGGTCAAAATATGGAACCTATGCAACGTAGATGATACATGTATAAAACAATCTATCTAATTGTTCTCATATGCAGCGATTGCAAATTGAAACCTGCTACAACTGGATGCTGGATTAAAATAAGATTTATACTGAGAAAGTAAATGATAACAGTCTAGAGACAAGGATTTCAAACTATATCCCATTGCCTGAATTTGAGCCTTGATAGATTTGTTGGTCTCCACATCAGTCTTCATTATCTGTTTGTCTCATTAATTTACAACATATTTGGAACACGTGTTCAACATTTTTGTCTTTTTATGTCCTTGAAATGTGTATTTTCTGTATTCTTGCTCATATCATACTTCTTCATATGAATACTTTAGCAAAATGATTTTGCTTTTCCATTTTGCACACAATCTTACTGGAAGTGGATGTTGTTCCTTATGAGAGTGCTGTCTGTCAGGGAATCTGTGTTGTCTATTGTAAAGCTATCAATTTACAATAGGATTGGATTTTACTTATGCCTATATTATTTTTGCTTTATTCAATTTGCTCTATTTCTCTCAACTTCTGTCTTTGCCCCTATTTTATTGAGTTCATTATTTTACATTCCTCTTTTCTTCACTTGTATTTCTGAAATGTCAACAGGTTTGGCATAATCTATCAGTATCTATAGGATAATACATGACTCAGCCAATACCCCTCATTTTACCTGTTGTTGCTGCATGTCTATATCTATCTCCATTTTTCTGTTCATGACTATGTTCACACTTGCTATACAGAACTAACAGCTTAGCGTGCTGCAGTTGTATAGAATCATCTCCTTTCTGCCTTACAGATTTATGTTAGGTCTAATATTGTCCATACTGATAGCAATATGGAGTTTCTGACTTGCATAGATTCTCTTCTAGCTGCACAGAATAGAGATGTTAAAGGAAGGGTTCTCAGTAAGGCTCATGAAGGACATTTTACTCCTATATTAAAGCAAATGTTGAAGTAAAAACTTTGTTTCTGGGTGACTATATGCTTGGGAATTCTATTAGGAATGTTTGAAATATCAATAGAAAAAAATAACTCTTTCATCATTATCTGTCCTACAAATCACTCAAGCTCCCAGATTTCTAAGAAATGTAATTTCTGTGAAAGGTACAACCATATTGTCATCCATGCTGGAACTAATAACTTTAATAAAATTCCATTGAATAAGATGAAACATTCAGTTCTGGACATCTTAGAAATCTTGGAGCTGAGAGAGATCAAGGTTTCTCTAGTGAAATAATTCTATCCTGTCATTGGCAGACTACATTTTTTCAATTGACCATATTATCAACATATTGTATGTTAATTAGGTTTAGTTTATAAACTAAATATAAAGACTCACTAGAAAGCATTTGCTCATAACTACTGAATGTTCTTTTGGGACAGATTAGCTTTAAGTCACTATGAGGCAGGTGTATTGTCTGGCTGAATTATTGATAATGTTTTTTTTTTCCTTTTATCTTACTAGAAAATAGTAGTTCTAATTATTATTTAGCATGCTATATTTGCAATACAAATTGTATTGGTAATAACTACACTGAGTTAGAATTTTTCATAAGACACAACGTTTTTACAATAATAATAATTGCTGAGTCTTGGAAATCCCTTTTTTAGCCCTTAATGTTGATAGCTTAATTTCACAAATTAATGTCTATGGTTCCTTAGGTAATTCAGACCACAATTATATAATATTTAATCAAAAAAAAAGAGAGATAGGGTTCCACACCAGTCACCAATAACTAAAAACAAAAAGCAGAACACAACAGGAAGGCAAGCAAGCACTGTGAGAGTCCAGAAAACACTTTATTAATGCTACTGAGTTCACATGTTTTCGTCTAAGAAAGACTTCATCAGAAAAAACATCCATTAACAAAAATTTTTACTTAAATACATTCAGTTATTCATAACACCAATCAACCTCCCCTAATTAATCAATAAATGACGTGAAAAACCACCATAGTGAGTTCATTCTCCAAAAAATACAAAACACAATTAGTTGAAAAACATCATTTTGAAACTTATACAACTAAACCTATAAAGTTACATAAAAATCTACCCACATCTACCTAAACAATAATTTTTAAAATGTACATTGTTAAATAGACTTCTAAAATTCATAAAATTCATTAAAATAAACACATATGGACATTCAAGGTATACATATGTATACATAACATCCCCTACTGGCCAAAAAGTATCATTGAGAATGTAAACCCTTAAAATTCATGTTGTAAAATACAAAATAAAATATGTAGAATGCGTTAAATAATTCTAAGATTAAAAACTTCTTACTGATTAGATTCATCTGAAAGTTTGGCAGCCCTTAGTTTTAAAAGTTGAACAATATTTATATGCTAATTGGGTTCTGGGTATCTTGCTGCATTCAGGGTAACCTGCCAGTAAAGTTCTCTGTATTCTAGCAGGTTTTCCCAATCTCCACC
Source organism: Protopterus annectens (assembly GCF_019279795.1). Taxonomy (NCBI): domain Eukaryota; kingdom Metazoa; phylum Chordata; order Ceratodontiformes; family Protopteridae; genus Protopterus; species Protopterus annectens. The sequence goes on from NC_056731.1 coordinate 1,380,028,619, forward strand.
TCTTATGTCCAGCTGTACTTGTTCAAGAATGTAAAAAGTGAGAGTGGCCTGTTGACAATCTATAGTGTGTTTGAATAAGGCATTCTTAACATTTTTTGATTTAATTTCATACATATGTTCGTAGATACGCCTACAAATTTTTCACTCCGTCTTACCTATATAAAATGCATTACAGATGGAGCACCTAGCCATATATTCTACTCTCTCACTGTTGCAGTTAAAACAAAACTTGCCACTAATCTTCCTATCTATACTAGGAAGGTAAACACATTGTGTGCGCAATGTATTGACATTGGGAGCAAGCCCCACAGCAATATGTTCCCTTGGATTTACCACCCCCTTTCCTAGGTCTTCCATGATCCTCTAATAAATTTTGTAAGTTTTTCCCCTTCTTATAAGTAAATTTTAGGGGTACATTCTTTTCAAATGGTAAATCTGTGAGTTCCAAAAACTTGTTCCATTCATTTCTAACAATATGGTTACAATACAAAATGCCAGTATTGAACTCAGTAATGAACATCCCATAATTGTCATCTTTGTTCAAATTTTCTTTTTCAGTCATTTCATATTTGTCATTAAATATCAACCCAAGCACCAGGGCAAAATTTTTTCCTCTATTGGAACTGATATCCTGTCTGATGTTAACCAAAAAGTCATGAGAATATCCTCTTTCTCTAAAAACAGCATCTAAATAATCACATTCTAGTTCATAGTCAATGTCTCTGGAAGTCATCCGACTGGAATGGATGTATTGCTCCCTTACCAAACCCATTTTCTGAAATAGGGGGTGTGAGCTGTTAAAATGCAAAAATGAATTGGAATAGGTGTTTTTTCTAAAAATTCTAGATTTGATATTCCCATTTTCTGTTATATCAATCTCTACATCTAGAAACTGTAAGATATTCTTGGAAATATTGTAAGTAAAATTCAAAAAATTGGTGGTGGTCTCTATATAAGCTAAAAAAATCTTGTAACTTTTCATCTGGCCCCACCCAAAATAAACAAATATCATCCAAGAATCCTACATATTTTATCCAAAACTCTTTGAATTCAGAATCAAGGATGAATTTCTGCTCCCACCAAGCCAATACAATATTAGCGTAGGTGGGGGCATAATTGGCCCCCATTACTACGCCCTTAAGCTGATGAAAAATCACTTTCACCTTTTACATTCTTGAACAAGTACAGGTGGACATAAGAGGTGGAGATTGGGAAAACCTGCTAGAATACAGAGAACTTTACTGGTAAGTTACCCTGGATGCAGCAAGATACCCAGGACTCAATGAGCATATTAATATTGCTCCACTTTTAAAACTAAGGGCTGCCCAACTTTGAGATTAATCTAATCAGTAAGAAGTTTTTAATCTTAGAATGATTTAACGCATTGTACACATTTTATTTTGTATTTTACAACATGAATTTTAAGGGTTTACATTCTAAATAATACTTTTTGGCCAGTAGGGGGTGTTATGTATACATATGTATACCTTGAATGTCCATATGTGTTTATTTTAATGAATTTTATGAATTTTAGAAGTCTATTTAACAATATACATTTTAAAAATTATTATTTAGATAGACGTGGGTAGATTTTTTTAATGAAACTTTATAGGTTTAGTTGTATAAGTTTCAAAATGATGTTTTTCAACTAATTGTGTTTTGTATTTTTTGGAGGATGAACTCACTATGGTGGTTTTTCACATCATTTATTGATTAATTAGGAGAGGTTGTTGATTGGTGTTATGAATAATTGAGTGCATTTAAGTAAAAGATTTTTGTTAATGGATGTTTTTTCTGATGAAGTCTTTCTTAGACAAAAACGTGTGAACTCAGTAGCGTTAATAAAGTGTTTTGTGGACTCTCACAGTGCTGACTTGCCTTTCTGTTGTGTTAAGCTTTTTGTTTTTAGTTATATAATATTTAACTTACTTGGTCCAAGAGTGGAGTGGTCATCATATAAATAGTCCAGGTATGGACAAATTGATTATATCAGTGTAAGTAATGAACTTATATTTGTGAATTGGCCTTCAATCAGTCCTACCAGCGAATTGTTTATGGATACTCCATCGTAGATAACATTTTTATGGGATACTGTAGACTCAACAGGCAGAACTTAAGAAATAAAACAAAAAAAGTTGGGAATTCAAAACTTCCAAGATGATGGAGTCATAATCTCATCAAGATATACAAGAAAAAGAAGACGTTTTTATGGTTTTCTTTAGAAAATTCCCTATACCCAGAAGCAAAACCAGGCTAAACAAAATAATAAAGTTGTTCCAACTCAAAATAAAACAGAAAATGGTAACTTATGAGGCTAGCTTAGCCCAATTAACAACAAAGAGGAATCGTGTGGCAATATCAATTCTTACAGGAAAATAGTAACCCAGTTCTGACTCTACTGGTAGAGAATCAAATAGTTTCATGTCCTAAGGATATTGCTGATAAGTTTAATAAATATGTTTCTACTATATCTGCTAAAACATTAGCATATGGGACAAACCAGCCCCAACCTATTTTCTCTGAAAATGTGTGTCCTAGGATATCTTTAAGTAACACCTAAAAGCCCTTAACAACATTCAAGTACTACAGCAATAGGCCCTGATAAAATGCCTGCTGTTATGATTTAAAATATAAAATTTGAATCAGTCCCTTGCTTATATTCCATTTTCAATAAATGTCTTAGAAGTGGAGTAGTTCCTTTAATTTAGAAACAATCTTTAATAATGGCTATGTATAAGAAAGGGAGACTATGATGTTACAAAAAGGTTCTATTAATTATCACTTTGATTTTAGATAAATTCTTTGAAAGATATTTGTCTGACCATATTGTTTAATATCAACTTTGTTACTATTCCTACATGCAACTCATGCTGTATTAATAAGTATGCATATGACTGCAAAACTGAATTTTCTATTATCAGTAATAAAGCGTTTGATATAATTCCTCTTTGTCAGAAATCTCAATCCAGGCAACTCAATATTGAAGTTCTTTCAGCCTGGATACGTAACACAATGTGTTTTGGAAACCTAAGAGTTAATGAACCAAAGGAGCTGTGGATGGATGGATGGATGGAAAGATTGATAGATGGATAGAAGGATGGATTTCTACAAGGAGTTGCTCTTGAAGAAGTTACTTCATACAAGGACTTAAAAATTAATACTAAAATAAATGTTTGTGGTAAAATCATGTGGATATTTCTGTGAGCAGGATTTTAAGTTTAATGACTTGTATGCTTAAAAATCTAATTAGGAGAGATAAGAGTTGCCTGCGACATTTGTTCACAACATATCTGACTGATTCTTGAATGCAACAGTTTATTTTTCACTTATAATTTGGAACAGTTGCATAGATCAGAGAGAAATGTTATTATTTTTGTAAATTTTTCTTTGAACTATCTCCTACATTATGAGTAAAGGTGTCAGCATTTAAAGTTATATTCCCTTCACTACCACTATATTAGAGGCAAATTGATTCTAGTTTATAAAGCATTTCATTCCAAATAATTGAGAATTATTTTAAACATGCAAATTTATAATTGTAATAAAGTGATCAGACATTCTAACAAAAATGCATGCACACTAATAAAATCAGTGTTCAAAGACATTTCATGTCTCAGTACATTCCTGATGTTTGGAATAATATTCCTTTATCCGTTCATAACTCAGACTCTGTAACTTCTTTCAAAATCAGTTTGAACAAGTGCTTTGGATATAATGTCTTCAACTCAAACTTTAGGGGTCAGTGTTCCTCAATGGCTCTCAAACTAGAATCATGTCAACAAACTTAAGACACTTACCCATTTCATATTCTAGATGGTTCTATCAGCTGAAAATTATTGTTTAGCTTTTCTACTATATCTTGAAATCTGTCATCTGGTCATATGGTGGAGTTGTATATGCCATATATTTATTATCCTGCCACATATAAAATATAATCAGTCATGTCTTCTTATTCATAATACTCTTGCAGCATTCTAAAATCTGGCTACCTACTCCTTCTGTCAATGAGTCTGTATTTGTGTGCTACAATCTATTTCAAACTGTCAGGCTAGAAATCTCCACATGCATTTTTCTTTTTTGAGTATGTTTAACTGTGAAGATTTATTTGCTTTCTGTCATAATTATGTAAGCCTTTCCTCTTGTGTACCTTTTCTTTGTGTACATCTTATGGATTTTTGTAATATTGATCTATTTCAGTTCCTAAATTTGTAATAAGAAAATGCATCTAAAGCCTTATGATTAAAATAATAACGTTTATCCATCATGCCGCACTCTTTTGTAAGGAATAAAGTCATTTGCTTATTTTTTTCTTTTTTTAAGAAAATTGTATTAATTTAACATATTTACAATATATACACAGAAAGGGAAAACAAATCAACATCACATACCGTTATACAATATTAGAAATACATTGAATCATCAAAGTAATCATACACAATTAACACATTAAGAGTCTTTGTAGTTCAATAGCAACAGTTCAAGGCTATCCCAACCACTAAAAGTCTTAGCATGATTTATAGATCTTATTCTGATCACTTATTTTACAGTTTTACATAAAGATGCTAAGGATGAAGCTACCAGGTAACAGGAAAAGAGGAAGGCCTAAGATAAGGTTTATGGATGTAGTGAGAGAGGACATGCAGATGGTTGGTGTGACAGAGCAAGATGCAGAGGACAGGAAGAAATGGAAACAGGTGGTCCGCTGTGGTGACCCCTAACGGGAACAGCCGAAAGAAGATGAAGATGACATAGTATTGCTGTTAAATTTAAAAATCATTTGAATGTAGGAACTGAGTTTGCTTTCTAATTTTGTTTGTAATAACTTTTCTAGGTACTGCCTGTAGACTTCAGAAGATTTTTGTTGTTTGGCTTTTACAGATAAAGGAATTAGAACAGTCATTATATTACTGATCTACTTAAAGAGCAATTATCAGATCATAACCCCTTAAAACATAATTATCTCTTCCAATGTAAATTTAATTATTCACAGTCCATAAACTTGTGCATCAAATCAGCTTTTACAATGTTCCTACATTTACAACAAACTAAAGAAGTCATTTTACTAAACTTAGAGATTTTATAGGGAGTAAAAACCATATATATATATATATATATATATATATATATATATATATATATATATATAAAAGTATAAACCTGAAGAAGTTTTACTAACTGATTTAACTAATAAAGTTTTATTCTTACCATCTACTGAGTCACTCAATCCACTATCATCTAAAAAGTTCCAGAATTTTGCATCAAAATTATTATTTATAATTAACTTATATAACTTGGACAAGCTTCCTTTGTAGGTCAATTTACCTTCAATGATAGCATTCATATATTCATATAATGGGGAATAGTGTTCTGTTCCTCTTCACTAATATTATCTAAAAATTCACTTAATTTCTTACTGATTGATAATATTAACTGGTTAACAGATTCATCCAATTTATAATCTTTTATTATCTAGTCTGGTGACTTAGTTTGTACTTTTCCAAAGCAATCAGACTACAATACTAATCTATTCTATTTAATAAATTCATTTTAACATTGCTCTGAGTTTTCTTAAATCTAGAGATGTGTGCAATGGGAAAGTACAAAAAATTCCATTTTGATATCAATGGGTTTTAAAAAATATTTATATCTGTTGATTTCATATATGCAGTGTCTAAAGATTGAAATTAATTTCCTTCTAAGGTAAACTTTATTAACCAACTGTAAGGACTATTGCATATTTCTAATTTATCGTATTTGATAAACGTATACGAATTTAATATAATCTACTCTTGAATAATTTTCTATTGACTAGTGTAGGTAGAATGTATCCACAGTACATTAGAGTTAAAATTTGCAGCAATAGAATACGATTCTGCATCTGGATATAGATATTTAAAAGGAGATCTTATTTAGGTATATAGGGCATTTAGAGACAACCACCTTTGGAATATTTGGGTTTATCAAAAAGTAGTACAGAATTATCAGACAGCTTATGTAGAAGATTCTATGGCAATGAGAAGTGTATTAATTGAGCAGCCGATGCATGGAACAGACTACCAAATTACATTAAAGCAAACAGTAGTTTAGATATTTTTAAAAATAGCCTGGACACTTATGGAAATAACTATTTTGTTATATTGGTAGGCTAGGAGGGCATTAATGCCCATGCTTTAAATATTTGTATGTATGTATGTAATACCACCATACTGCTGCACTCCCATCATTTTATATGATTTCTATAAGCAATTCTCAGCTTTTTAGGCTGCCATAAGAATGAAGTTAACATTTCTTTCAATTTCTTTAATTTGTTTTTGTCAGGTATTAAAGCTATTGAATGCAATATATCTATATATATATATATATATATATATATATATATATATATATATATAAATATATATATATATATATATATATATATATATATATATATATATATACATACATATATAACCTTGGGTAATATAATAATTTTAATATGTACAAACTTCTCCTCAAATGTAAAAAAAAAATAATTCAATTTTTATAAGAAGTAACACTTCTTCAATTATTCACCACCTACAATAAAGTTGCTAGATTCTCTGCTGACCTCTCCACCTCTGGTATTTCTGGCTCACTACTTACCTCAGTAATTGACTTCAATCGTTAAATGGCCTTCTGCAACTTCTCCTCCTCTACCTGTCCAGATGGGCATACATCAGGGTTCAATCCTTGGCCCATTACTGTTTAATATCTTTACTAACCTATTGTCTACAGCTTGTCCAGAGTCATTAATCATGCAATACACAGATGATACCACAGTCATTACCATAGCTGACTTCCTCTCTGACTTAAATACAAGACCACAGGAATCCTTCTTATCCATTGAAAGCTGGCTCACCAAGAACCAGCTAATTCTAAATAAAAAAAAATAAATAAACTCCTACTTTTTATCCCCAAAACTATGAATCATCTCAAATCTTCCTTCTCAGTCTCATCCCTCTATAACACTGCTAACACTGTGGAATCGCACACCAAACCACTAGGGGTCATCATCAACGACCATCTCAAATTTGATCTGCACATTCTCAACAGCATTAAGAAAACCCACCAGAAACTGAGACTCCTTTACAGGAACAAAGAATTCTTGTCCAATAAAGCCAAAATCTCCCTAGCCCATGACTACCTTCTCCCCACCCTATTCTATGGCTCAAAATCCTGACTAACCTTCAAAGCACTCTCTTATCTAAACTAGAAGCCACCTACAATAAAGTTGCTAGATTCTCTGCTGACCATTCCTACCACTCACACCACTGTCTTGCTCTTAAAAAGTTAAACTGGTTTGAATTCCCCTACCATCTGCCCCTCTCTCAGCTTAAAATAATACATTCAGTATCATATATGCCCTCCTTCTGTCCCAACATTGCCTCACTAGTCTCCCTCTACTTCATACCTAGGTCCCTATGAAGCTCGGAACAAAACCTTCAAATCTACAAGCCTAATACCAAAATAGGACAAACCCTCTACAGTTACTCCCCAGCCCAATTTTGGAATAAACTTTCCCTGGATATTAGAAATATCAATCACACAAAAAACTATCTAAACAGTGCATGCCTTTGTCACTGCAACAACCCTTCTTGACTGACTACTCCATACTATTCACCTCACTCTCACCTAACTCCCTGTCTTTCTTCTATCCCTACTAGTAAGTTTTACTTTGACCTGGACCCATACAACACTAGCTCAATTTGTCTATATATATATATATATATATATATATATATGATGTAAACTCTTTACTTAAAGCACTTTTCCTGCTTCTCTTACTACTGTAACTTGATAATTACTCTCTGAACTGATGGTGAAGTTTGATATAAATAATGTTATAATGTTTTTACTCTCTGAGTAGGATAATCATGTACTTCATTTTATTGTTAGTTTTTGTTTTATGATCTGGCTGTATCCACATTTGGTTATTTTGCATGTCTTGTGTAATTGTGGAGCTTATCTCCCCAGGTCTCCACTGAAAAAGGGCTTCGGCTGAGTTGGACTAACCCCATCAACAGATGTCAAATAAATAAATAATAAATACATTTTATTTCCCAATTATCTTTATATCTATCTGTAAACTTACCATCTAGTAATTGAGTTAAAAGAAAACTCCACCTTCTCCTGCAGTTTAACTCAACTCTTAGGTTGCTTTTCTCCCTACAATGTGATTCCAGTACTGTGTAGATACCAGAAACCTGCTTGCACTTTATAAAAATTTCATTTCCTTGCCTTGGAATCAAAGGAAGGTAAAATGACCCACTTTTTAAGCCTGACTTCTCACATAATTTTCAGAGGAGTTTGTCTACACCTGCATGACATATCAGAGAAATTTGTAATCAGGTATTGCTGAATATCTTATACAAGTAATTAGTCCTGCTGATATAAGGAACCCAGTAATTTCTATAAAGCAGACAGATAGGTGTGAAGCTGTTTTCCACTGTCTTTATTGCAGAGAGAAGAGAACTTACACTGATTCATAGTTGCTTCCAATGTGGCCATGCCTTTCATAGCAAAACAGAGCAATTAGATCAGTCAACGGTTCAAAGGCAGTTGTTACCGCTTTAGACAAATTTACATAAGCAGCATCACAGTATTGAAATGCTAAACTTTAAATTTTAAATGTTAGTTTTATACTACTTTACATTTTAAGATGACTTGAATGTAGTATCAAAGATGTCTGTGATAGCTAGAGAAAAGTTAGAAAATACTTTTCTTGTAATTTCTATAATGTATCAACATATTTATCAAAGTTTGGGGGCAGAGGACTGTCAATTCATCTTAGACTACAAAAATATACTTTGAATAAAGACTTGCAATTTGGCTACTTTTTGGTTGCAGCTATATAACTCCTTAGTATACTGTAAAACAAGCCCTGAGAGACACACAAATGAGGGACATTCAAGAAATAAAAAATCAGTCCTGTTACAAATTACATGTTAGATGACAGTGACTGACACTAATCTCATATGTGAATGGTATGAGAATACACCACTTCTTCCTTATGCCTAGCATGACTCATATAAAGCAAACAAGAAATGGATTATGAGAAAGAGAAAGCCTTGAAGAAAAATAAGACCTTATTAATATATCAAGCCCCACTGGCAGTCATTTTGCAGAAAACATTAAAATTCTATAAGAAGCAGTCAGAGTGATTTTGAGCTGTTAAACAGCTCAGAAAACAGAGATTGCGTGAACAAATATATTTTTTTTAGTTCTAAGGTGGAGTTTTCCTTTAACACTAAAGTTTAAATTTTATTATTATTAAATTTCAGCAGTGATACTTCTTGAAACTTTTCATTTTCCTCATATATTCCTTCGATTGAATAATTTAAATCTCCTAGAGTTAGTAAACTATCATCTCCAAAAAGCTGCATTTTAGATTGATAATCCTTGTTAATTGAGAGTCTATCAATTTTTTCATTGTTTCTTATACTAATAGCTAAGGGTTTTATAACTAATGCAAATAGTAGAGGGGACAAGGGACACTCTTGCTCTGTGCCCTTGTTTAAAGTGAATCCTTGAGAAATGTAAGATCCAGTTTTAACATATGGTTTGGAGTCTCTACACAGTTTTTTTAATATTCCAATAAATTGTTCTGGAAATGGAACCTACAGAATCAAAAGCTCTCTATATATCTAAGTCAGTTAGGGCTAATTTCTTGTTCATTCCTTTTGCTAAATTTAAAATAGTTACTACCCCTTTTATATTATCATACATTAATTTATTGACCATAAATCTTGTTTGATCTTTCACAATTAATCTATTATACCTCTTAAACTTGTAGAGATGGAACTAAATATTTCATAACGATATATATATATATATATATATATATATATATATATATATATATATATATATATATATATATTAGGAAACTAACTTATTATCCTTTGATTGTTTAAGTATAGGTGAGATTACAGAAAACTTCCATGCAGGAGGAATTATTTTGTCACTCTGAATTATCTTGAAAATGTCACTCAGACATTCTAAAATATATAACAGAATTAGATTATATAATTCCATACATAAACCATCTAACCCTGGAGATTTACCATTTTTCCCTTTTTTAAAGCTTCTTTAACTTCTATTAGGGTAATGGGCTTATTCAATATAAATATGTGCTGGTCATTAAGTTTATTAACATTTTCTTTAAATACTTATCAATTTTTGTAATCATCAGGATTATTATTTTTATCTTTATTAAAATCATTATGGACCTTTTTAAAAATATTAAGCATTTCCTCTATGCCTAAAGTAAGCTTATTAGTGTAAGGATTTTGGATATTATTGATGTGTGACTTTTTTGCTTAACATCATACTTCTATTAGATAATCTATGTAGATTTTTTGAAGTCATCGCACGACTGTGCAATTTTATTTTTTCTAAAGATATTTCCACTTTATGTATTAAAACTGTTTGATAGTTTGTCATTTTTTAATGACTTCAGTATTATCAAATGTCTTTGTTTGTTGTTCATACTTCAGTTTGTGTATTTTGTCTTGTATTTCAAAAACCTCATTATTCCATTCTTTCATTGTATTACTGGCCAATTTCCCATTTTATCTTTAGTATGCATTTTTAAGGAGTTCCATAGCATGACTTTACTAACCTGACGAGTATCATTCAAAGATAAAAAAATCTTGATTTGTTCCATAAGGTAACTCTTAAATTATTTTAATTTCATCATATATACTGGGATTCTATAAATAACCTGAAATTTCCTTATATCCATTAATATATTAATGCTTATTGCATTATGAACAGAGAAAATAGAAGGAATAGTTTTAAAATTATTCCCTTTGTTAAGAAAGTTCAATACAGCGAATGGCATGTAGAGCAAAAATGCCATTCAGCAATGTGTTAATAGTGAGATCTCAATGCAGTGAAGATCGGAAAATTTGCCCTTTTCTCACTGTAGTGTGATCTCGGAGTTGGTATATATAATTAGTGGGGGGGGCACAGTCCCCCACAATAGTGAATTTACTGAATGGCATTTTTGCTGTACATGCCATTCACTGTATTCAGCTTTTAAGGAGATAATATAGACCCAAAAATCTGTAGAGGCATAAATCTCATCAATTCTAGTTTGTGTCACATGTGCATAACAATAATGAGGGAAGAAGAATGACTTATCTTCTGCTTTTACTATTAAATCAACTAAATTATTATTACTAATCCATCTGTTTAGTGCTTTAGCTGATGCCAGTATTTTATCTTTATTCTGTTCACTTATATCTTCTATACTAGATATGCAGTGAAAATTCCCCACTACCCTTCCAATGGCTTTGTAGTAAGTTTAAATGATCTTTAGTCACTCTTGTACCTATTCCAGGAATCCAGTAAAACTTAGCTAGTGTAAAGAGTTTGCCATTGTAGTTAATTATTATAAATGTATGCATTATTTTGAGATCATTAATGGATTCCATAACCCTAGGCATTGCAGTAGCTTTTCTCTAAAGTTTAGCAGTCCCGCTCCTCTTTTTGTTAAAAGAAGCAGATGATAACATTCCACAATGTAAGTTTTCTTTATCTATCAGGCGAGTCTCTTGCAAGAATATGTCATTTTTTTATTTAATTTTAGATATCTCATGAATGATTTCCTTTCATTGCCATTATATAATTCATTTACATTAATAGGTAATAGATTACAACTATCCATACTGGGTATGCAAAATGATTTATTTTAAAAGATAATATGACACATCTATCCACCATATTATTTAATTATATATGACTCTAATGTATTCCTCCAACACTATCTTAACACTCCACATTTTTTGAATTCTTCCTTTCTACAAACTAAATTACTAAAACTCATAAATAACAAAACAAAGACAACTTTACAACTATGTATCGGACCTCCAGAGAGGGCGTCAGCAGAAAATATCCAAGAAGCTCGGACACCAACAGTATAAAATATTCCACCGTTTAATTGTACAAATCACAAACAACAAGGTTATAGCAACAATAGGTTTAGGTTAAGCGCTTTCGTCTGATCAGCGTCAGACTTCCTCAGAACCATAATTTGAAATCTTACATGTATATTTAAATACATTTTGGCGCCAACAACCTACAAGACAGTTACATCTTAAAGGGGCAACGCTCCTTTTGTATTACATCCTGTTAAACTTCCTTTATATAATTAAATATGCATATAAAAAAACATATATAATAATATACAAAATCCTAATGTTTCAAATTGCATAACTGAATAAAAATTGCATGACTGAATAAAAATACAATACATTATACATAACTACACTATCGTCAAAAGTTTACAACTATAGCTGTATATATTACTAATAAAACACAGCACATCATAGATAGCAAAGTTCTTAGCTTACCTGCCAAATAGATAAACTACTATACTATACTATCTGTCTACCTACCTGTACCTGAAAATTCATTAAAAAACTAGCCAAATGCTACCATAACTTACAAATAATTAATATAATATTATATATAAGTCAAAAATTATAAAAAACTGTTAGTTTGGTTGTATGTTTTGCCATTTAAAATCATTTCCCCATTACTACATAAAAGTTTAGTAATCCTCCTCTATTAATCACAAATATTAATCCAAAAATAGTATACTATATATCTATTCATATAATAGTAGTATAAAGTATCCATTAAATATTCCTAAATTATTCGCTCATTCAACATTATTATAACTCAATGTCTAAATAAATAAGTAGAACAGAGTGGGACCTGAAGAGATAAACATATGTATAAACTTACGTGTGACGAGTAATCTTATCATGTAAAGCTATTATACAAAAGGGAAAGCAATACACTTATATATCATGCTAAAAGATATACACATATTTTATAGTGCTAACAAAATCTCTGAATTAATTTTTAAAGTACAAGCGTCTATATCTCAAAATTGCGTAACACTCAACATGAAAAATATCAAAATATTTAAAAATCTTCTAGCTTATTAAACTACTTCATAAAAATATGTACATTACTGAAGTCAAAGAGAATGTCTTGCTATTTCTGTGTAGTCAAAAAATGTTTGATATATGTAATTCTATTCAAAAGTTTCAATGTGCTTAATTCAAATCCCATTCTCTTTTCTGGGTTTAAATGTATTATAAAATCTACTTTACTTTCTATCAAAATGGATGCACTGATGCAGCAATATAACACCCAAATTTCAGCTCTGACTTAACAAATGAGTTATTTTAGGTAGTCTTGGTGAATGTAATAACATGCAATATGCAAAAATCTTCAAAGTTCACATTCCTAGTCTTCAAATTTCAGCTTTCAGATTATTTTCAAATATTTTCATTTGATTATATGAGATATTGTACATTCACATTTCTGCCATATGCAGGTATTTGTGATACATATCTTTCTTATAAGCAGTTTATTATTTGAATATATATTTTCTTGTTTTGTTTTCCCATTAATATTCTACCTTATTCTATATAACTTGCATTTCTAAAATCTCTCATCAAAGAGCTGTTTAATCATCAGCTGTCTATTAGAGATTATGGTATGTGAATACATTTCTTAACTTACTGATACTACTCCTTCATTAATCTTACATATCAGATATTCCATTCCTTCTCCATTTGCATAGTATTAATAAAATTCCTAGTCTTCTTATTAAGTCTAGTAATGCAAGCAATCTTGATAATATATAAAAGCATTCTTGCTTGTTTAATTTCAATATGTATTTTTAGCCATTGTGAACTGCTGTTCTGATCAAAGCTTCCCATCCCGACATTAGAATTTGATTACAGCATGTGAAAATGACAACTCACAGTACACAGCAGCTGCTAATTACTTCTGCAAGTTTCTCATTCTTCTTAATTATTTTAAACTGTCCTAATCAGTAAAAACACCTAACTTTACTTCCTTCCATTAATGTGTACGGTTACAGTCAATAACACTACAGCATAAGCTATTAACATTCAGCAAAACATAAATTTTATGTCAGCAACAGTTCAATATAAATTACTATAGCTTTTGTTTTACCATTTCTTCATTTCTAAGAAAAGGAAAAATGTTATTGTGAGTAGATTTCTCACATATATAGTTGTAAAAAAGAAAGAAAAAGAAACTTCCTTTCTGTTTTCACAGACATCAGTGATGAACATCGGCCTATATTTTCTTCAGAACAACTCAAGGCAGGAAGCAAGGCAAGCAAGAATCCAGAATTATGACACAATTGGAACATTCTTGTTTTCAAGCTTTCATTAAGTGTTACTTGCTTCATAAATGACCTGCAAAAGGAATGTATTACACAGGAACAAAGAAAAAATCACCAGCACTTTAACACTTCTAATTAGCATATTACTTTCATCTGACATTTAGTTAACCCAGCAATGCATACACTAAGCAAAGTTAAACAAATAAAATAAAATTCTTAACTTATATAGTCTTAAAGTTACTAATTATTTTGCTTATAATTTAATGACATTCTCTTAGAGGAAGTATTTGTTTAACATTTAGAAATACACTTATAAGTTTAGTTAAATAAAATACATTAACGGATGGATTCAATAAACTCTCTGTAGGTTTGGCGCAGAACCTACTCGGAGTTTATTCACATACATGTTACTGTACATCATGCAGAACTGCTCAGTCTTGTGTCATGAATATTAATGATGCATGGCACACATAGGAAAGGTTTCACAGCTCACCCCAGTATTACTAGCCACAAGACCTGTATACTGAATGTGGATTGTTCCAAGGCAAAGGGCAAGGATACATTTTCTGAAAGATGTGAAGTACAGAACAGAAATGTACATGTCATGATATTTTTACTGCAATCCAGTCATTTCACAATAAGCCACCCATTTTACAAGGAAAAGGCCATATATATAATGCAAATATCTGTGAAAACAAGGCAGAAATGTGCAGGAAGGATGTAGAAAAGAACCATAGCTACCTATTTCTTCCAGAATAAAATATACAAATTTGGCTGAATTTGGACTGTCACCCCCAGAGGACCACAACACACTCCATTGTATAAATAATTGTTTAGAGAATTTGAAATAATCATGTGTGTCATGAACACAAGTGTGCGAAATGGACAGCTATGTATGGGACAATTTTTTTTTTTTTTGTGAGACAGTTGCCCGTTTCTTTTTTCTTTTTGAGAGAGAGAGAGGAATGTTGGGGAAGGGATGTAGGAATGTCTGGGTGAAGTAAATTGGACAGGTGAGGAAGCAATTGCTGACAGACAAGACAAACAAGACAAAAGATAGGGACAGTGAAGAAAACATGAGGTGGGAGAACACCATGGATGGGGTGAGGGTGTTGATATTGTGAACTCATGGGTGTCAAGTTGGGTGACAATGAGAACTGAGTCCTCACCCACTGGACTGTCATCACTTTCACCTCACTGTGCCAATGGCTGCAGTGTCTGATGTCTGTGTCTCCTTGTGTTATTTAATACAGTGATGGAGAGCAGTGACTCCAGCCAGTGTAGGCATGCACCAACAGTGTGGGGCACAATCCTATGCACCATCCATGGCAGTTCATCATGGTTGATAAACTCAGCCCCTCTGCTACTATGACTGAAGGGAGCCACAGGCCTGTCCTCTAGGGCAGATCTACCTGAGGGGATGGGTAGTGCAGTGGTAGCAGAAGGGGTGCTACCAAATACTGCACTAGACATGCTAGGCAGCAGTGCTGTAGCTGGTGAAGGGGGTAGGTGAATCCTGTGGGACAGTCCTACCCCACTGTGCTGTGGGAAAAACCAACAATAAAAAAGTAAACACACAAAAAAAAGAAGAAAATAATAAACCCCCAAAAAAGAGAAAGAAAATGGTTGGGGTGAGAGAAAAAAAGAGAGAACATTAGTAACTTCATATGTGACATACAAAGCATTGATACAATTATTTTACTCTATTCTGTCACCTTTACTTTTAAAACTACAAACTCCTAACAAATACCTCTAATTACTGTTCAGACTACCCACCTTCTAACAGATGCACAAAATTCTACAGATTGCAGTAAGCAATCCTTGATATGTGCATACATTGCACATATGCGTGATCCAAATATACTGATTACAGTTTACAGCAAGCCAATGGTGACACTACTTTACATCTCTGATGTTACATTGCAATATTGGTGAAACCTTAACATATTTAAAAATATATATATTTAATATAATTGGGAAGTGTGGATTTTGAAGAAAAAACCTATGACTACTTCATAATAATGAACTGTTGCTTTTCACTCCAGAGTATTGCATATGTACTTCCCTATTACAGTTAAGAAATGAATGCTCAGTTTGATACAACTGTATAAATAACAAATAAATGCATCATAACTTTTTAATGCTAAAACAACCCTACTGTTGGGATGCATACATACCACATGCATCTCACATCTGTCCCAGTCTAGCAGCATGGGTTCACACATTCAGTGCTGGTCTGTGATGGCTGTGGAAAAAAACAGAACACAACAGAATACCATTAAGCATACTAATCCTGACTATATCCAGTTTTTAACTCTGACAAGTAGTGTTTGTAAGTGACACTTACACATCTGTGAGGTGTACCCAGTCCTAGATTCCTTGATCCAATGGTCAAGGGTATCCCAGTTCCTCATCCTGAGGTCTCTGTAGTGGTTACTGCATTGTTCACCAGTGCACGGGATACTGGTAGCACTGGTCAGATCCTGAGCCAGAATATCCCACACCTCTGTCTTGTACTCCACGTCACGATAGTCCCTCTGCAACAGCCTTGGCCCATGTTTATTGACTAGGAGTCCAACAAATACTTTGGACTCCTGGACACCCATTTTTGAGCACAGAATGTCAATAACTCTGCAGGAATACCAGCCATGCCTATCACAGATCAAGATGAATGTAGAATAATGTTTTCCCACCAATTGCAAGTATCTCGCTTACTAGGACTGTGCACGTTCTGGATTTACAACATTTGAAAGTGTTGCACATTGTCTACCATCACATTGAGTGATGGTGTGTGCTGATGGGAAATGTGCAATGGCCAGTAGTATTATTTGAATCCATCCAGTGTATGTGTGTAGCTGTATGGGTCCTGTCTGCTATGTGGGTGGCCCATTCATGCAGTTTGTGCTCTTCTGCTTTACGTGCAAACAATATGCACATAGCATTCTCTGTTTTCCCTATGTGAGGCATCATGCAAATAGGAAATAAAAAAAATTATAAAAATGTACAATATTAAACTGCAAACAAGGAAAAAATATATGTTGTGCTGTCACACAAACCTAACATCAAATTATCATGTTGTGACCTTTGAGACACATTATAAGTGTTGGATGGAACATCCTATAAAACGTGTTATAAAGTAGGGATATGGTACAGTGCACATCACTTGCACAGGATGTTGTGTGTTGGTCATTACAGACAAGAGTCACAAACTAATGATATACTCCACAGTTTCTCAATTCACAAGCCTTACAACAGCATTCAGTACAAAGTAGTGACAATTGCATGCTCTCAACTATTTACATATTTAATCATGGTTCCCTATTAAATCAGCGAACGCTTAAAATAGCAAATGCTGTTTAATTGAACCATTTTGTTCAAAATGGCGAAATCCTGAATGCACAGCTTCGGGACTTTGCCATTTCCTCCACTATGGTGCAATCTTGGAGTTTTTTTTTTTTTTTTTTTTAATGGAGCAGCGATTTTTTTTTTCCCTGGGAAATAAAATTCTGTTCCGTGTGTTTGGCATTTTGCCGTTTCGACATTTTAGGGTCGATTATACAGCATTCACTATTTTAAGCATTCAATGTTATAATATAGACCCTTCAATCACAATATATGTCACAGGTAAAATGAACATTTCTACAACAGAAATGCAAATATAGTAAGTAATAACCTTGCTATGCACCCTCAGCATCAGACACTGATTTTGTATCCCTGAATCACAAAAGTGGAACACAGGGATCTGGCTCAGTTATCATCACTTTCACAGGGTGGTGTGGGTGGGACAGGAAACCTAGGCTGACCCATAAGATTGATGAGTGTGTGTTAGTAAGGCACACATTTGGGCCAAAATAAAAAAGGGAAAGTGAATTCCTGATGTGTGTGTGTGTGTGTGTGGGGGGGGGGGTTATCCTCCATGTGAAATTGGTCTGTGACATTGGGCATCAACACACCCAAGTGGAGTGCTAGCTCTATGTCTTGTTCTTTTGGACAGGTGAGAGCTGTGTATGGTAGAGCTTGCAGTTCACCATTGTCATCCTCGACTGCAAGACCTGGCTCTGCTAAAAGTTGCACTGTCGCGTTGCTGTCCAGAACCATGCTCATATGCACTGTTTCTACATGACTGCTGTCTGCTGGACAAGCTCTCTTCCTGGGAACACCCATGGCCACTTCCTCCTCGCCTGCCACATCTGCATGTTGACAGCACACTCATTGAGGAACCAGTGGAAGTACTGCCACTATGGAAGCATGATCTGGAACTGCCACATTGGCTGACAACAGGTGATGTTGCTGTTCTATGCCCACTGGGATGCTGTTCCTCTCCCTGCCAATGTCCCATCACAGACACTGTCCATTCCAACATGTCATGTATGCTCTCCAGGGCATCAGCAACATGGTGTAGACATCCATACATGTCAAGCTGTGCCACATCTATCCACCTGAACATCTGCTGGACAAATGATGGGAACATTCCTGTACCTCCCTGATGGCCCTAAACATTTTCTGAGTTGCATGGGAAGTGACACCTGAGGTCAACGAGGAACTGCTCATTGGGTTAGTGGTTGTTGCATAGCAGGGTCTCCACCTGTACCCATGAAGTCACAGCCTACTGCTGCAGCTCTTCATCTGGCAGCTGTTATCATGTCAGTGGTCCTGTAGCACACCTGGTCATATGTTCGTCTGTGGCCACCCATAGCATTTACATTGGCAACTACGTATTGCCTTAATGTTATTCGGTGGGCATTATCCCACCTACCCCTTTGGAGTAGAAACACACCATGGATGCGTAGACCATCTACTATGGCCTGGTTTTCCCCATTGGTA
Source organism: Protopterus annectens (assembly GCF_019279795.1). NCBI lineage: Eukaryota > Metazoa > Chordata > Ceratodontiformes > Protopteridae > Protopterus > Protopterus annectens. Next base: position 1,380,047,640 of record NC_056731.1, read on the forward strand.
AATGGTGGGTGTTGGGGATTCACACCTCTGGATGCCATAGCTATACTTGGCCTGCAAGAAGACAGATGAAGAGTATCACATAACTACAGCATAACTGTTTATAGATGCAACATAGACGATAGACAGCCAGCATTACTCAACAGAGAAACATACAGCAGTCAACATATGGGAACTGATAAAGGCAGGATTCAAGACAAGACAAATGACTATTGAAACATATTCTTCTTAGTGCCATGACACTACCTCACCTTAACTATCATCTCCACAAAGGTATAGTCAATTCCCACTGTTGTGTAACATTACATCTTAGAACTACTACAAGTGTTGTCAATGTGCTTGTCTATGAAACATTTTTAGATATATCCCACACAGCTGTCTAAATAATGTTTTTACCTGTCTTGACAGTCATGACTAACTGTATAATTGCTTAACAAACTGGGCCATGCTATCATTAGACTTGTAAGTCATACATAAAAATATAACATTGGTGAACACTGTGTTTCACATAATTTTGAAATACAGTCTAGCAAATGCTATATGTAGGGAACAAAACTTAAACATTCCTTGTGAGAATGATGACGCCTATATAGAGAAAACTAGGAAATACTGGTTGTAAATACTGCTGGTTCACAATGTTCAAAACATATAGAACTAACAAGAATTTGACTACCTACACGGTTGCCTTTTTATAACTTGTAGATTAGTAATGGCTTGCAGCTGTGAGCAATTACTGTTTTCGACAGAAAAATCACAACTGCACTGAAGTCTGCCTTACATCTACTGGGTGTCATCTTCAATCTACACAAGTGTTACATATAAGCTTGGAAATGTAAGTCAGCAGCAGATTACTCAAAGAGGTATAAGGACATCATTTTAGGTTGCGTATGTCATAACATCCTTTTCAGCCTTTCAAAGACATGCCTCTGTAGTTCCCAGTGTGTAAACAGAATTGTAACCTACCTGTTGTTCCACTTCACATTGTAGGTTCTACCACTTACAGCAGTTGACATGGGGGAGCAGTTATCGATTTTATGTCTGTATGAGGTACGATACGGTAATATGTTGGAACTATGTTAGGCATATACGTATGTATGTATTACACAGTTTTCCACATGTCTAACTGGATGTTTATTGTGTATTATAGTCGTTTAAGTATTCTACTGTCTGGACTGCCATTGTCCACACATTTTGATAACAGACATACATAAAGGCCTACATATACAATGACCTAGATATTGAAACTGGAGTTCTGATTGCAAACTGAAATATTATTCATATATGTTCACTTTATATTCTAAAAGCCATGGATAGGTATGTTGCCTGACTATGGTCCTCCTGAACATTCATGGCCAACTGTAAATTACTACACCCAATAGCAGGTGCCAGAGTGTAACAATCAAAATTTGTATGTCCCCATATCAACTGTGTGCATGGCTATGTCTTATGGCACTGTAAGGAAACATGAGAAAAATACCAATACAACTACAAAGCTAGCATTTGCATTAACCTCACCAAACACATGCAGTACCTCTAAATAATGCAGTCCTTTCTCATCCACATAACTTAGAGATTAGAAAACATACCATGAGGTAGGGGATAGAGTAAAATCCAGGTCAGTGTAATATATGTGGTACAGGATGAGATCATGGATGGATGGATGGTCTCCAGCACTTTGTCTGAACATGCACTTATCCGATTAATACATATGCAGAAGTATCATATAGCTGATGACATCAGCAGACTACATATAGGGCCAAATACATGTCCCACATGTAGTAGTTAAATGCTCTATGCATTTTAATGAAACTGCTCTCTTACACACACACACACACACACACACACACACACACACAAACACATTCAGTTGGCTGTAATGGGAATAGAATTCCTATCTATCTAAATGCAGAGACTAGAGAACATGGCAAAGTATGCAAGCATCACAGGTCAAGTCCAGCTTGGAGTGTGTGTGAAAGCACTTTATAGGCAATGACAGCAGTGTCTCTTGTAAAATGCTCCAGGCAATTCTAAGGAGCAGCTAAATCTCACACATAGCTGACCACAGTGGGATTAGAACCCCTACCTATCTAAGTGCAGAGACTACAGAACACAGCAATATACACAAGTGCCACAGCTCAAGTGCAGCTGGGAGTGTGTCCGACAACACCTTATAGGTGATGCCATCAGCAGTGTCTCTTAAAGAGAGGACAAGGGTAAGCCATGCTGTTGTAAAATGCTCTATATAATTCTAAGTAGCAGCTCACTCTCACAGTTGACCACAGTGGTAACAGAACCGCTACCTATTGAAATGCATGGTCTACAGAACACAATATTCAACACATGCACCAGAGCACAAGTTGGATTTCTATAGGAGTGCAGGTGAACTTATAGTAGGTGTCACCATCAGGCCATGTGGGAGAAAATAGGTTGGAAGGTCTGTCAACTTGCGCAAATATGAAAATAGTGGGAAACTATGGCCTTGTTGAAGTGACTCTAGGATACCAGGTGCACTCCGCTGACTAGACACACACACACACAGTTGACCACAGTGGAAATAGAACCACTATCTAAGTGCATGAGCAACAGAACACAGCACTTAAAACACAAGTGCCACAGCACAAGTTATAGTTCTACAGCAGTGCAGGTGAACTTATAGTAGATTACATCAGCAGCCAAAATAGTGAACATTAGTTTGTGGGTCCTGCCTAGGCACATGGCCTCAGAACATTATATGAGGCTTTTAACCTAATAGCAGTATTCTGTTAATAACCCTATTAGTGTAGCAACAGGAGTAGCCTTATTGACCATACTTGGATGCTTAATGTTAGCAGAGCATGGCTGTGAGCACCAAGTGGAACTGTCCATGTGGGAGCACACTACAGTAAATATTACAGTTGGTAGCATGATATACATTTGGAAAAAGGAATGAGTCCCCAGTGTTGTACTGAGTTGTGTTTGTGGGAGGTGGGAGGTAGGCAACATATCGATGTATTGTAAATATATGAGACATGCTTACATCTGGACCTTATTATGTAATGTTTCCAATGTAATATCCAATATAGATCAACAAGAAAGCATCATATATACAGTACCATAGTGCAGCACACAGTGGGTTTGCACGATGGTGAGCAAAGTGCAGATGCATGTGAATTGCACCTCTTTGTGCATAGGCAAGCAGTGCACAAATGCGAGCCACAGTGCACACATCTACCAGCTGAATCTGTACTCCAGGACTGATTTTGCACTGACCAATTGAACATGTCTGCTTTCTATTTTTGGTAGTCTGCTTCCTACCTGGTCTTGGTTGGCTAGTTTTAGAGGTATGACACTCCACACAAAACAGATGAGCAGAGCCAAACATGACACCTTTAGTTTTCTGCTACAAACAAGGCAATGACGTTGTTCGTATCAGAAAACAATATATGTCATACTTGACTATGCTCAATTTACCCCATGACTGACATGCACTAGTAATGCACATGAACATCTCCAACATTCCTTATCCCTTAAGTAAAAGAAAGTAAAACAGAGGAATTTGAAATGCATGAAAGCTAGGTATGTTAACCACAGTATCAAATGAAAGTACACATTACAAATGGCTACATAGTGTGGGATGTGAACCCACACATCAATGGATCTTCAGAACACAGGATGGATTCCTTATTACTCATTGCCACAGGAACAGGTATGCAACACAGTAGTACAAGCATTATTCACACAATGAAATGCAACACAATGTACACTGCTATCACAGATGAGTTTCTGGTATGGGTCAAACAAGGGAAACCCACTGTTTTGTGTAGGGAAGGCAAACCTCAGTTATTGCTATTTGTCAAAGAAGCTTAGCCTGTTGTTATTTTGGTGATCACAGCTGATGTCCTGGCATGGCACAATAACATATATGTTATTCACTCCATGTTACTTGTTACTCTCCTTGTTCTGCATCCTGTCTGTAGTTTGATCTAGAGACTGTTTTTGAAGTCAGAGACTGCAATGTGTATCATTACTTTACAATTGTTGTGTGTAATGCTTTACCATTGCAAATGTATGGTGCTACACTGGGGGCATGCAATGTTCCTCATTACCTTTGAGAGGGCTGACTGTGTGAATCTGCAATGGATGATGCATACTGCTTAGTAATGGGAACATATACATGAACACATTTGCTCTGCTCTGTTACAGTTATTTCTGTGGACATTCAACAATAGTAACCCGATTACTGTAGCAAGCTAAACAAATCAATAATATGCCATAATATCATTAAACAATCAGCCCAGGTTCAGCAGCAAACCTCTCAACCTCTACATGAAATGTGGACAAAGCCATGAATAAAAGGAGGATAAAAGCACTAAAATAGGAATAATTGTTAAATATTGCTCTTACAAACTAGAAAGTGTAAAGAATAACAGGTTTTGCATTATCATGAAATTTTTGAATTATATGAAGTCTGAAACTCATATGTCTGTTATTATTTTCTGACTTGAATCTGTAATGATTTATCAGTAATCTTCCGTAACACCACCCATCGTTATAAAAATGGACCAAAATATAAGGTCAGGTTCTGTACACTGTGAGGCACTCTGTCTATTTGAGAGGAATGTTTGTGAGGTACCTTGCAATTGCAGCAGTTGACAACAGGGCTGACTCTGAGTGATGCAGGCAGTACATAGGCAATACATGTGGAAGTAAAGGTTGTATGAGTGGTCTGGCATAAATTTGACTACAAATGTATGTAACTAGGATAAAGAGATTAGGTCTCTAGGTGTTCAGTAACTGTACTCTGCATTCTCTCTTTGACAAGTCAAGTCCATAGTGGGCACGGCTAGCTCTTTTACGTATAAGTAAAGTAATTGCTCTGCTATCACATTTTATGATACTTTCTGGACAAATACAATTACATTTATTTAATTACCATACCAAGTTAAGAAAGTCTGCATCTATTTTTCAAAGCTTCACATTCTTGTAAAAAAGAATATAGTGAACAGTCAATTTGATAGAATTACTAGACTTACTGATGAAGATAATTATTTTTTAGAAGAATGTGAAGCTTTGAAAAATAAGTTTTTAAGAAGAGGGTATCCTAGCAATGTTATGGATGAGGCCATGACTAGGACCCTAGCCATAAGGAATGCAGAGGTTGTTCATAATGTGAACACCAAAAATGCTCACACATATTTCAATTTATCCTGTATCAAAAAATACAGTAGATATAGGTGATATTGAAAAGGTTATTTCCAATAATTGGAAATGTTTTAAAAATTTTCAAGATACCAGTGCATTAATTGGAGATAGACCTATTTTTGTAACCAAAAGAGGTAACAGCTTGAAAGATTATTTTCATACTAAAAGATATGATATAATATCAATGTATAATGGAATGTTACGATGTAATAATTGCAATTATTGTAAGTATATCCTGGTTGGGAATCAAGTTACTGTGGAGGCTAGGGGTTATAACATTAAATTGCTAGGAAACTTTAATTGTAAGTCTAAATTTGTAGCTTATTTAGTGTTATGCAGTTTGTGTCAGGCATTTTATATAGGTAGAACTGTAAGGAAGAAAATAGTAAAAGGAGTACCAAACCACGATGCAAATAAAGCTGAATAAGTCCCAGTAGAATCCAACAGGAAAAGTCTTTATTGTAAACCAAAAAGTAAGCGCTTTCGCATGGGTCCTCCCACGCTTCATCAGACAACATTACATACAAAATGCAGACCCTTTATATACTCCTTGCTAAAACAGCAAGGCGGGAAATCAACCAATTAATCAAACAATTAGCATTTTTAAAAAAACAATTAGTAATTAAACACATATTCACAGCACAGTTTTTAAAAAATGCACGATTATGTTTAAGAAACTAATGTCATTGTTGGAATCAAGCACTATAGCGTTACTGTATCGCTAAGCATTCAAAACATATAATCGTGATGTTGGTATCAGCAAAAGAGCTCCAGGCAAACCAGCAATAAATTGTAGCAGCAAAACTTGAATGAAACAAAAGTATCACATAAACTCATTTCTACAGAGATCAATCTGAAACTACATACACATTAATTTATAAAAAACGTGCATTCAAACGCAAGTGTCAAATGAAATGATATCGTAAACATGATGAAGTATACCGGAGCCTGATATACTTAAGACTCGTAGCTACATGATCCATATGGCCCTATTCTACCTATAGGTAGAACTGTACAAAGTTTTCATTACAGAATCTATAAGCACGTAAGAGCAGTTGAAAAGTTAGACTTAACTAATGCTTCAGCATGATGTGGTAGAACATCATAAAATATGAAAGATTTCAGATTTACTATAATAGATCAAGTTGATGATGATGATAAGAGATGGGATGCAAAAGATGATTTAAATTGGAAGGAATACTGCTGGCAGGTAAGACTTAATACAGGTGCAGATCCAGGTATGAATGATAGAAAAAACTTCAAAGTAGTTTTGAGCAGATGTGAACAATGCCATTTATATGAACTGATGTTTGTCACACAACCAGGTCTGAAGAAGTTCTATGTGAATGAAAGCGCTTACCGGTTGTTTTTTATTGAATTAAAATGTGGATATTGTTTTCTTACCAAGCCGTTTTGTTTTTTATTTTTTATTATTTAGTGACTTCGTTCCTCAGTGACTTGTTGGAAAACTACAAATTTTATAGGGAACAGCTAAGAAATGTGAGGCAAAGTCTAAATAGTTGAGATTAATGCCTCTGTACCAAAAATAACCTTAAAATTGAGTAGCATAGTCTAGATACAGGTATTCTGCATCCATATCTTCAGCTGCATGATTTTTAACCCTTTTTGAGGTACTCCAGCTACAAGTTTTCCCTTAGTACCACTTGTGTTATCATCTAGTAGTACTACTCTTAGACCGTCTTCACTTTACCCTCTTAGCTCTTTCAGTTTCTGATAAATATGGATGGACAATTTCCTACATTTTCTCCTGCAGTCTGGTTGATATGGGCATCCTGAGACAGCGTAGCAACTGCCTCATGTACACGGACAACCCTCTACTACTACCACATAGGAACACAATATGTGAGAGATACAATTACATCAGAAGCTTAGTGTCTTTACTCTCTCCCCCACAAACCAGTATATCTGGCACTGAGAAGGTTGGCAATGCAAACACCACACTTCAAGCACCACCCACACCTACACAACACCCCCCACATATGTGGAGGTCCTTAACAAAAGCATAGCGAAACAAAAGACCCTCCAAAGCATAAACACATGCAACCTCCACACACCTGTGTCTCACAGCCACTAAGGCCTAAACATAAACCCAACAAATTAGTCATATGAGACTCCATTGTGAGACACACCCCCACCAGGCTGAATAAGGAGAAAGCTACAGTTAGTTGTTTGTTGGGTGCCAGAATCCACCATATCACCAATGCACTCAAGTCTCTCAACAGGTACTGTTATGACTCTGTCATAGTCCATGTTGGAGTTAATGACTTCAGACATACCTCCCTGGACTATATGAAGAGAGACATGCTCGAGCTCGCTGAGTATGTGTCCCAGGCTGATGTGTTCCTAGCCTTAAGCAGCATTCTACCATCACCCAGAATTATGCCTCAATACAAACAGAAAATTATTGACTTTAATAATTGTCTTAGTTTCTGGTGTCATTCCAAGGGGATCCAGTACCTGACAGCCTGGAATGACATGGCTGATGAGCCTCGATGTTTTGCCAGAGATGGCCTGGATCTGTCTCCCTTGGGCTTCAGGCTTCTGGCAAAGGCTCTTGCCTCCCCACATAGTGCCTTTTTTAGGCAATGCCATGAGGTCAAAACTACTAACATGAAAATTTCATCAAAAAGTAAATTAAAGGTCATGCTGTTAAACGCTAGGAGTCTAAATATGAAACTGCACTCATTGCAAGCATTCTTAACCCTGGAAGAAGCTGACATTTATGCAGTCACAGAAACCTGGTTCAAAGCTGCAGAGAACACCCCAGCCATACCAGGTTACTCATCCTTTCATTCATTCAGACCCCACCCCATGGGCAGTAAAACAAAAGGCGGTGGAGTTGCAATATATATAAAAGACATACACACATCTTGACTGGTCAAACAATATGATGCACAGGAAATACTCCAGGTGCAGTTAACAACTGACAAGACCCCTATTCAAATCATAGCTAGCTACAGGCCTCCAACTCTGACTCAAGATGCCCAGTCCACCTATCTGGACCTCTTCAAATCTATCAAAATTCAACCCTTTACCCTTATCCTGAGTGACTTTAACTATCCAACCATAGACTGGAAGAAATACTCATGCCAAAACGCAAATGCCCAGAGATCCTTTATTTCATCAATGCAAATGTCTTGGACCAGTCGGTTGACACCCCCACAAGAGGTGAAAATATCTTGGACTTGGTATTAACCAACATGAGTAACCACTGTAGCATCCCTACAGTGTCATCATCCTTGGTAAGATCCAACCACAAAGCAGTCACGTTCAAAGTCACCATCTCCCCTGACCCCCTCCCCCCCAGCTAGGTTCAAACAAAAAACTTCTCCAAAGCTGATTACAACCTCCTGAGGGAAGGTATACACCGCTTCACAGCCCCCTCCCCCTCCACAGGAACCGGCGCATATGTCCAAATCTACACCAAAGTACTATATGAGCATTTATATAGCTGCATGGAATCAGGAATACCAGACAAGATGAAATCATCCTCCTCAAGGAAGAGTAAACCTGTCTGGTGGACATCTACAATAAACCCTATAATGAAAGGAAAAATTGCTGTCCAGGACCAAGAAGGAGCAGGTGTCTAATTGGAAGCAATCTCTCCTTAGCTTGAACAAGCAAATAAGAGAACTAGTGAAATACTCCAAAGCAAACATCGAATCCAAACTGGCCACATCTACTAAAGACAATCATAAAACTTTCTTCACATATGTCTGCAACCTCAAGGTAAGCACCCAGATCTGCTCAGAACTGGTGGTCAAGGACACCACATACACAAACCCTGTTGATATACCCAACCTGCCAGCAGACAGGTTCAGTGAAAACTTCACCCCTCTGTCCCCCCATCAGTCAAACAGCACATCCCCAATACCTGTCCACTTCCCCTTATCTAGAGGGAACAAGTCATCACTGCCCTCTCAAAGGCAAAAAATACAGTCTCCATGGGACCCGATAACATCCCAGGATTTATCCTACATGAACTCAGGCAGGAACTTGGAGCACCATTAAGTACCCTATTCAACCAAAGCCTGAGTACCAACTTCACCCCAGCCAACTGAAGGACAGGCAGAAAGGTGAAGCGTCCACTGGTCCAGGAAATTATAGACCCATCAGCCTAACTAACCTGATCTGTAAGGCCATGGAGCAGATTATCATGGACCTCATTAACAAGGACATTGGCAACCTTCAGACACTTGACCCCACACAGTTTGGTTTTGCCAAGGGGAGGTCATGCCTATTAAATTTGGTCAACTTCTTTGACACAGTCACTAAGGCCATAGGCAAGAGGAAGATGATGCACACCACCTACCTTGACCCGACCAAGGCCTTTGATACTATTCCTCATTCAGGTATAATAGATAAACTCTCTTAACTAGGCATCAATTCATATGTTACCAGATGGGTAACAAACGGGCTCACCGATAGAACCCACCTAGTCAAAATCGTGAAAGCCACCTCAAGTGGTAGACCCATAAGAAATGGTATACCCAGGGATCGGTCTTGAGGCCTCTGCTGTTTGGGATATACTTCTCAGAGGTTCAGGCTAAATCTAGTGGGCTATGGCTGACCAAGTTTGCAGATGACTGCAAGCTGGTTGCTGTCATCAATTCCCCTAGTGATGTGGACATCCTCCAAGAGGGTCTTACCCAAACAAATGAGAAACATGACCTCAAACTGAATGCAAAAAATGCATCATCATCCCTTTTGGGGCGAATTATGTCCCCAAAAATTATTACATTGATAATAAGGCACTAAGGACACAATCAGTCATGAGGGATAAGGGCACCCAGGTTGATAGCAAACTGCCTTTTGACCACCATATTGCCTCCATTGTGTGGAAAGCTTTTTACATGGCCCACCTCATTAGTAAGGGTATCTCATCCAGGGCCAAGGTGGTCATAACATCCCTGTAGTTTTCCCTTATAAGACCCATTATTGAGTACAATGCCCCTTTCAGCATGTACCTCAGAAAGCACATGCCGCAGCTGGAAAGACCACAGAGGTTCCTCACCTGGAAAATCTAGGGCCTCAAACATCTACCCTACACAGATAGGCTAAAAGCCCTGTCCCTCTACTCAGTCTCCTACAGACTCCTCAGAAGTGACCTCTGTCTGGCATACAAAGCAATCTCAGACCCTGCCCTGATGGGATTGCTGCATATCTGCAAGTGAAGCTCCACTCAAGTAATCCACACAGGTGACCTCAACCTTGTCTGTGACATCAATAGGACTTGTTGACTGGACAAATTTGTGTCCTGGAGACTCCCCCTTTTGTGGAGTAGACTCCCTCCCCATGTAAAGCAGAGTACCTATTTAAACCTTTTTAAGTGCAGCCTGGATAACTGGATGGGGAACAGAAAATACACTCCTGGGATTCCACCTGTGTCCCTGCTTGACAGTGGCATAGGGTGCTGACTTGTTGGAACATGGAATAAATTCTTGGCTAGGCTTGTAAGGGCCTCAGGGCCAATAGCCTAGTAACTTCCTATGATCCTATGATCCTATATACCAATAGGAAAAAAAGTCTGTCTACTCAATAGTACTTCAACAAGACTTTTTTCTGTTGGTATATGCTTGATTTACCACTGGCACACTGGTTGGGTTGTCCAATCAGCATGCATGTTTTTGAATACTAACAAGGTACCATTGTATAATTATGTTAAAAAAACATAAAATCATACAATATATAAAAACACATTTTTCAGAATATTTATAACTCAGAATATTTCAAAGATATCAAATCAGTACCTGACTGATTACAGACTACCACACTATAAAAATATCAAGTACAAAATATGAAAACTTTGCTACAGCAGACATTGAAAAGACAATAATATATGGCAAGAATATATATAAATCATCAGGAACTGGGGCCTAACAGCAGAATGTCAAAACATATTCATAGATAACGTGATATCCTTTCTGGTAGAGTTATCATACTTTCTTATTGTAACAAACCGTTGGCCACAAGATCCAACTGCACAAACTAGACTTGTAATTTTTAAAAGGGAAAGTTAAAGAAGGCTGTAAAGTTATAGACTATCACCCTGAAGACTATTTAACATAGATTATAACATAATGGACAAAGTAGTGAATAATAAAATTGTACCTTTCTTGCAAAGCATTTTGTCATAAACCAGTTATTGTTCTGCTAGGAAAGAAAATGCCAGACGCTATGAGTTCATTGCAGTTAATTATACCATGTGTGGAAAAATTGATGCTGAACTTGTGCATCTACTTGGTGTAATTACACATGAGCCTACAAAGGTTTTTGACTTGTTAAGTAGGATATGTCTAAACCAATTTCTAAAATATTGCAATTATCCTGACTCGACTATATAAATCACTTAAAAGACACAGTTCCAAACTAATACCTTTAATAGTGTTAATAATTCTCAAAATATTAATAACAACAATAATAATAGCTACAGGAGTTAGGTGGTATGATCCTCTCTACTACATTTTTTATAAATGTGGTTAAGCCTCCCGTATTATATTTTGAACTGAACTTTCAAGTATAAAAGAACTGGAAAATGTCAGTAACAGCATATGCAGATGGTTTAATTTGACTTATAATTACCTAAAAGGCATATGTATAATTCTAAAGCTTTTAAAAAGTCAAACATATGATTGGTCTAACATTTTTTTCATATTATTTGACTAAAGAAAACAAACTGAAATGCAACATGAAGGTTGAGGTAAGGGGTGAAATGAAACAGGGAAGGCAAAAGAAGCAACACTGAGAATTATTCAATAGACAGAAGAAACTGTAAAATAAAAAATGTTCTCATGTATATGTAACCCTCAAACTAGTATATAAAATTAAACTAAAGTGAGTAAAAAAACAGATATCCTGTTCAAGCTACAAGGGAGATTCTAAGAATAGCTAACATTCCATTCATGAAATGTGCTTCTTTTAACAGGAACCAATGTGTACAACTGCTATACTGGCCTACAATCATTTTTAAGCATTAGACCCCTCAAAATAAAATGATGAACAAAAATATCCTTGCCACATTTCAAGTGACAATAAACATTTTCCTAGGTTATGTAAGTAATTTACATTTTGTAATTTGTGAAAGACAATACATAGACAAATGATGATTCACAGGTCAGGTTTAAAATTTCGTAGGTATAATGTACTACTCCTACCATTCCCAGAAACTCACTGCCACCCATGCATCTCCAAAATCCATTGTATTTCCAAATCAGTATATTGCAGAACTCAGTGCTAATAACAGAAAGAAAACGTATGCTGTTGTTCAAAACTGAAATAAAAGTGGTCTAATAGAACAGTCGTCAGGTTATGATGATATGCATTCAGTCCATGATAAATGCTAAGACACTTTAAGGGTGGTATTCATAGTTCTGGGTTTTGCACCAGCATAGAGGTTATTTGCGAAGAATGCGGCTGCACCTATATGCAAATGCACTAATTACAGGTTCCTAGCGCTGATTAAGGAAATAAGAAGGCATTTTGAAAAATATGCTTACTTATAGCAAAAGCATAAAGTACCTGAAGATAAGAGTTAAGTGTAAGCAAAGGACTACGTGAAGGCCGTAGGCTTCATACAACTTTCTACATACTCAGATATTGAGGAGGAATGCAGCTATGCGCAGTCATGCTGGAAAGACTTAAGGCAAGTGGCAGACTGCACAGCTTTTAATATTAATATTTAAAAAAAATAAAGGGGTTTATTTTGTTTTATATAGGGGTATCCTTATGTAGACACCCTGATATTTTCTTTAAAGAGTAGAAAGAGGGAGATAAGAAATACTGAAAAGGAGACACAACAAATAGGGAGACACAGCAGGAACACATAGAGAGGATTGTGCTGGAGGAGATAAGACAGGAAGGGTGCTATGTTTTAGTCTGTGAAAAGACCCCCTATTTTTTTCATTTTTTTTTTTTGTATAAGAGGGTAGCATGGGTGAGATGTAGGTGAGATTGTGAAGGAGAGATGATAAGGGAAGGAATGGGATGACAAGGAATGTTGCCAGCAACAGTTCCTAGTCCACATGGCCTCAATCATTTCCACTGTCAACTGGTGTTGCAGTGAAAAACCCCAATGTTGAGGGGCAGGGACCTGTGGTGGCACAGGCCTCGGTGCTGACTAAGTCTTCCACCTGCTGAAGAAAAGCCTCAATAGGTTGACCTCTGTTCATGATTTGCTCCACCACATCCTCAGCCAAGTCCTAAAGTCCAAGTTCAGTGTGGCTTGCCAGGCTGCCATGTTCCAGGGTGCTTACAGGTCTAGTGCCACTGCCCCAACCAAGTGAGAATGTCCCTGCCTGAAAAGAGTGTGAATGTTTTCTAACCTGGGAGGCATATGGCTGAGATGCTCCTGAGAAATTTGGATCTGTAAAAAATGAACATAAATGGGAGCAAAATAAAATAAAGAAGGACAAAGGAATGTATAATTAAAATAAGAAAAAGACAGAAAGGTGTAGACAAAGAGAGAGTAACCACAATAAATTCAAACATAATATTACATAGTGTTCAATTTCTTACTTTAAAACAATTTTATTTTTATGTCTTTATTGAAGCACAACAGAATGTATGGGAAGTGTTTATAAACATAGATGGGAACAATGACATGGGAAGTGCTTATCTATACACAGGAACAATGACATGAGAAGTGCTAATACATCCATGGGAACAATGGCATGGGAAGTGCTTATGCATACTTGGGAAGAATGCAGTCTACTATATTAACATAAATGATAGTTACATGTCATATTTGTGCTGCATAAGCATTTGTTTACAATATTGTATTGAAACCACCCTTTATTAATAGTTATAGTTATATATCTAATACAATCATTTAAAGACAACATATTGCAATTATACATTGACATATCTTTTAGATTTGGTTGCATGTATGACTCTAAAGCTTTTAAAAACAATCAAGCATGTGATTGGCCTAACTTTTTTTTCCATAATATTTGACTAAAGAAAACAAACTGCGATACAACATGAAGGATGAGGTCAGGGATAAAAGAAAGCAGGGAAGGTAAAATAAGCAACATTGTTGTAGACCTTTATTTACCATCCTTTACTAATAATTGCAGTTATGTATATAGTAATGAAATCAGTTAGACAGAAAACTGCATTTACTACTTTATTCATGCTTATTAGTGGCATCAACCAATCTGGTCAGTGTCCGACTTTGCTGGGACTTATTATAGGCAGTCTCCTTGTCTGCTAGATATAAAAAACATAAGGCAATTGTTGTTTACTTGTATTTCATTATTTGCTTAGTATATGTTTGTTTAAATAATATTATTAATATTTGAATTGCCATACTGTGCCAATATTTCCAATAATGGAAGTTATGAATAGTAGAACTGTATCTTCCTTCAAATTGTTTCACTTTCATATGTGTGCACAGCTTCTCTGTTTGGGGAAGGGTTGTTGTCTGGAATCTTTCTCTACACTTTCATACTATGGTTTGCGTACCTAAATTGCAGTTTCATGTAACAGTCTGGGAATTTATTTTCAGGCAGAAGCAAAAGTTGTACAAATTAAAAAATGTAGCAACTTAATGAAGTATTCAGTTCCAATCAAGTCAATCGTCATTAAAAAAACATAATGATGTTACAAATGGATGCAGTACGTGTATTTCAGGAAAATAATGTGTGTTGATAGCTTTCTGATTAACAACTGTAAGCATATAAGGGCTGGTTTAAAAATGTATATAGAAGTAATACAACTGGTCATTCCTCACTTAACTACATGTGGGTCATTTACTTGATACTGCAACCTCCACCTCCTTCTCCCAAAATCCACACTGACTAGGGTGCAGTGCCTGACTGAGTTCAGCCATTTTGTATGTGCAGTTAATATTGTGGAAGAAATTACCATCTTATATAATTACTACACTAATAAATATGTTATGGCCTATACAAATGAAATTCTTCCTTTAAAAAAAAAGTTTATGTGTACTTCAATTAATAACTAAGGTGATGCAATACTGTAAATGAAATTATGTGGCAAATCAAATATTTTTTGCATTATGTATAAATCCATGCATTTATATACATGAAAAATAGTAGCAAATATACTATACTTATGCAGATGTATATCTGTACTTTACAGATGTGTGTAACATATATATATATATATATATATATATATATATATATATATATATATATATTTCTTTACAGAGAATTATATCACATAAACATTCCATATATTTGCATGCAGAAGCAGTTCTGTGTACAAATATGTTTATGCTTTCTTTTGCATTATTATAACATTATAGATACATATTTGCAGTTGCACATAATACTTCGAGCAAATATCTTCAACTCTGCAACCTTCTTATAGTTTACTTTTTAAACCTATGTTTAATATGACCAAACAAAAAAGCATAAGACTTACTATGGAACTCTAGCTTTCTCACATTACCTGGTAAACCCACTCTGCCAGTTGGTCAGGCCTCTGCTTCAGTAAGTCACTATACCTGTGATGGCACTGGTGGCTACAGCAGGTGATGCTTGTCAGGGATGACTGGTATTTACCAAACTCCTGCCAGATGTCTTTTCTTCCCCATTCACTGCTCCTAACATACCCCTGGATCTTATCCAGGTATGAGTCACTCAGAAGGTAGAGAATTATTTTGGTTTCCTTATCTGACCAGCTTGGAGCACAGCCTTGTGCCATCATTCAAAGTGCCAGTACCATACCTCTCAACTTCTTAGCACAAGAAATTTGGGCATAGCCTAAAATAATTGCAATACAAAGGCCCAAAAATAGGGGCAGATTTTAAATTTTGCTCTTAAAATCTTAGAAAGTTGCTGGAATAACAAGTTTTGTGTTAGTGTGCATTTTCTGGATGATATGAATTCTGAAACTCAGATATATGTCATTATTTACTGACTTCAATCCTCTATGATATGCCAGCAAACCAGAAATTTTATGAGGAACAGACCAAAAATTGAGGCAAACATCTGGTATTCTGCAAAAATCTGGACAGTTGAAAGGTATGACCAGAACCAGAATGAAAAATGTATGAGCAGGGCTGTTGTTCAAAACATTAGATACACTCCCTCTGGGGTGGGACATCACTCTAAGCAATCCCAATTAACAAGCAGGGGATATTAGACCAGGTACTGTTATTACTGGTAAATTTAGTTTTACCAAAAATGCTTTGTCACTTATATGTTACTTACATGTACTTTTAAGGAATATATTCACATTTTACTTGTATGGCGGATAAAAGTCATTGATGAAATTGCCATTTTTGAATCTTACAATTGTTACTGCTGCTGTGCATTGCCTTTCTACCTTTTTGGAGTATTACAAGAGAATGTCATGTATATATATTTAGTGCAGTATAGTAGCAATATATATATTTTTGGGGGGATGCTTTTTGAAGAAATAAATATTCCTGTGTGTGTGTGCATACCAATTCTTACTAAATTATGAGTGCATTGAGATGGCAAGATGTGCCAAATGATGTTAGAGGGGCAGGAATTATAATTCATTACTGTGCAAACTTACATGCATATGACACCATTTTGCCTTTTCGAAACATGGCATGCTTTGAGCATAACTGAGGCTTTCCATGTACTCTCATGGTATGTTTGGGATTGCTGAGGAGAGCTGTGGATACTGCCACTTTCCCCAGTGCATTCATGGGAACCCACAAGCATGTTCATGAGTAGCAGAGCCCTAATTACGTGCATAAATTGCTATACATATTCACATATTTCTTGATTCATAGATATAAAT